>NW_004955482.1:2642621-2711889 GCF_000276665.1 Chinchilla lanigera | reverse complement strand
AGGAAGAAAAGAAGGAAGGAAGGAGGGAAGAGAGAGAGAATAGAAAATAAAACAGGCTGAGGGTGTAGCTCAGTGAGTCCCCATACAGCAGAAGTAAACAATAAACAAATAAAAAAAGCCAAAACATGCTTCACTGACATGGAGTAGCTCAGATGTAGGGAAGATGCCCTGCTTCCTGTGAAGGACCACTCCCTGGCCTGAGGCAGTGAGGCTTCTGCTGCCAGAGCCGCTGCGTGAGTCACCCCCAGGACAAGGACACCTCTGCCCTGGAGTCCCTGAGCATCCCCGGCAGAGTTGTCACAGGTCCTCTGGGTGAATGAGGCACATCCTGTGTGATGTAGCTGATGGGGATGTGATTCTGGAAGCTTCTGGCTTTCTCTGGACTTTGTCCCACACACCTTGCCCCTTCTCTGATTTATCTGCGTATCTGTTTGCTATCATAAATCATCACTGTGAGTAAGACTACAGGGATCTGCAGAAAACTCCATCCCTTGGAAGAGCCCCCGGGGCTACGTTTGAAGGACTCTCGGAGAAATAAAAGCCCGAGGATCCTTTTCTACACAGGCTCTCTCCGCAGTCAGAGAGCTCTCCTCCACCCTTCCACCCTCAGCTCTCAACACCAGTGTAAGTGGAGCTGACGGAGACCACTCGCTGCTCGGCTTCTAGAGCCCTTCTGGGCTCCAGGATGCGTGGGTAGATGTGGCTGAGGAAACCCGCCAGGCACAGCAGAGGCGGGACGTCTTTCTGGAGCCCAAGTCCTGGCTGGAGGACGGTGCACACAGCCCTGGTGGGGCTGAGTGAGTGACGCCCTGGGCATCACAGCCCAGCCTGGCCTGGGGCAGGGAGAGTGCTGAGGGCACACGTGAGCACCCCACCGTCCTCAGTCTCAGCTCCTGACCTACAGGTCACGAGACCCGGGTCCTGGGGGAGGCATCTGCAGGGTGCACAGCCAGCTCTGCTTGGAGGTGGCTCTCAGGCTCTCAGACCCACGGCCTTTCTTGGCAACAGGATCCCAGCATCTCTCCGTTTTAGCATTCCTCAGCGTTTCTTTTGAGCTCCTTCTGCCTGGAATGTACTAGTCACCTTCCTCTGTAGAACATGAGTGAAGCAAGTCCAATGACCCTGCCTGCAGGGTCATTGTGTTGAATGAATCCATTTGCTGCCACCATGTCTTTTGGGGCTAAATCAAAACTATATACTAATCTCTCATTTATAACAAATCAGTGGAGTTGCTTGAATTTCATTAGGCCATGCGGGACACGAAGGCAGCTTTATCTTTACCAAGAGGCATTCAGTAAGACCCACATGATACCATGTTTCTTCAGTGAGTGCAATAAAAACCAGCCTAGCTGTTAGCTGCCAAGGGATTGACATTAGGCAGACCCCTTAAATTCTGTTATTTGCACCTAACTTACTTGAGAAAACTTTTCTTATTTCAAAAGAAATATTTAGCTCATTCACAGCAGGACTCTGTTTAGAAAACTTAATTATAGCCCCACTCGGAACTTTTTCTTGTTATTAAACAATTATATTCTATTTATCATATAATGTTACTTCCCCCACCAGGCAAGGCTCTGGGAATTGTAATAACTGATTCACACACATATACCCCATAGAGTGTGTGTATCACAGACTGCAAATAACAGACAGCCTACACTGCTCAGGTTCTGCATCCATGCCGTCGGCTGTAGATGCAAAATATTCCAGATCAGCTCTGCCCTCCTGAACGCAGACAGACTTTTCTCTTGTCAGTGCTTCCTGAACGTTGCAACAAGCACTTACATAGCATGTGCATGATATGAGGTGTTATAAGTGATCGGAAGATGATATAAAATGCGCAGGGCAGTGTGTGCAGGTTATTTGCAATTACTGGGGCAGTGTGTGCAGGTTATCTGCAGTTACAGTGTGTGCGGGTTATCTGCAGGTTATCTGCAATTATGACCACACCACCTTACACAAGGAAAGCAAACACCGCAGATGTCACTATCTGAGATGGGGCCTGGATCCCCAGGAGTGACTGTGTGAGGCATGGGTGTGTGCTACTGTGTTGTGTGTGCATTGTCTTGCCCCAGATTTGAGCACAGCACTGAAACATTACTGAGCAGACCACCCCCCTCGATGGTGCAGTTGAAGAGGACCTGGGTGGGCCCCACCTCACTGAAGCTGAAGAAGCCTGTCTGTCCAGCAGTGACACCCTGAGGACTGGCCCTCAAGGAGACGGTCAAGAATATCCCAGGTCGGGGCAGAGGGCAGGTGGCAGGGCAGCAAGGGTGTCGGGGAGGTGTGCAGCCCCAAGCAGGTGTGGCTGGAGGTGGTGCTTCCAGCCAGTTACCTGGGGCACAGTGAACCTCTTCACCACAGAGCAGCTAGGACCTCAAAACTCCGTCCTGTCGCAGGCTTGTCCCCTGAATGTAGCTCAGGAGGAAGCCTGAGGGGCAGGAGATGCAGGCAGAATGGGGAGACTGAGAATCCAAATGTTGGGACACTGGCCCTCGAGAAGCCTGTCTCCAAATACTCCCTCCTGGTGCAGTGCCAGGCCCAGGAGCCTGGATTCTGCCGCATTCTGCTCTTCTCTCCTTGGAGGACAGACTCTGGTTTCGGTGGAGAGGTCAGCCCCTTCAGGCATCCCAGTGCTTCCGGATCGGGAGCTTCTCGAGCTCAGGCTGAGCCTGCTCGGCTGGGTGGCTGTGCTCTTCCAGGACACATCTGCAGCCTGCTTCGTTCCTGGACCTGTGACACCCACAGTGCACATGCGAAAGGCTCTGGAGACTCGAGGGCGAAGGCTGGATGTTTAGGAGCTGTATTCAGTACACAGCAATTGTCTCGGTCTCTTCCTGCAGCTATAGCTGAACACCACAGCCCAGGGGGCAAACTGCAGCAGGCATGGGCCTCTCTCAGTCCGGAGCTCTGGACGTCCAGGGTCAGGGTGACCGTGGATGTGACCTGTGCAGGGGCCAGCCTCTCAGTTCAAAGATGGCACCTGCTCGCTGTGTCCTCACCTGGGGAAGGGACAAATGAGCTCTCTGCGTCTCCTATAAGGGCCCTAACCACCCCCCACGGGGCCTGTGACCTTGGAACCTGTCGAAGGCCCCACCTCCTGACACTGTCACTCCAATGGTGACACTTGAACATAATAAGAATTGTGGGGGAGAGACGCAACCATTCCGGGTTTATCAGTTAATGTTCCATTAAAGGAAGCACGACCCCTGGCAGTCACCAGCCATCTCATGTGTCCTTGCTCATGTGGACTTATTTTTATAAGAAACAGTGTGACTTGAAATCTCAGCCACAGTTCAGCTGGATCTAGGCTGCACCGTTTCCAGCCCTCTCCGCCTGGATCTGGGGTGCACACAGGTTGTGTCCTGTCCTAGCAGCAGCAATGGACTGCCCTGCACATACGACCGCAGCTGGGTCTGTCTCAAGGAGGAGGACACCAAGGCAACTGCTGAAGGACACGTGGACAGCAAGCAGCAGCTCTGGGTCTACGTGCACGCGGGACTCCTCCCACGTACCCACAGGACTTCCCCCCGACACTCATGCTAGTCCCCCACGTGCTGTGCCAGCCAGGGTGTGCTGAAGAGGAAACAAGCCGTGCGGGTCACAGCAGAGTTTAGCACGGGGCTGTCTGTCTTTTCCCCTGCAGAGTCCGTGGGGGCAGAGGGCTCTGGTCTGTGCGTGTATACCAGGGATCAGCCTCCCGGTAGGTCAGAGCACCTCAGAGTGCCGCCTCCCAGCACATGTGACTCCCTGTCCACGGCGCCATGCAGCAGAAGAGGGGATGTGGAGTCTCCCGCAGTGACCCAGCCTCTGTCACATCCCACATTCCCTCAGGAAGACCCTGGGCACAAGGTCACACCTTCCCGCCAAGGAGCTGGTGAATATGCATCTCTGCCACACTCCAGACTGAAGTCCTGAGCTTGCCTGGCCTTCTCTGCCCACCAGAGCTTATGAGGCCTTGCACCAGAGTAGATCTCAGACCAGGTGGCCCGTCCCCCTCATAGGTTCCCCGTGGAAGCTCAGGTAGGGCTTGGCTCACACTGAGAGCAGAGGAAGAATCCCCCAGCTTCACAAGTGGCCCAGTGGCCCGGAGGACAGGAATCCATTTCTCACAGCACCAGAGGCTGTAAGTCCAGTCGGGTGCCAGCCAGCAGGTCCACTCCTGGGGAGGCCCCTTCCTGGGCCCTAGGTTGTGACGCCTCGCTACTGCTTCCTTCTGTGGGAAAAGGGTGTAGAGATTGAGTGTCCTCTTCTCACCGGGTCCAGGAGCTATTGGGTCGGCTCCCTCCTGTGAGCTCCTCTGACCTCCGTCACCCCCAGGAGCCGCTGTCTCCACGGACCGTTGCATCGGCACTGGGGTAACGTATGTTTTGGGACGTTGGCCCATAGCAGCAGGTTAAACCCCAGAAGTTCATTCTGTGGCAGATGCAGAGGCTGGAAATCTGTGATCCAGGTATCTGCAGGGCTGGGCTCCATCCGCAAGCTCTGAAGAGAGGCCTCCTGCCTCTTCTGCCCGTCCGTCCCTGTTCCCCAGCTTTCTCGGGATCTGTCTGCCTTGCTCTGGCTCTGTCTCCATTGGCACTGCTGTCTCCCTCTCCGTCTGAGTCTCCGTTTCCTACCAGACACCGGTCCTCTGGGCTCAGGCTCTACCCTACCCCAGCCCGAGCCCACATTCGCTAGTGACAGCATCCAGTGAGGCCTGTGCTGAGGTCCCCCCTACACACTACACTTCAGTGCCCAGGTGACAGTTCCTGCTCCAGTTCCAGCTGCTCCTGTCTCTTAGAAACGACTGGTCACTGTGATGCACACTGTAAGAACCAGTCCTCAGTGGACGAGCCATTCTGCCTCTGTGCTTCCTGCTTATCCCATATAAGCCGTAGACCACCAGAGATTTGGGACTGTTATTTTGGGAATGATCCCAATCAGCGCCCGTTGACAGAAGTAAATCTGCTTCCAAGTACTGGGTGTTGTCTCGGTGTTTCTGTTTGCCATTGTGCTAGTGACTGTGGGTTAGGGAGGACATGGCTCCGGCCAGCACCCCTCCTCCCCCTGTGGGGACACATCAGTCATCATGAGGAAGGACAGTGTGGGATTTCCAGACAGCACCCTGGGAATGAAAAGGGCTGGAGGAGCTTTTCTGAAACACCTTGAAAATTCTTTAATTTAAACTCATGGAAATATCCTGCCAATTCCCCATACATTTACCCAAACGCCTTCTGAGTTCATTTCTAATTTAAGTGGCACAATTTTGAAAGACAATGAGTTTCATATCAATACCAAACTCAAAAGAAAATTAATCTTTGATTTCTTTCTTTGCTCCCTGACAAAGGCACTAAGATATCCATAGCTCTCCTTCCCGCCTCCCTTCAACCTCCTCCTCCTTTCCTCTCCTCTTTCAAGTTCTGTAAATAAACAGTTCCTTTCATGTTGTTATTTTGTCTCCTGGAAGCCAAGCATGCAGCACACTTTCTTCTTTCTTGTCAAAATCTTATTTTAAATATCTAGGTAGCTAGAAGATAAATGTCACCTGGCGTGGATAACTGATCACTGCTCCACAAAGAGCTGCTCTTCCAGCTTGTTGACTCAGTGCTGGGTGCTGAAGGCTTTATGCACGGAAATCCTCGTGTCTTTTCTTCTCTTTTCACAAGTGCAAAAGTGCTTTTTGTTTTCCTGGTATTTACACTCTCTTAAAGCCTGGTTATCTGCTGGAAATTTTATTCAGGAACATGGCTCTTTCTCCCAAATTCCCTGTCTGATTAATGAGGCCACCCTTTTGATTTCTGCTAAGAACACTTTGATTTACATGGTGTCATCTGAGACCGTAGTTGCTTTTCTTCAAAATAAACTACAGAGAAAAATGCATTGGGAGCTTATTCTGTGCCGCATGACATTCTAGGAAGGAGACGAGCTCAGGATGAACAGGACCCCTCCGGAGTTCAACGCAGACATCAACCCCAGAGAGCGCCAGGAAGGGCCGTGGCATCAGCGTCCTGCTCTGAGTCTGACCGAGGGATGGGTGCTGTGACCTCTGTGTGTCACTTCCTGTAACTGCGCCATCACCCAGCAGCGAGGGGAGGAGCAGCGTGAATGCGGGAACTTATCAGCATCCAGCCACCAGTAAAATGAGATCGGATCATAGGAGAGAGTGGGTCAGCTGTGGAGCCAGGCAGGGGAGGAATAAGTGAGGAAAGCCTCTCGTGGCTGTGGAACAGGGCGGGGATGCCTGTGCTGTATGAGGTCTGAGGTCTGGGGACTGCAGGCAGCACCTCCAACCTGAAGTGCCTAAGTCAGGTGTGGCCATATGCTTGTGTACTGTGGCAGATTCGCCTCGAAAAGTGGCCCAAGGACAGCAGCCCATCCTCTGCCAGGGGCAAGGGGTCCCTGGTGCCTGGACTCTGGTCCCAAGCCCTAACCTGAGCCGTAGGAGCCTGGCGTGTCTGGGGAGGTGACTGATCCTGAGTCACTGGGAAAAACAAAGCGAAGATGAGTTTGGAACATGTGATGTTCTCGAAGAGGAAAGACACTTTAAACACAACAAAGAAACCAATTCCAATAGGAGCCCTTTGTGTCAGCTAGAAGCCACCCCGAATGCTGTAGGGTCGACCGCTCTATTCTCTCCAAGGTTTCTGCAGGCGAGGAACTCAGAGGGGGCAGGAGGGGGTAGTCCCTCTCTGCCCTACAATGTGGAGCTTCAGCTAGGAGGAGTCCATGGCAGGGACCGAAACGAATGCATGAGATCTCTCCCAGGCCAGGGCGTTGACGTGAACCTCGGGCTGCAACCTCAGCGGAAGCTGCATCCTCCTGAAGTATAACCCCAGCGGAGGTGGCTGCCGCCTCCAGATGCAGAGCCGTCAGTGAGTTGTGGACCTGTTTGCAAACACAGCGGCTTCCCCCGACCTAGTTTCAATGATCTTGAGCGACGACAATACTACGTTGACACCCTCATTGCACCTCCCTAGGTGGGGAGCGTTTGTATGTGGGTATTTCATTTCTTCTATCAATCATACGGCCATTATGTGAAAATGCTCTTAAAGCCCAACATGGAAATAAGGACGAAGAGACTTTATTCCATTGGATTAAGTTTTAGATTAAGCTGAACGGCAGTGTAGCAGCACAGTGATTAACCCACTCTCTTCTGTGTTGGACGTCCCTGGCTTTGGCGCTGAGGGTGCCTTTCAGGACGAATCCACTTCCTCCTACTCCTTGGCCGACTGAGAGGATTGGTCACAGCAGGTAGCAGTAAGGCATCTTGATAACAACGGCGTGCTTGCAGATTTTGTTCTCTAATACTTGCTAAGGACCCCAAAAGAGCTAGCCATAATAAATTTGGAAAGTTAATTTTTAGTGTTGAAGAACACTTACTGATAGCACAAATGATTTATAAAGGAATTAAGAAAACAGAAGTGGTTTTATCATGTAGAAATTGCAAATGCTTCTTTCCATGGTTTTAATCCCCATTTGAACATGAGCAACGATAAATAAAATTTAAATCAAGGCACAAGGAAGAATGATCAGAAGTATTAGGAGAACAAGAAGCCTAGTTTGGAGAAGGAAAGAGTCCACAGAGTCCCCTCACCGGTGCTTGGTGGTCGTCACAAGAGCGCTTCGGGCCCTGAAACTTGGGGAAGATGGATCTTCCAGGTTAGAGCAAGCTGGGCACTACACGTGCATGAATCACCACTCCCATGGGTTCATCCCAATAGTGTCAGGTCATGGCGACCAGCAAGCTGGAGGACGTGGCAGGACCTTGGGGCAGGATGGGACAGTGGGAGGATCAAGGGGATCACAGAAGTCCAACCTGGTGAACCAAGGAGGGCTGTGCTCAAGTAGGAATTAGTCGATGGAAACCCCACATCCAGGGCAGCTGGCTACACCACGGCCCCCCTTGAAGGGTGTCCAGCATGGGCTTGGGGACTCTGGAAACAGCCTCAACTAGGCCAGCTGGGCAGTAAGGACAGTCACTGCATCAAGGGCCTCCAGGTCACTCCTACTGGCCCAAATGGCTGGCCAATTGCCATCTTGGTCAACTGAGAGAAAACTTCAGTTATTCGAGGGTGACGGAGTATTAGCTACATTTTCTAGAGAAGTTAAAATTAATTCCTTGGTGAGTTTAGAATTCAGAAAGGTTAATAATTAGAATTATGATAACCTAAGTCCATTCTGCTTCTTAAGATTTTTATGATGAGATAGTCAGCATTAGATGATACTTCATATGTAAAGTATTTCTAATATTTAAGATAATTTATCCCAGTAGGTTAACAACTTGCCTTCCCAGCTAAACCAGGGTCTTTAGAAATTCATTTTAGATTTTTGATATTAAGTTGAAAGTCTAAGAGGGTTTCCCTAAGTACCAACAAGCTTGGAATGTCTAGGGGAACTTGGAGTTTCTGTCTGAGTTTCATTTCTGCAATTTACTAGGGCTCCTTCAGCATTTGAGAACGCATTCCACATTAATCAGGCATGCACATTGCTTAAGAAGGAGCCAGAGATGTTAAATTTATGAACATATTTTAAAATATTCAAAAGGATGTAATTCACTAAGTTATTAAAGCTTCCTTTTATAACTGCATTAAAATCGTAGATTTACAGATAGAGTATTAACATTTTCCAGTTGAACTTGAAGTCTTTGGTAAGAACACAGTTTTTGCCACATTTATTTTAATAAGTTGAGGGTAGCAAAGGAAACACCAGTAGCTAAGTCTTCTCTGCTTTTCCTGGCAGACACCTTTAAGGACCCAAGGGACCTCAGAGGGCAGAGCATGGGATCCCTGGTGGGTTGCAGGTGGGACGGGGCTGAGGAGTGCTGATGGGGACTGGTGGGGAGCTGTCCAGAACCTGGTCCTGACCATAAAGAGAGCAAAGCACAGCAATGTCTAGGGTCAGTGATGCTTGGATGTTGCCCTTTACCCAAGAGTTATTCGTGACCTCAGGCACCGAAGCACACCCAGTGCAGCCCACCCCGGCACTGTTTCCACAGAGTCCACAGGGACACTGTCCCTGCGATGCCCTGGAGGGGCTGTGCTGGGAGGGCAGGTGGTAGGATGCAGGCCATGAGGTAAGTGGTGTCATTACCCAGGGCCTTGGGTACCTGAATTACAGCAAAGGACAAGCAGATGAAGGAAGTGACGATCCCCTGCCAGAGTGCGAGGTCTGACGCTCTAGGTTCCGTGCAGCTGCCCTACAAATGGCACCAGGTGGGGCGCAAACCCCAAGTCTCCCAACCCAGGAGCCCGGCTGGGCCTCCGGGCTGCTGTCCGCTCATCAGCACAGGGAGGATGCTGAGCCGTAGGGACAGGAAGAGGACGGTGGTTCCACTTTCACAGCTGGTCTGTGGATTCCACTGATTTTCTACTTTAAAATGTCTAAATAAATAGATGTTTGAAACTGAGGGAAAGACAGGGGTTCACCCCTCGCACACTGAAGTGATTACTGTTACTACGGGGCCCCGGCTCCCACTTGGTCTAGGCCATTAAGGAAGGACAGAGTGTGGTAAGTCTGAGTCTTCCTTTTGCTGTTTTGATTTTTGTTTTGTTTGTGGTATAGGTCTTCACACTGAGCTACACCCCCAGGTCTGATTTTTCCTTCTCTCCTTCCTTCCTTCCTTCCTTCCATCCTTCCTTCCTCCCTCCCTCCATTCTCTCTCTCCCTGTCTGTCCCTCTCTGTCTCTGTCTCTCTCTCTGTCTCTCCCTCTCTCTCTCCCTCTCTCTCCCTGTCTGTCTCTCTCTCTCCCTCTCTGTCTCTCTCCTTCTCCCTCCCTCTCTCTCTGTCCCTCTCCCTTCTTTCTGAGTCAGGGCTTCACTACATTGGCCAGGCTGGGTTACAACTTGGGATCCTCCTGCTTCAGCCTGCCACAGCGCTGGGATTACTGCCTCCGAGTCTGTGTGGGGCACCGCACCACGGCAACCACAGGGAACAGCGCGGCCAGGGAGCAGAAGTTTCTGGAGAACAGCAGGCTCACTGGCTGTCTGAGCAGGGCACCCTGCGGTTAATGTTGGTTAAGCCCGACATCCACTCCCTCGCACTCAGCAGCGCAGAGCTGCTCCCCTCCACCAGCAGAGGGACCTGAGCTCTGCTCAGGAAAAACCTAACTGGGCAGAGACAGTTATGCCACACAGATGCCCGGGTGCTCTCCCTCTCCTCTGATCAGCCCAGGAAAGGCAATGCAGCGGGGCCTTAAGCAACGCTTCCCTGAGCTTCACCTTGAGAGTGGACTCTGCCCGAGGCCTCCTCCCGGGCCCATTCTCGCGGCTCTGTGGGGACCGAGGATAGAGGACACGTGTCTCAGGCCCCATGGATGCGGAGGAGTGTGCTCTCCCATGGAAGCAAGACACAAAGCAGACAAGCTCCGGGGAGGGGCGGGTCCCCACAGCTGCTTCTTCAACACAGGCAGAAATCCAGGGTCCAGGCGACGGCAGGCCACAGGCCACGCTGCCCGAGGGTGCACCAAGGCAGCATCCCCGCCTCTCCCCCAGCCCCGGCGCTCGGACCCCACACTAGCGTCACCTGTCCTCCCGGGGTTGTCCTTGGGGGCGCTTGTCTTTGTCCAGACCTCCCCACTGCAGGCACGCACGGCCGCTGTGGCTCAGGGCTGCGTTGTGAGCTGACCGCCGCAGTCCTACTCCGGCTGCAGTGGCGAGCACCGCGGGGCGAGGCCGCAGCGGCCAGCGTTCATTCCCACCCTGCTGGAGGCTGGAGTCCACTGCTGGCAGACACAGATGGCTCTGTTCCCCTTCTGCCCGTGTCTCCTTACCGGGCAACCCGTCGTGGTCATGAAGACGACACCCTTGTGGCCCCAGCAGCTCCCAGGGGCCCGGCTCCAGGTGGCTCCCCACCTACTGGGGATTTCACAGCAACTCGGGAAGTGGGTGGGGCAAACACGCAGCTCCCGGCACCCGCATGGAACTGGTTTCCAAACAGCGCACGTCCACGTTGGGAACCTTTGGGGTTCACCACTGGACCAGCAGAGACACAAAACTGCATGCTCCCTTTGTGATGCCTGGATTCGAACTCAGGACCTTGCGCTTGCCAGGCAGGCGCTTGTGCGGCTGAGCTATACCCCCGGCCCCTCCATACATTCTTAAGTACGTAGTTCTGTGATGCTGAATCCACTCTCCCAAGTAACCGCGGTAATTCCCACAGTTGGGAACACTGACACTGCGCCCGGAGAGGAATGAAGGGCTGAGCCGACTCTGGGGTTCAAGCGAGGGTTCCTGCAACCTCCGACAGCTTATCCTCTCCTGGGCCGCCCTTCCTCTTCTTGCAAAAGGACGATCCCAGGGCCGGGGATATAGCTCAGCAGCATAAGTGCCTGCCTGGCAAGCGGAAGGTCCTGAGTTCGATTCCCGGTACCAAAAAAAAAAAAAAAAAAAAAAATGGAGAACCCAGCACCGTTTGACAGGATTGTAAAGACGAGCAAAAGTAGCATGCTCCAAACATCTGTGGCCGCGATGCACTGTGCACGCTCCTACTGTTTCTGGTGCCACATGCGTGATGTTGTGATACCCATGAAGACAGAACCAACAGTGCGAGGGTGGCTGGTGGCTAGGGCCCGTGGCGAAGGCGTCCACCGCCACCTGGTGGCGTCCTGGAGCAGCACCAGTCCTGGTCTCCAAGGTCAACAGGCCTCCTCACAGCAGCTCTCCAAAGCTGGGGACTCAGTGAGCTGCCAGTATGGCACGGCTCAGAGCCCTCAGGGAAATTCGGGGGGCTCAGGCTGTGTGTGCGAGCCCAGAGGCACTTTTTTTTTTCTTTGGTCTTTTTGAGACAGGGTCTTGCTATGCAGTTCAGGCAGGCTATGAACTCACTTTGTAGCCCAGGCTGGTCTCAAACTCGCAACGATCCTCCTGCCTCAGCCTCCCGAGTGCTGGGATTACAGGTGTGCACCACCACGCCCTGCAAGAGGCATCTTCTGAGGGGCATCTTCCTCGATCTTCCCTGACCTGCCCTCCGTGCCCCGGGGTCAACCTGAATAACTTCCTGTCCACCCCTTCCCTAAGGAGCCTGCGACAGAGGAGAGGCTTACTCAGCACTCGCAGAGTGAACTGATGGACGACCTGCTGTCAACAGCTGCAAAACCTCATTTTTATTGAGCACTTAGTACATGGCAGAGCAGCTCAAACGGGTGACCAGGGAGCGTGGCTGATATCAGCAGTCCAGGGAGGGTGATGTGTGACCACGCAAGGCCCCTGCTCAGGCACACGTGGGAGCTGGTGGAGCAGCAGCTCAGAACTGACAAGGACCCAGAAATGAAGAGAGGACGCTCCGCCCTGCGCACCTCTGACTTTGTGACCCCTGAATGATTGCCCTGAGAGGGAGTCCCGCTGAACTGACTGCTGTGGAGGAAGAGAGGTGACTTATAACTCACTTTGGGATCCACTCAGGCCATGTGCACACGCGGGTGTGCCAGACACAGGTGCCAACACACACACACACTCACACACACACACACACACACACACACACAGGCCCCAGCTTGGAGCTGCCGCACCGCCAGGCTCAGGAGCCATTGCAGGGTCACAGCCTGGAGCTGCCGGGCTGGCTGGAATCGGTCCCTGCCATCCTGCTAGTCCAAAGCCGGAAGCTTGCCGAGGACGTGCAGGCTGAGCAGATTTGAATTAGCCGGAAGTGAAAGTAGGGAGACCTAAGAGCAACACAACCCTCAGCTTCGCCTGGCTCCGGTGTGAGGCTGCAGTCCCATCCGCGGCCCCTTGGGGCAGCACCAGGCTCCACACAGGGAGCAGGGGAGGGAGGGGGCCGACAGGGGCGTGGCTCTGGGTCCTCGGGGTCCAGGTTGGCACCAGCAGCTGTGACTCTCGCTGAACCCAAGGACGGGTCAGGTCCCGGCGTGTGGCCTACAGATGGCCCGCTGGACCCTGGGGGTGGCCAGACAGAAGCCAGGCAGGCGGTGCAGGCAGGCACTGCAATGAGCGGAGCTCAGGGCTGGAGGGGCAGATGGGGGAAACTGAGGCAGGGGGGACATTTAAACAGCTAATTGCTGCCAGGGAGGTGGAAGCCCTGTGCTGCCTCATCTGCCGGTTTCACAGGAGAAGTCAGTGACCAGGCCCTGAATTTTGAACACTGCAGCCCTGTACCATTCCCGCCAAACTGGGACGAATAACTCAGCCTAGGCTCCGGATTTCTTATGGAATCCGATTCCACATGGAAGTCACACCCGTAACCCCTGACCCCCAGCGTCCCCCAGGATTCCAGGCCCTGAGGTGACAGGACCTGCTCCCCTTCCCTCCCTAGACCCACTGCCTCTCCCCTCTACCCCTCCATTGTTGGAGGATGGAGAACTCACTCCCCAGTCTCCTGTCCCCAGGGAGCCTGGGACTGGGACCCACGGAGCTTCTAGAATCTGCTGAGACGGCACCCACAGCCGTCTCTCAAGGTGACATAGAGGAAAGGCTCCCTACCTGAGCTTGTGCTCTCCCATCTCCATTCAGTCCCGTCCCTGTGTTCCCTGCAGACAGCCTCTGTCCACCCCAGAGTCTGAGAATGTCAGGTGGGCATTCACGTGAGGCTGGTGTCCACAAGACCCTGTTCTTCTCAGGCAGATGTAAAGGATACTTCTTGCTGCTTCTGAGAAATGTTTTTGTTCTTACATGTTAAGAACTAAGAGATATGGAGGATAAGTAGTGCCCTTACCTATTCCCTGCTGTCCCTGAATTTGGTGGACACTTTGTGAAGCACAGCATCTGAGGCTGCAGCAGCCACTTTGCCACCATGAGGAAAGAGCCCTGTGGATGAAGAGAGGAGGTAAGGAGAGAGAGGCGAACAGGCTGGGTTTCCAGAGGCCCTGCTGGGCTGAGGGGTCACCAGGTTTCTTACCAACTGAAGCTGCAGCAAGCCCAAGCTGTTAGAATGTGTTCACATGGATATTTCACGGCTTGCTTCTGAAATCGCCCTACCTGAAACATGTACTTACCCTATCCTTCAGCTCTCGGGGTCCTCCTACCACAGGGAGGCCTGCAGTTTTGCTTCCTTCCCTGAACAAGCATAGGTTCCAAAGAGCGTGGTCTGTCTGGTGAGCCTTTAAGGAGGAGCCTGTCTACCTGTGGTTCTGTTTGTCTGTCCGTGTGCTATGCTGTCTGTCCAGCTGCTGTTTCTCAGCATCAGGGACCCAGGAAGCCTGCCTGGTGTTCTGAGCCCCTCATTCCCAGCTTAGGGGAACAGTTGAGGCCAAGGCCTCAGCCACAGCAGTGAAATTCGAACCTAAGACCTTGGTGAAATTGCTAAGAAGTGAGAGGAAATCACCACTCCGAGGCAGAGTGAAAGCAAGCCCCGTGCTCTGTCTGAGAGCAGCCTCTTCCCCGTGGTCTGAGCCACCCTTAATCTCTGTGTCCGAGTGAGTCTGTACACTCCCCTGTGCTTTCAGACCCTCCATCCTCAGAGTGGGCTGGTGGGAGGGAGCCACGGGGCACGGGGGAGGCAAGTGAGGGAGCCCCGGCACCCTGGGCCCCGGTGTTTAGGACTTCCACATCTCCCACACTGATTTTCTCTGTGCCTTGTTGCGGTGAAACCTCCTCTGCCCTCACAGCGTCCTGGCCAGGTGGCTCCCTGCACTGGACGCAGCTCAGCTGAGCCAGACGGTGAGAGACACGGCAGCAGGGGGGCTTCTCAGCTGAAGGGTGCGGGCTAGCTCCACAGCGGGGCGACCCCGGGCATCACGGTGAACACGGTGCAGCGTCCTCCGCACGCCGACCCCTGTCTGCGCACGTGAACCCGAAAGCAAGCCTGCAGGCCTCGGGACCTCTGGCTCTAAGGTTCTGGAGACGCAGTTTGGGAAGCACAGGCTGCCACCCTGGGGGCCTCACTCTGCCCCCTTCAGCCCAGGGGAGGGAGGGAAGCCAAGCGCCTCTGCCGGAGCCCCTGCGGCAGTTCCCTCACACCCCTGGGCGTCCCTCCCGGAGACGCTGGGCAGGGGGTGTTGGGCTCAGATGCCCAGTCCTCCCATCTCAACCTCCAGGTCCTGGGATTACAGGGGCACACCCCCGCTCTCCACCTCCCCGCCCTCCAGCCGCACCCAGGACCCGAATGCCATCCTCTCTGCATGACCCCCAGGGTCGACTCTCGAGCCCACCCTGCCACTGGCCTCCTCCACAAGGCCGTCTGTCCTCCCCCTGTCACTGTAGCACCCCAGATCACTGCTGCAAGGATGCTGGTGGAGGCCAGGCCTGGATGTTTTGTCGTTGGTCAGTGGCCTCATCGTCCAAAGAGCGGGGACAGGGAGCAGCAACGCTACCTGGCAGGAGCACAGGGCAGGGGAGGTCACCACCTCCCTGCCGTACGGAAGTAGAGGAGGGAACACTGGGGTCCCAAGCTCCCTGCTAGGACTCACCCTGACCAAGGCCCTCCACCAGCCACGCCTCCCACAAGCTCCCAGCTTCTCCGAGGGACCCAGGAGACCCTGCCGATCTAGGCTATCACAGCGCTGCTGGCCTGGTGGGCACGGGAGAGGAGTGGGCCAGGCTGCCACGCAAGCTCGCGGGATGCAGAGCAGCGCATCCCATGCCTGTCGTGTCCCAGCACTTTGGATGGAGGCGCCGCACACTCAGACTCCTGTGCTCCTCGCCGCAGTCTCAGCGCCAGGTATATGGAGGACTGGCGGGATGGGGAGCAGCAGGTTAAGGCCCAGGTAATCCATGCACAGTGACAAGATCTTCGAGAGTTGGAATCACCACGTGCTCCCAGCGCTGGCTCTGATGGTTGATGACGGTGGGGACCCTCCCGGCATGCAAAGGCCGCAGCCCTGTGTCTATACGGCAGCCAGCGCAGCTCATGGCCAAGTGGCCTGGTCAGGAGGCTTAGGCATTTGCTGACGCTTAGGAAGACTTGATTAAAGAAATGCATAAGGAGCAGAGTCAAAGCATACTAAGAATTGCCATTGAGACCACTTAATGGTCAACAAACTTCTCAAAGAAAGGAAAGGTGCCATTATCGTGGGGCTGAGCTTGTGAGAAGCCCAAAGGGTGCTTTGGTGGGATCCCTGCCCAGAGCATCGTTAAAGTTTTAAGTATGTAAATCCGGGCTTAGCACGGAGGGAGGGAGGCTGCTGTGTTCGCAGATACAGAGAGGGCTGCAGCAGCTCAGAGCGGGAGGTGCAGGCCAACCAGGCAGGAGGCTTGTGGTCCAGAGTGCGGTCACTCCGTCGCAGAACAGGACTGGGCCAGAGAGAAAGAGAACCAGCCCACACGACCAGCCTCTTCCTTGTGAAGGTCAAGATGAGCTCCTTGTTATTATGAGCAATTCAGCCTTTATCAGCTGCACTTTTAGTGTGCATCACAATGCTTAATTAGCAAACCATAGACTGCAAAGACGGCACCAGGTCAAGTGGGGGGCTCAGGATGAGCCAGGGTACCCCGAGATGGAGCAGCAGGGCTGAGGGCCTAGGCTGGCACTGGAAGTGCCTATTCGCATCGCAGCCTGCTGGCTTCCCCTGTACGCACTTGAACGTGTTTCTTTCTCTTTTCTCCACACCGCTTTCCTGTTCTATGACTGAGGATGACGAGTGAAAAGCCAGCTCTATAAGTGGACAGTGGTCAAGGTGTACTCAGACCATCTCCTCAGTGACAACCACAGAAAACTAACCACAACCTGGGCAACCATTGGCTCAGGACAGCTGGGGCTTGGTCAGGGTGAAGGCGGCTCATGACTGGTTATACGCAGAAATGTCTGGAGAGGGCTCTGGATTGTGAGGGTGCCAGCCTCATCAGTGGATTCGCCCAGGGTTGAGTTCATAGCTGGATGTGCTGTTAGGAAGGCAGGTTGAGCTGAAGGAAGTCATGGAGGGGGTGGAATGCCTTGGAAGGGTGTCACTCTCTGTGTCACTCTCCATCTCCCTCTGCCTCTTCTCTGTTCTCTCTCTCTCTCTCTCTTCTTCTCCCTTTCCCTCTCCTTCTCCCTCTTCCTCTTTCTTCTTCTCCCCTTCTCTTCCTTACACTCTCCCTCCCTTCCTTCCTCCTTCCTGGATGCCACGAAGTGAGCGGATTTCTCCCCCATGCCCTTCCGCCATGATGTTCCTACCATAGAGTTGGCTGACCATGGACTGAAGCCCTGAAACCGTGAGCCAAGTCAAACCTCTCCTCCTTTAAGCCCTATATGCCAGGTGTTTTGTGCCAGCAGTACAAAGGTGACTAATACCTGTGTCTTCCAACTTCCCTCTGTTTTGCCTCACTTCCTACTCAGGCCCAACCATAGGCAGCTTAGCAGGCTCCCCAGTCAAGCCCAGAAGACGTGGTCCTCTCAGCTGCTCACAGCAGCTCCCATGAGCGCAGCCATCCTGACATGCAGCAGCCGCCCCTCTCTTGATGATTGTGGCTCCTTCCCATCCCCCCATCTGCCTCCAGCACTGCGCAACACAGAAGCCACAGCCAGCACCCTGGTGTTCACAGGCTCCAGAGAAATGGGCTGTGGGGTTCCCACTAGGGAGATCTTCAGTTACCTTCCCGTAGAGGTCACACTTGCTTTCTACTGCTGTCACTAGTGTGATTCGCCATTAAACATGTCAGGCTCGGAGCGGTACCCAGCGCCTGGTGAGAACGGACTGCCTTTGCCTCTGGGAGCCCTGAGCCTGAGCCCCTTTAGCAACAGCATCAAGGGCTGGTGAGACCCTTTCCCTCGGTGGCCCTGCTCTACCCCGGCAGTGACCAGAGAGCTCAGTGTCTGCTTAAAAACAGAAGAGTGAAATGGAAAATAAGCACCGAAAAGTGGAGGCCCTGGCACACCATTTTAGGTGTATCCGTGAAGACAGCCTGATGCTCCTTGCACTCTCGTGTGCCTCTCCCTACCCCAGTCCTCACCATTTGATAGGACCGTTGCTCACGGGGCCAGCTTTCCTATACACAGAGAAAAGGAAACACATTTCTAGTGGGGCCCTGCGAGGGAGACGGCATCTCCTCGGGGACTCTTCCCCTTTATTATTTGATTTGTCTCAGATTCAGCCAGGCTGGAGATCCTGCTCAGCATGCACGAAAATAGATTTCCCCAAGTGCAGGCTTCAGCCCAGGGGATGATGAATTGTTTCGCTCCCCTCTGTGCGAAGCAGAGATGGAAACGGATGAAGGATCCAGCGCAGGGTGGGTTTCTGCAGGAGCTGGGCCTGGGCACCGTGGAGAGGTGGAGGGGGTCGGGGTGCCCCCAGCTCTCCGCAGAAGGACAGGCTGGGTGCTGTCCCTCAGCCACTCGGCAGCTGCTGGGCCCTTCTTCCTGATAACTTCATTATTGTCCAGGCTGCCTTTCAAGGGCTTACGTGGCCTTCAGTAGATTCACAGACGTGCAATGACCCGTGCTGCACCTGAAGAGGCAAACAGGAGAAAGGAAACAGCAAAAGAATTCCGCGGTCCTTGTTAGATGTCCTTGCACAGTGTCGGCGCCAGGTCAGCGTGCTGTGAGCACAGGGCTGTAAATGCCGCCTCTGTACCCAGCCTGCTGCCTGACCCGGGGACCAGCACACTAAACTAGGTGGCCCCTCCAGATAGACATGGCCGAAATTTCCAGGCTAGCAGGGTCACTTAGGGATGAGAGCCAGCTCTTTCACTGGGCTTTTGGAGCTGATAGGAAAGGATGTCCATGGTCAGCCGGCATCGGCTGCTGGCCCAGAGCTGCAGGTCAGTGATGAACTCTGAGAGTCTAGCAGCAACCATGCTTGTGCTCTTTCTAGTAGTGTAGATTGAACGAGATTCTGCTCCAACACACCCCAAGTACATAATGCTTCAGAGTGGACAGGCTTGTGCCTCCCTCCTGCAAACGCCAAGGACAATGCCACTGATGAGCAGGCAGCTCTCTCCCAAGGCCGGGCCAGGGCCCAGACTCCTCCCCGCTGACCTGCACCTTCCGCTCTGCAGAAGTCCTGCTGCTGGGCATCGTGCTGGTGAGAGAGAACAGCACTGGAGGAAGCAGCACTTCCAGAGCTTTGCACACACCAGGGTAACAGGGCAGAGCCACAGTGTGTGCTCGCCTGCCATTGGTTAGGAACTGGTCATGTGGATTCCATGAACTGCAAGGAGGCTGGGAATAAAATATTACCCAGGAAGGAGAGGAAATGGGATCAGTGAAAAAGGATCCCGTTTCTGCTACAGTCCATGTACACAGCCTCCAGTTTAACTAGGGTTGTGAAATTCCAGAGAAGAAAGCGGGAGCAGAGGCACCCACTGTTTGCTTACTCCCGAAAGGGAGCGACTGGCGCAGACAGTGTAGATTCTCTTCTTCATACTGTTAGGGATGCTTTTCTCATGTAACAGGACACTTCCTGCTGCCAAGTGGGCCCCGGTACGCAGGATGCAAAATCACTACCTCTTCCCCAACGGGACAGAGAAATGTATAGGGTGTTTGTACAGGAAAAGCAAGATGCTATGATTTCTTTACAAGAAAATTTAGAGAGCACTTTTTATTTCACAAATAAGGAAACCAGCAGGCTTTAAGTTAGACAGTCTACCTAAAACCATTTGTACCACAACAGACGCAGGAGAAAGCAACTACCTGAGAGACTGAGGCTGGTGCACGGCCCCAGGGCTTATGGAAGTCCTGACCTGCAGGGTAGTAATTAATATCCAGGAGCAAGACAGTAGTAAACATGCCAGGCGGTATCCACATTGCTCCACCCCACACAACCCTAGAGGAATCCTGAGTTCTCCTTGTTTCACCGAAGAGGACGTAGAGTTACGTAAATTGACTAAGATGTGATTCCACTCAGTGCGTAGGGAGGTCTGTATCAAAGCCCCTCAGCATCATGAGGCCCTAACCCAGTAAGAGGGAGACAGGAGCAGCGCTCCGTGTCCTGCAGCTGTTCCTAGCATGACTCTGGAGTTTCAGCAGCAGCACGGAGAGAAGCATCGTGTCACTGCTGGTGGTCCTGCCGCGAATCTGTGTCTCCGGACAGACTCACGCGTCCTCGCAGACAGAAAGAAGGCTGCAGAGGGAGAGGAGGGGAGAAGTGGGCAGGTTTGGTTCCAGGGCTGGAACTCTGGACAGAAGCATGAGTGTCCTCACACCTCTTCAGGGTCCACGGCAGGCTGCTGGGTGGCGTCTTTAGGGGGCTGATGATTGCTGACCATATGCGCAAAATATGCTGTCTCCACCCTGGTGGGGCCTCCTGTTACGTTTTAGGGGCTCAGGTTCCACCCCCACCCAGGAGCTGCAGTGTTTCCCCGTGAGGTGAAGCTGACAGTATGGGCTGGTAGTGACTGCTGTTGCCTCGCCTGGAGTCCTTGTCACAACCAAGGGCTTCGGTGCGGGTGCCTTGGTCTGTGTCCAATACCCTGTCCACCAGCTAAGTGGTCTGGATATTGCTGCTTATTAATCAATGAAGCAACGTAAGGAAAACCACTTGACATCAGAATTGACCTCATCCTTTGTAAAGCTGGGTCGACAGCTCCTTCCTGAAAGGTGTTGTGTATATGTGTGTGCACGTGTGTGTGAATTACGTGTCCTGAGAAAAGTATGCAGCACACACTGACCTCCCGTGGCCAGCGAGGTTCCTGCTGTCACCAGAGCTCTCTTTCGAAGGTGCCTCAGTTTCCTCACCTGTTAAGTATTGTGACCAAAAGTGAATCTTGTAAAAACATTGTCTGCCTACCAAGATTTAGTTACAAACAGTAGCAGTTTCTACAAACATAATCGTCTATAATAGGACAGTATGCAGTGGTTTCCTCTTTATCTCCCGTACACCCACGTGTGCACGGAGAAGCCAGTAGTAGATGGGGCTCATCCTAACTCCTGTCACACCTGCAGGGCTTCTGTGCCCTGCTCTGCTTATTTTTTAAAAACATATCACTTCTAAGAGGATGTGGATGTAAGTGTTTATGGTGCTAATGTCATTCCCTGTCTTCTCTATCATGCATTAGGTGGTCAGAGGATGAATAGAAATGTGCAAGCCCTTTATGCAGAAAGCAGGAGAAAAACAAAGTACTAAAAGGTAAACTTTTTTCCTTTAAAAGCATAATATTACCTGTGAAAATGTGTTTTGTGTGAAAACTTCATACGATGCCATAAATAATAAAACTTTACATTGTGAGGTCTTGACTGGCCATATCCATTTTTCTGGCTGCTTTTCTGCAAATTCTTGATAAACAATAAAAATTCATATTTTTTAAAATTTCATTTTCAATAAGTATAAATGAGAGCGATGTCAGTTTTTCTAGGCAAAGGTAAGCTGCTTTTGAAAATTTTTAATTTTAGAAGGCTCTTCCTGCTGATGGAACTGTTCTTGGAGCTATCTAGAATATTCTAAATAGGCTGCAAATATTTGGTATAAATTTATGGTGGATTATTGTGAAGTATGTGCTTTTGTACATCATGAGCTGGTGACTCTCGCAGAACCATTTTTTCTAAAATATTTAACTTTTTACGCAAATCAGCTTTGTGTTCATCTGAACTTAATTTTACGTGTGAATTTATACAAAAGCATTTCAGTGTCTCTCACACAACTCCTGTACCTCATGGACATGGTTGAGACACGGCAGGTGTCTTCCTGCTTCATGTATAATTCAAGCATATTCTTCAGCTCCACCTGCATTTAAAAGACAAACTTAATTTTAATTGCCTTCTTGTTAAGCATTCTACAAAGCCAGCATCGTTTTCCATCGGAGGCAGTGCTCTTTTCATTTAATTTCTATATCTAAACCTAGTCAAAGCCAAAGACTAACTCAGAAGAATTTCAACTGCATGATTAACCCTACTGACTTGTCCATTTGTTTGGTAATAACTTACTGACCTCTTCCACCTTTACACAGAAGTCACAGACAGGGGCAGTGGGGCCCAGTGGGCAAGCCACCACCACTCTGTCCATGCGCTACCCACGCTTGAAGCCAGCTCCCAGGGTGACCATTGCCTGTGTGTGCAGCTGGGGCCTCCCAGCCCAGGCCTAGCACCCATGCTGTGTTCCCTGGGTCTCAAGCTGCTTCCTCAGCTCACTGCTAGGCTGGAGTTTGCTCAGCTCCTGGAGGAACCCCGAATCACGCCCACATTCCTCCCCGCTAAGCCAGCAACAGCACCATAGATGGTCCCTATGGAGTACAAAGTGTCTTCAAATGCTCCCCACAAAAAGCAGGGCACAAAATAGCCCACAAAATTTTGTTCTCAGGTAACAACTAGGATCCTCCAAAGCTGTCTGTCCCCTTCCACTAAGAGTGGTAACAGCTGCACCAGTTGGCAAGGGGGGAACGAAGGCTGACGTAAGCGCGGACCTCAGCCCCTCTCCACTGCACAGCATTCCCGCCGGATAAAGGTCCTCTGTGGCTCCCTGTGTAACACGTCGCTGTGTCACGGGGTGAAGAAGGCTTTATGTTCGATGATAAAAAAGACTATTTTCACAACAGAGGGCTCATGACCTCTGGTACACAGATAATCCTGTTGATTGAAGGCCTCCCACGGCAGCTCCTTGCACAACCCAGGCGACATGGGCTTTTCTTTGAAAGAAGCAAACTCCTTTTGCATTATAGCCGTGACACCGGGGACAAAGCAGCAATGCGATGTCATTTCAGAAGGAGTAAGTTTTATTTCTAGCCATGCAGACCCTTGGGATGAAAAGTGGTAAGCACCAGGCCCTGCATTACCCTGCAGCCTCAGATAGGACCTGGGATATTCCCTGCCATCTCCTCCCACTGCAGAGCCTAGGAGTAATCTATTCAGTCTTCCCCAACCAAGGAGGAAAGTGGGAACTGGGGCATCATAAAATAAATACCTTTCCATCTTACTTTACATTTGGAGCTGGTTCTACCCTGAGCAATGCCCTCAAGAGTCCAAATCTACCCGACAACTCATGGTGCACACCACTGCCAGGATTTTCCCTTCTTCTGCATCCTTTGCCATCCACTCAGCACTAAAAGTGTTCACTGGGTGCCAGAGTTACACCAGGCACGGAGCGGGCTGATCCGAAAACAAAAACACAACTCCACGCCCTGCCCTCCTGGAGCCCCGCCCATCTGGGACACGGTCAGGTTCAACCCAGATAAGGTACTGCACCTCAGCAGTGCTGACGCTGACGCCCTGGTCCTGAGGAAGGAACGAGGCAAAGGCTGGAACTCACCTGTTGGTGAGCAGCAGATGTGCACGAGACTCACTGGTGTGACCGTCAGGCGCCCAGGGCATCACATTGCAGGTGAGAACAGACTGAGGCTTATGAGCTGTGTGACCTGATCACACTCACGCCGCTGAGTTTGACCTGCCCCGGTCCCTTTGACATAGGCCTTGCACCACTACACAACACACCAGACATCGGCAACCTGCACACTGGCGAGTCTGTGTGAGCAACCTGCTCCCCCCGCCCTCCCACCCCGCTTCTCACCTCCCTCTGTCACCCACACTGGGGCTCTCCCCGCGAGCCTCTCGCCCTTCTCCCACCTGAGTCTCCCCTCCCCCACCCTCCTGTCACACCCCTGTCTGACCCCCGTGTCTAGTGAAAGACGATCAGTGATGGCTGAAGATGTGCGTGCTAGTAAAGGAGAGGGTCGGTGTCATGCGCCACCTTGGCCAGCACATACTGTCGCTCAGACACTCCCCTGGGTATGCTGTTCGGGTCTCCTGCAGGTGCAGTTAACACTGGCAGCTGGTCAGTGGGCAGCAGAGAGGACTGTGCTCCTAGATCATCCTCGGGCCTGACACAGCATTAAAATAACCTGAGAGCACAAGTGCAGGTGCTCTATAAAGGAGGAAATTCTGCCTGTGGACCACAGCCTCAGCCCCTGCCTATCTGACAGAATGGGCCTGTCCCTGTCCCTGTGGCCTCGCCTGGTCAGCCCCACAGTGAACCAGCCCACTCCTCCCGCTGCAGGAAGGAAGCCGAGGCAGAGACGGAGACAGAGACAAAGCTGTGGACATAGGTACGGATAGGGATGGTATAGAGGGAGATCCCCCTGGTTCTGTTTCTCCGGCAGAACCATAACAGATACAGCAGATACCCTATAAGGATGGTTCATTGCTGACTTCCTGTCTTTATATGATGAGTGTCAGATACCAAGTGTCAGTCCACAGGGGGTGTGTGTGTGTGTGTGTGTGTGTGTGTGTGTGTGTGTGTGTGTGTGTAAAAACTCTTCCACTCAGTCTGAAGGCAGAAAGCGTACTCTCATTGGCTCTGGGAGATTTCAAACAATTTCTGCTGAATTCCTAGATTCCTCGATGTGGTGCCCCCTTCTCCACAGACGTGAGTGACTCTCAGGTTAAGGATTAAGGACCCATCCAGCTCTGCCTCCTCCCTGTGCTGCTCTGGTGCCTGCAGAGGACGGCATCCCTCCTGGAGGCCAGTCCCACACATCGATGGAGAGTGACGTTGGGAGTTCTGTTGTAGACGGCTGGCTAGGAAAGAGCTGGGGGCTTCCTGGTCTCAGATCTCTGCTAGCAGCACCCCCATCTACTCAGGGAAGGCTCTGTTGATGGTAAGAGACTCTTGCTTCTCTCAGTCTCTCTGGGACCACCCACCCCTCCTCCAAGCACACAGGACCTTGGCCTTTCAAAGTGAGCTGGGAGAAGCTCATTCTTTTCACCCATTGTTGAGATCTGAACATAAAAGTTCCAAGAGACTGAAGTTTTTATCACTGAGAAGACCTCTGCCCAGAGCATGCACAGTGGTTGAGTGTGACCCTCCCACTTTGGAGCAGACCTGAGCTGAGCGAGGCACTGAGTCATCAGTCTCCATGTAGAAATGACCGCTGCCCTGCACTTGAGCAGGAAGCCAGAGCATCCTGGCTGACTGGGTTAAGCAGGAGAGCAAATTGCAAGAAAATCCCAACAAAGACATGCCTGGTTTAATATTGTGCAGCAGCTCTTTCGTCTGCATGCAGACTACAGCATTATTCAAGAGAGATCCTTTCCAGCTCTCCCTTCCCACCCCTGTTCATCTCCTCGGCAGGGCGGGTCCTGGGTGCAGGTGGGACTTGGCCATCCTCACGGTGACCTGGGGGCTGAGGAAGGGACCTGCGCAGAGGAAGGAAGCCACGCTACTCCCAGGAAGCGGACCAGAATAATTAAATAAGCCTTCTCCTCCCTCAGTGTGTGTAACACTCATTTTTATATTTACTTGGAGCAAATGAATTTAAATAAATTTCCATTTAAAGCAAATCAACTGATTAAACACACTGAAGAAACAGAAATAGAAAAGCAGGGCCTGCTGCAGCTCACTGATCTCCAAGACTGCGGCTGGCGGGAAGTCAGGTGGGGTGGGTCCTTGGTGAGGGCGACGTCCCTGCTCCCGGAGCCCACGGCCCCTCTCAGGCTGCAGAGTTCTCACGCCCGCCACCACGCACAAGACTGAGACGTCCCAACAGTGAGGAAAATGGAGGCTCAACCTCCAAGGGGCAGGGGAGGAAGGAGGCAGAGCTCTGCTTGGCACGTGGGCTGTGGCCCCCACCCAGCGGGTGGGCTCATGACACCTGCACACACAGCCTGGCCCAGCCCCTGGTCTGTCCTCTTTTCACTAGTACATGGTGAACGAAGGCACTGTGGGGGTGGGTACACAGCCATGCTGCATTTCAACCCTTTTACTTTCCCTCCCTTTCCTCTTTCTCCCTCCATCCCTGGGCCCCTCCCCTGCTGCAGGAGGCCCACCATCCCTTTTCCTATCATCTGTCTTTTATTTTGTTTTTTAAATTGTTTGTACCAGACTTCCAGGAAGATGGTGGAATGGTGAGCAGCAGAGAAGCAGCCTCTCTGATATTTGCAATCCAGATGCTGGATCATAGCAAGGTGAGGAAGAAAAGGAGAGAGGGAAGTGGGTCCCCACGACCCAGCAAGGATCTGAAGTGAGAATTAGAGCCCAGGGGGAGAGTGGAGAGAGGGACCACAATGAGGAGGAGGGAGGTGGCCAGTGGTGCTTCCTTCCTGAGCCCCGGCTTGAGGCGTGAGAGGGGCAGCTGGGACCTGCAGAAGCATGGAGACTCCTGGAGACCCCAGAGGCTTCCATGGAGAAATACACCAGTTGGCACAGTGGACTGCAGTGGCCGGTTAGTTATTTGGGTTCAGACATCGCCTAAGAAAGGGCAATCGCTGGTTGCCATCTTGGAAAGGGGCCAACAGAAGTCAGAACACAGACCGGTTGCAGCTGTCTCCATCTAGCAGCTCCAAGTATCAGGGAGAGGTGCAACTGAGTTCAAGCCACTAGGAGCTCAAGGAGCCAAGTCCAAGCTGGAAGGAGGCACTCAGAGTGTTTCAGGATGAAAAACTCGGGTCCAGCCTCACAGCCAGAACACAGAGGCAGCCTGGACTTCAGTGGAGCTGAAGGCCCAGGTTCACTGGGATTATCCACCCACTCTGCAATTCTACTGCAGGCTTGCTGGGATCCATCAACACAGATCTGGGTTCTATCCGCCCCCTCTGTCTACCAGTGACAGCAGAGGCGCACCCTGAAATGGATAATACTTTTCTGCTTTTCTTCCTTTGCTTTCTCAGTTTTTAAATATTTTTCTCTCTTTTTTTGATGGTTCTTGTTTTCATATGAGTCAAAATATTGTTTGTAGTTTTTTGTTTTGTTCTGTTCTTCTTTCTGTTTCTTCCTTCTCTCTTTCCTCCTGTCTTCTTCACCAGTTCCCAAAGCTTGAATAATCTTCCATCATCTACCACCTTGGATTCTAACTCCTCTCTCTTCTTCTATTTGTCTTTTTTCCCCTAACTCCTTTTAAGTTTTCTCCCCATAGTGTAAAATGGCCACATTGAGGGGATATTTACTGTACACTATCTGTTGGTTTGTTTTAGATTTGGTTATATAACTACAATTCCTATACAATGGTTAGAGAAGGAAAATTAAGTTACTACAGATTTCCATTTTTAAGGTGTTTGATACTGTTGTTATTACTGACTGTACTACTTTAGCTTAGCTGACATAACTGTTTTAATCAGTTGTTCTTCCTGGCATGTCAAGACTGAGATTGCCGGAGGGTCATAAATAATACTATAGGCCAGTGCCAAGGAACCATGGGTGAGGCCAAATAGGCAGCAAGTTCTTATCCCCAGTAAATTGAAGGGGTAAGACCTTGCAACAGACTCAAAACCCAAAAGCTACATACATGAAAGACATCTCTGAAATGTAATTTTCTAAAGGTTCTCAGTACTAGGAATAAAGATATCTACCATAAGTAATTTACAAGCATCAACACAGGAATTAAACTGAAAAAAAGTAGAAAATGAAAAAATGCAGAAGCAAGATGCAACCCCAGACTTTCATCTTGACAAAGGCAAATCCAAGGGCAGTGAGATAGAACAATTTGAAAACCACCCACCTGGATTCTCTGGTCACAGCAGAAATGACAAAGCAGATGAGTGAAGTTCTAGAAAAAAATCAAATCAGAAATAATTTATCAGATAACTTCAGACATGATGGCCATAATAAAGGGCGTGATTAGTGAATCTAGAGAAGATATAGATAAAAAAAAAAATAAAGGAGCTTAGGAAAATGATGGAAAGCATGAATGCCCAACACAGAAAAGAACTGGAACTCCTGAAACATATTCAAACAGATATCTAGGAGAGAGAAAACAAATAAGTTATAAAGAAAAGCCCATCAGAATTATGTTGAGAAGCAGACATCTCAACAAAAACCCTTAAGTGGAGGGGAGCTTGGCATGAAGTATTTCAAACACTAAAAGAAATCAATCTCCAACCCAGATTGATGTATCCTACAAAACTATCTTTCAAAATTAATAGAGAAATAAGATACTTCCATTATAAAGAACACTTCAAGATATTCATGATCACCAAACCAGCATTCCAGAATGTTCTGAAGGGCATTCTAGATAATAGAGACTAGATAAACCTCTAGATAAAAGAGATAACAGAGACTACAACTTTATGAACCTCAGCAGAATGAATCCACCAGGCAAAGCAAGTAATTAAACAGAGGAGAGAAAATAACATGACAAAGATAAGTCAATAGATATCAGCTATAACCATCAATGTAAATGGTTTCAATTCACCAGCCAAGAGAAACAGACTGTCAGAATGGATTAAGAAAAAGATTCAACAATATGCTACTTACAAGAAACACATTTAACTCAACAAGAAATTCACAGACTGAAAGTGATGGACAATAGACTGACAGGATGGAGTATAATACTTCACAAACAGGAACCTGGAAAAAAGCAGGGGTAGCTATTCTGTTTGCAGACAAAGTGGATTTTAAGCCAAGCCAAGCCTGGTCAAGACAGGCAAAGAAGATCACTACATTATTGTTAAAGGAAAAACCCAAGAGGAAAGGACAACATATATATTGACCAAATACTGGTACACCCAACTATATAAAACAAATATTAATAGACTGAAAAATCAAATAAGCACTAATACAGTTGTAAAGGAGAACCTCAATATCCCACTCTCACAAATAGACAGATCAACTGAAGAAAAATATCAGAACCAAACCAAATTTCTGAACAAATAGACTTAGTAGATGTCTATAGAGTGTACCACTCCACAACATCACAATACACATTCTTCTCAGCTGCACATGGGACATTCTCCAGAACAGACCATTCAAAGAGAACATGATTAAGTAAATCCAAATGAAGTGAAATTATCTAATGCATATTATCAGTGCAATGAAATTAGAAACCAATGGCAAAAAAAACCACAAAAAATTCATAAACACATGAAAATTAAATAACACCCTCCTGAACAACCAATGTGTCACAGATGAAATTAAAAATAAATCAGTTTCTACAGTTAAGCAATAATGAAAATGAACAGGCCAGAACTTATGGGGCACAATGAAAGCAGTCCTGTGAGGGAAATTTATACCAATTAATCTCCACACCAGAAAAACAGAATGAGCTCCAAGAAATAACCTAGTGCTGAACCACAAATTTCTAGGAAAAAAAGAGAAAGTTAAGTCCAAAGTTTATATTAGGGAGGAAATTATAAAGATTAGAGCAGAAGTTAATACAACTGAAACTAAGAAAATGACATAAAGAATCAATGAATCAAAAGTTGGTTCTTGGGGCTGGGGATTTAGCTCAGCAGCAAAGCGCCTGCCTGGCAAGCACAAGGTCGTGAGTTTGGTTCCCAGTACCGGAGAAAAACCAAAACAAACAAACAAACAAACAAAATTTGGTTCTTTGAAAAACTAAATAAAATTGACAAATCCTTAGCCAACCTTATCAAGAAAAGGGAAAAAAAAAACTCAAATTCATGCAATAAGAAATGAAAAGGGTGAAATCACTACAGATCCTATAGAAATTAAGAAGAACATTAATACCTACTTCAAAAATCTTTACTCTCATCAGATGGCAAACACAGAAGAAAAGAACAGATTCCTAGATACATATGAATTACCAAAGCTAAATCAAGAAGATATAAACCTTCTGAATAACTCAATATCCATCTATGATGACCTCTAGAGAAGCACAACTTAAAGCAGCACTGAGATTCCATCCTGTTCTAGAGAGGAACAGTTGATTCTTTGTGGATTTTCTGCATAACTAGGGTTTTATTCACAGAATCTTTGCCTACGCCAACATCTTCAAGAGTTCTACCTATTGTGTCTTCCAATAGAGTTAGTGTGTCTGTTTTAATATTTGGATTTTTTATCTATTTTGATTTTAGTTAGTGTATGGTGACAGACATGAGTCTAGTTTTAATCTTCAGCACATGGAAGGGCAGTTTGTCAATACCATTTATTACAGAGGCTATATTTCTTTCAGGGAAGGTGTTTGGCTTCTTTTGTCAAAGAGAAGGTAGCTGAATACATCTAGAGTTGTTTCTGCATCTTCTATTCTATTCCATTGATCCTCAGGTCTGGTTTTTCTGGCCAGTTCCTTGCTGTTTTTATATCAGTAGCTTTATTTAATTTCAAATCTGGGATTGTGATAATCCCTGACTTGCCTTTGTTGCCCAGAAATGCTTTTGCTATTGTAGGTCCTTTTGGTTCCAAATGAATTTTAGGATTGTTTTCTCTAATTCTTCGAGGTTCGCTATTAGTACTTTGATTGAGATTGCATTAAGTCTGTATAACACTTCTGGAAGTATGGCTATTTTCACCATTGGTTCCTCCTATCCAAGAGCAAGGGATATCTTTTCATTTTCTGGTATCTTCTTCCATCTGCTTTTTCAGAATGCTGTAATTTTCAACGTAAAGGCCCCGTACTTCTTTTCCTAGGTTTATTCTTAAGTATTTCATTTTTTTCAATGCTGTGCTCTGGACCTGCTCAAAATGTTGCCCCCCCCCCATGTCGTTTTCCTTTGGGAAGGGCCGCAGTGAGCCCGGTCCGTGAATGAGGTGGACGAGGACTCAGCTCCGTGTCTTCCCGAGCTGCCGCTCTGCCGGGTGGGGGTGGGCTGCGGCACTCACTGTGCTTCTGATCACACCTGGTCACGACACGCGGGACAGTGACTTCCAGAACTGCTTTGGAAAGTGACGAGAGTGGTGGGAAAAGTATGCCGAGAGCAGGGGCATCTCCCGAGGGGACCCACGGCGATGAGTCCTGTGTGCTGTACACGGAAAAACTGTGAACACTAAGTGTACCTTGTGCTGGCCTTGCTCGCCTGTCTTGCTAGGACTAAACATCACAGAGAGCTCCTCATAGTCACAGCAGTACTGAGGGCATCCTAGTAGCAAGTACACCACATTTTGAGAAGAACTTCAAAAGCTCGCTTGGAATGAAGTGAAAAGTGAGACTGTTCAGGATGTGGCCGTACCCACCCCTGGGGTGCAGGGGGGGCCCCGGGCACAGCTGACACCACAGCCACAGGACCCCCAAGGATGGCCCCGTGGTTACCTGTGGCACGTGTCCCCTGCCCCCTTATTGCCGTGTCTTCCTGTGAGTGCCACTTTGCCTACTTTTAAATCTGATACTTACATGAGTAATAAAGGGTTTATGCTGAAACCTTGCAGAACATCTTAAGCAAGAAAAAAAAAAAAAAACATTTGAGGGTTTGGTCTGATGAACCAATTAAATAAAAGGGAAGTTAAAGTAAATTGAGCAGAATTACACACACATGCACACACACACACACACACACACACACACACACGGCCTGTAGTTAGAATGAACAATTGTAACTCCATGCTGGAATATGAAGGAAGTGGACTCTCTTCTCTGGGCAGGAGAGGCAGACATTTTTTCAACTCTGTCTTCCATTTGGAGAACAAACCTGGTGCTTCACCTCCTCCGTTTCATCAAGAACAAATCCGATTGACGCACTGTGTGAATGTTCTTCACAATATTGTTCTTACAGAAAAATTCAGCGTGAGCACGGCTTGATAAAACGAGGCAGTGACGCTCCACTCATGCAGGTGGGAAAGAACCGAGCAGAAGGCTGGGACCGGGGGCGTCTCAGGCCCGCGTCTGAGAGGTCGCAGGGGGCAGGGGCAGAGGCTGGGCAGGCGGGTGGCACAGAACATCCAGGAGACAAAGACAGTGCAACTAAAGACCTGGGAAAGAGGACTCCAGAGCAGCCGCAGACAACGGCGAGGACAAGGGGACGAACGCGTGTGGAGTGAGGGCGGATCTGAGGAGGCTTCGGGCAGAGCGTCTTTCACCGGGACGTTCTTTCCATTTAAACACACGCCCACACTTTTGTCGTACCTCTTACGTCTCCACAGGCAATCTCCACTCAGACGCCCTGGTTGAGCTCGAGTTTTCTTCATGTAGTTCATGCACTCATTTAGTTTATTTTTATCCATCTGCCTATTTTAGGATTTCTGCTGCTATGGTGAAGAAAATCTTTTCCTATTATATTTTCGTATGGGGCAAAATAAAAGAACTATTGGCCAAGAGTGAACAAAATCGTTCTTTTGCAGATAATTTAATTAGTTATAACAAAACTTAAGAGACATTATTAAAATAGCAATCAAAGAAGGATAATACCAAAAAGCTACAAAAAACTAAGGTCCCTATAAAATAGTTTGCCTTTAAAATAATTTTAAATGTGAAGAAAGCAGTATATAGTTTTTACCTAAAACTCTATTATAAATCATAAATTTTGCATTGAAAAATTCTCCCTTCCAGTTCTGTCATTTTTGAATCAATAAAATGAAAATTGTTTCTATCAATTTATCGGGTTTGCTTATTAGGGTCTGTGACACTTTTTCCTTGTTCTTTTTTGTTTCGTGTGCTTTGTTTGCAGCTGGGCCTTGATCCCAAGTCACTCACCCTGTACCACATTCCCAACCTTTGTTAAGTTTTCATTTTGAGATGGGGTCTCACCAGGTTGTCTAAGCTGGGCTCCAACTTGTGGTCCTCCTGCCTCAGCTTCCCAAAGTGCTGGGATTACAAATGTGCACCACCGTCTCTGCCTTGAAGTATTACTTTTCAGGACACGTCATGCCCAGAATGTCACAAAGCACGTTCTTCTGCCGGTGTCCTCCACACCTGGCCTTCTGCGTGTGCACGCGCTGACCTGCCAGCGTCCTGTCTCCACAGCACGCACTTCGTGGCTGAGCAGCGACAGAAATGACTGAATTAAGGTGGCAACTCTCTACTTACCGAGGTTCTAGGAGGGTTGGGGGATTTTCCCGTTTTTCCTCTTCCCTGTGTTTCTATTTCCCCATGGACAGCACTTCTCCCACCGCCTGGCTCCCCACGGTCAGGTCTGCCCATCCCACAAGCCTCTGCTCCTCCACCTTACCTGTGGCTGGGCTGCCAGGTTCCCAGGCTCCGTGGGCACCCAGGGCCCTGGCTGGCATCTAGACAGGGCCGCCCCCTCGCCCAGCACTAGCCCTGACCTCGCCCCATCTCACACCCCGTCCTGCGCTTGAGTGACTGTGTGTCTCGGGCATCCGGCTCCGGCTGTCTCCTGACTTAGATTTGGGACAAACGCCTGACATCTCTGTGCCTTAATTTACTTGTGTGTGAAAGAGAAATGACAACTCTCTATTATAGGGGAATGGGGAGCAAACGGCGGAGCCCTGGGGCTGGGGTGTGGTGAAAGAGTCCTTTGAGCTGTGGTTGTCTGCACCCTCAGGTGTCCTTGAAAACTTGGATGGAGGTCACAGGCCAGAGGTGCCAACTTTCCGCAGGGACCGATGGAGATGCAAAGTTATCAGGCCTCAAAGGAAGGGCAGGTCAGGGCCCGGAGGGGAAAGGCAGGGGTGGCCCAGGGGAAGCACGCACATTGGCCTGGTGAGAAGAGCTCCCACGCAGCGGCCACCCCAGGCATCTAGGGTGAGTGGGTGAGCAGAAAGGGCACAGCGATCTCGCACACCTAGGAAAGCTGTCTCACCTCTGCAGGGTGCAGGGGTGTGTGTGTGTGTGTGTGTGTGTGTGTGTGTGAGTGTGTGGTTCATGTCTGTGAACATGCATGAGTGTGCTGTGTGGCTGATGTGTGGCGTACTGTACATGTGGGTGTACAGTGTGTGCACGTGTGTGATCGTGTGCTGGTACACCACGCATGTGTGCAAATTAGTGTGTGGTGGGCACCTGTATGTATGTTGGTGTGTATGAGTTACGTGTCTGTGTGTCAGCAGTGTACCTGCATGTGACGTGTGTATGTCAGTGAGCCCACCCAGCACAGGTTTCCACACACGAGTGTGCATCTGTGTGCATGTCTCAGGAAAGGAGGTGTGGTGCGGCGCCCTGCAGAGTCCCTGAGGCAGGGACCATGTGCTGTCTGTCCCCAGCCGCGCTGTGGCTCTCCCCCGAGTCCCCTTCCCTCCGTGGCCGTTCCTCCTGACACCCACCCAGGGAACAGGGAGGACAATGGCACCTGGCCCGGTTTGTGACTACGCAGGAGGTGGCCGAGCCATGGAGCATCAGCCAGAGGTCCAGTGGCCACAGTACCTCCTCTTCTTTCCCCACATCGCAGGCCTGGCTGCCCAGAAATGGCCGGCACTGTGACAGGGTGTGGAGGAGCTGCAGAGACCCCGTCAGGTCCTCAACTCAGGCACCACCCGAGAAAGGGCGGATATACCCCCTTCACTCACTGGCCTGCAGTCCAAGGTGAGGACGGAATCAGGCCTGGCCCCCAGGCGTCCAGGGGCCACAGGAAGTGAGGAGCAGCGGGTCCTTCCTGTGGGGCCCTGGGAGCCGGGAAGAGCTCCTGCCCTTTCCATCCACTCCTGCATCGGTCACCAACAAGGGACACAGATGTGGTCTCTGCTCTGCCCGAGCTCACACAGGTGCGAGGGCGGCCAGCTCACCCACTTCTGGGCCCCAGCAGGCTGCTCCGAACCCTCAGCTCCCCAGCAAACTCTGTGTCCCTCTGACCCCCCAGTGCGGCCCAAGCTCTCCTGTGAGCAGTGAGCTCCAGGCTGGGTTTCCCACCTGGTCGGTTTCTGTCTCCTGCAGGGATGCCGAGGGACGGCTGTGTGCCGGGCTCACTGTGCTGCTGAGCTGTGAATCTACGATCGTGCCACTGAATTCCCATGACCTCAGGGGAGGTGACCACACCCAGAACCGTCCTGCATGCTCTGCGTTTGAGGGAAGTCGAGGCAGGGACTACACCAGCCCCTGCTCCTGAGCCCCCGGGGACACCAAGGCCCCAGCAGGGGCTGCTGTCCCCCTTGTCCTGGCCCCAGCTCTCTCACGGAAGAAGTCTACCTCGGTTCCCACAGAGGAGCTGCGACGCAGGGCTCTCACCAGCGGCCCCATTGGAACAGACCTCGGCCAGAGCAGTCCTTCTGTCTCCTTCCTCTCCCTCACTGACGCTGCTACTGAACGACGCCTGCTCTTCTCTCTCCCACCGTAGTTGCTATTTTGCATTATAAAATTTCCCCCATTTCTCCAGTCTATTTATTTAGAACAAAAAGAGCAAATGTCCTACCATTTACCTCTTTCAGTTTCACAGCTCAGCACGATCTTAAATTACTCCACGACTTTTGCATTTGTGGCAGAAAAATACAACAGGTGACGGATGAAATGTAGGTCAGGCCAACTCTTTTCTGGCCCCTTAAAAGTGCAAGCCCGGGGCTGGGGATTTAGCTCAGCGGCACAGCACCTGCTTGGTAAGTGCGAGGTCATGAGTTCGATTCCCCGTACTGGAAAAAAAAACGAAAAAAAATGGTGCAAGCCCTCTACAAACACCTCCCCAGCCATTGGGAGCATGGCAATGTGATGCGCCCGTGTGTGGCTGGCGACTGGCTGTGGTAATCACTTTGGAGCTGCCTCCAGAGCTTTGTGAGCAAACAAACACCCTTGTCTGCAGGCTGCTTGGAGCTGATGTTGCTGGATGTAGACCCGAACAGCCCCGGAGGGAAGCGCTATTTGACGAGCAATCGGTGGGATGAGGTCAGTGCTGCTGGACAGCAGTCATCTTGAGGACGAGAACCCGAACAAAGGCAGGGTAAAGGCACCTCTTCCCACGGTGACACCCTTAGGTCCTAGGACAGGGTGTGCCAGGCCTGTGCCACCCCTGGCTTTCACCTTCAGCCGCAGTAGCAGTGAGAGAAGTGGGAATGTTCAACCTGGAGTAAATCAGAAGCAGCTTCCCTGAGGACGAACTTCCGCTTGCAGGGGAGTCCTCTGTTTCACAAGGGCTGCCGCACCTGGGCGCCCCCGCATCAGCACCCAGGAAATCCTGAGGCGCTTGGCCTGGGCGGGGCCTACAGAGCCCTCCTCCTCGGGCCGGGGAGAGAGCGTCACAGGCTTTGCACCCCTGACTCCCGCCTCGTCCACTCTGCGCTGTAGCTGAGGAGGAAGCAGCCACTGAGGGCACAGAACCCAGCAGAAACGCTGTGGCCACGAAGACCTCACCCGATGCTGAGCGGGGGCTGGAGACCAGGGTCCACACACACCTGGGGAGGGCGGCCAGGACACGGTGGGTACTGGAGTCACAGTGGATTATTTCAGGAACAGGCTCATGGCCACGGATCCCCTCAAAACCCTGCCCTGTGTCAACACCCTTCCCCCACCAGTCTGGGCGCTTTCCCAGTCCTCCTTTGTGTCTTTAGGAGTTGCCATCAAAAAACGGAGACTGCTGCTGCTGAGCGCCACCCCACAGAAAGGCAGCCCATAAAACCAGGGCACTGGGTCTGCAGCCACCTCACTCCCGGATCTGGCACCCGTGACTCTGGCGCCCCCTAAACTCAAAACGATGGTGAAAGGGAAATGTTTTGCACGGACCCAGCCATCACGCAAGCAGGACGGCACAACAGCAGACGCGGTGAAGGAGCTCCAGAGCGGCCGCAGAGAGGGAGTGGGACAAGCGTGTCCCGGTGGGAGAGGTCCAAGGGTGGGTTAAGCACAGCACGACTTCTACTATGCTAACGTCAAAAATTTTAAATGTTCACTATTTTTTTTCACACGTATATGTATCAGTCTAGTTAGCATTGTTTACAACTATACTTGGGAAAAAGAGAAAATAATAGGAGCTCTCCTTCACCCCAGGGAAAGACTGGGAAAACTTTAAAACGCTTGAGGCATTAGAGGAGAAGATGCCAGAAGCAACTTCCAGCCCTGGTCCCCAAGTCCAGGGTGCTGGGAGCAGAGTGCAGGAGGGAAAGGACTTGGGGTGCGCTTGCACGTTGGTGTGGAGTTATGTCAGGGTTCAGGATGGGATGAGGCAGAAAGCCTGGGAGAAAGGCTGCACCAGAGAGGAGGGGCAGCGGCTTCCTGCACAGAGGACGGTGACCTCAGGGTCTCTGGTGACTGTGAGTTCAGTTGCAAAGAAGCCCTATCGATCGTGCCCTTCATTTTGTTTTTATGCCAACCAAAAAACAGATGGGATGGCCAGAGCACCAGCAGCCATTTTGGGGCCATGGAGTGAGTTCGAGGGTGAACCCGTGCACCTGTTCCTTATAACACCTCAGAGCCACCTCCCTTGCCTTGGATTTCCCACCTCTGGATCAATTTTATGTCAGACAAATAAACTTCTATCTTATTTTAGCTATTGTTATTTTGCAACCTGTCTGCTTTCTATTATTTGGTGATAAAACAAATTCCAACAGTGCAGAGAAAGAAGTGTCAAAAATCACGTAGATGACAGATGGCATCCTTGCAGATGGGGGGGGCAGAGCACTGAACCCTGAGTCCAAGCCCTCTTATTTACTTCATCAGTCCCCAGCCTTACACCACCACATTTATTATCTCTAATTTTTAAAAGAGGAATGAAAAGTGCAAAAAGATTGCATAAAATTATTTTAGCTGCACATCTCATAACAAAGGGAGGTGGATTCACTCTTTACTTCCATCTGGGTTGAGCGCCCAGCACAGGAGGTGGTCAGCACAGAATGCCTCCCGCCCAGAGCTTCCCCACAGCTGGGGGCAGAGCTGCCCCCGGGACAGGGATGGGCCAGCAGCCCCACTGCAACACAGCCCCAGGCTTGCTGTGGGCTGGTGTGTCTCTGCCCAGCACCCAGAGCCAGGGCTCGATGCACTGACGGCCCAGGAGCACGGGGATGGGGACCTGTGTGAAGTTACACAGGGCTTCTCAGGACAAGCAGCTGGAACCAGGCGGAATGAGATGAACGCAGCTCTAAAACTACAACCCGAGGAGTGGCCATAGCTGAGCCTGGTCTGCAGGGACATTTGGGACGTGAGCAGGACACCTCCCCCAGTGAGACCAGGGGTGGCAAGGAGCTAAGGGTGGGCGGGACTAGAGCTGGAGTCAGCCTGTACCTTTTCTGGTTAATTGGCTCTCCTGAGAGCAAATACTGTCTGAGAACGGATCTACGTGAGAGCGTGGTCTCCTGGCAGTTCTTTCTTTCTGTCACTGATGGATGTTTCCAAATATTGGGATAAATGATGGTGAGAAGGAGATCATTCATTTTTTAACACAGACAAGTGCGCCAAACCGATTTCTCCAAGATCCCAGCGTATTCAGAAGGAACAGTACCAGAACAAGGTCACGGGAACAGGCCACAGTTTGAACGTTCATGCTGAACAGATTAATCCTTGTGGTACAAAGATCAGACGGTACCCAGTTGCAAAATTAAAATAATATTTAAAAGTTTTAACAACGAATGAATCAAAACATCAGACAAGTTTATGTGCTGCACGCCCAAGCAGGATGTGGGTGGGCTGTAAAGACTGCTGTTGGGTGACGCCTGCCCAGTGACAGCGCACCCACGCCCGCACGGCCAAGGGGATGGGAAGCGCAGCGGTCAGCGCACCCACGTCCGCACGGCCAAGGGGATGGGAAGCGCAGCGGTCTCTCAAGGCAGACATCCGAGAGGGAAAGACCCGGGAAGTGTCTCTTCCTACGTCCCAGTTTAGTGGCAGGCAGAGAAAGAAGCCTGCCCTGGCTTCTACAAATCTTAATGAAAGCCAGGGGCTGGGGGTGTAGCTCTGTGGCACAGCGCCTGCCTGGCAAGCGCAAGGTCCTGAGTTCGATGCCTGGCACCAAAAAATAAATAAATACATAAATAAATAAACGTTGCTCTGAACATAGCAGGCCCCGACAAGCCTCAGGCAGTGGCTTCATCTTCCCACACTTCCAGGGCTGCGGAACTCAGCGGGACCAAGGCGCTGTCGGGGTTGGGTCTGTGGAGGGCGCTCTGCACCGCCTCCCCTCTGTGTCCCCTGCTGTGTGGGTGCTCCTGTGTGGGTGCTCCTGTGTGGGTGCGGCACTGTCTGTGCCCCTTCCTCTCACCATGAGCGAGGGCAGAAACCTCGCCACAGCAGATCCACCCTCGGGACATTGCATGATCCAAATTACCTATTCAGTCTTTATTCTAAATGTTGCCACACTGTGGGTGCTCCACTGCAGGAATTTGGGGGCACCCAGTTCAGTCCATTACAAAGTACATTTCTAAATTTCCTTTTCCCTTTCCTTTAGTTAGATAACATAGAAAAGGAGATGTCCGTGAATAGCCCTGGTCATTCCACTCGGAGGAGGGATGTGAGCTTCAAGCTGGTGCCTGCCACCTGTGAGCTCACGAGGACGATGTAGCTCCCGGGGAACATGAGGCAGGGGTGCTGGCCCTGCTGGGCAGGGGAGGGGACACCTACCCCCCAGCTATCGTCAGATACCCATGCAAGGTAGCCCCAGTCAAGATCAGAACTCATGTCACACCCTCGTAAGATGAAAATACAGGGCATGGACACTTATGGTCTCTTTTTATTCACTTTATATTTTATCCTTTTTATACTTTGCATTTTACAATCTTGATGTTTAATCACTCAGATATAAAACCTAACCTCTGAGTCTTTGTGACCTTCAAGTTGGTAAATATTTCAGAGATAAGATACCAAAAGCATGATCTATAAAAGGGAAAAAATTATAAATCATAATTCTTTCTGCTTTAGGAAGGACGTGAAGATGCAAACCACAAACTGTGGGGAGATATTTCCCAAAGCATGCTTTAAATGATTTATATGCACACAATATTAAAAACTTGCAAAATCCAGTAATAGGAAAACCAAGATTCCTAATAAAAGTGGGGAAAATACTTGGGCATTCTGATTTTTAAAAATGCAACTAGGCAATAAAATGTGTCCCCTGCCACTAAGGGAAGCCAGGGCCAGTCACAAGCAAAGTCCGGGAGCATCACTGTCCCTCTTTAGAGCACTGTTGGTGAGCAACGCCACCAAGTGCCGGGGAGACGGGGCGCCTGGAACTCTCCGGATGTGTGCAGAACTTGGGGAGTTCCTTTGGCATTTTCCAGTGGAGTCCAACGTGTGCTCGTCCTGAAGCCCAGAAGGAAAATACGTGATCCCACAAAACCTGTGCGTGGATGTTTGTAGTGGCTTTCTTGGTAATCACACAAGACCGGGAGCTGCTCAAGAGGTCCTCATCTGATAAAAGGGCAAACTGCAGCATGCGCAAGTGATGGAACAGGACTCAGCACTCCAATGGACCAAGGGCACCATGGGACGTAGCTCAAAATGCTTTTCAACATGTGGAAAGGGCTAGATGCAAAGGCTCCGTACTGTGGAATCCCACTTAGGCGCCATTCCGGAAGAGGTACACCTTTAGGAATAACAAGCCTGTCCGCGGTTGTCAGGCCTGGCGGTGGGTTTAGATACTGAGTACAAATGGACAGGAAAGGACTGGGGGGATGGGGTCATCTTCCACACCGCGATGGTGGAAGCGATTGCACAGCTAGACGCCGCTCGAATCCAGGGCCCCCGCCAGTAAGGGCTGCACTCACTGCATGTAACTAAACTACAGCAAATAGGTCTGCATCACCCCCAGGAAAAGGGACAAAGAGGCACACGGGCTGCTCCAGCAAACTCTCTGTGTTTAGTTAGCTAAGTTCATTGGCACGTTTTAGGTATACGCGGTGACCGCCCTCATCACAGGGAGGTTGTACCTGTGCGCGACATGACTTCATTCTTCTTTCTTTTTTGCCATTCCCCTCCCCTCCCTTCAGCTCCCCTCCCCTCCTTCTTTACAAAAGCTTGGTTTCCATTTTTTCCTTCTTTTTGCATTTTTTTTCCTTTTCCCTTCCTTCCTTCCCCCCCCCCACCTCTCAAACACTTTTGCAATCATCTTCTTATCCCCGGTCTCTGCCCAGCAAGACCCTGAATGGCCACACGCTCAGCCACTCTCTGGACAGAAAAACACAGGACACCAGCGTGGGAGTGAGCACGGGTCAGGTGTGGCTCTGGATCAGCCCATGCCCCACGCGAAGACTTCTCTGCCCGGGAACCCAGCAGCTTGTTCCTCGGGATGAAGCGGCCCCGGGAAGCTCTGTGGCTCAGTGAACTTGCCATCCGATCTGCTCAGGCTCGTTTCCTACAGATGGAGCTCAAGCTCATCAGAACTCTTAGAGGAAAAACATAACATCAGGAAGAGGCTGCGTGGCATTTTGACTATTAAGCCTAAGTTCATAAACGCCTTTCAAATACTGAGAATGTTTTTTCACTCCAACATTCCCAGCAAAACCAAGATCTTAGAATTCAGCTGCTCCCTGCTCTGTAGAAAGATGAGTTTAATATAATTATTTGTAGCAAGTCCTGGATGACCCGTTACAGATAAAATAAACTCTAAGCCTTGTTCTGCACCATTGGTGGGTTATAATTTAGCTCGTAAGTCACACCGGCAAAGTGAAGATTCACATTTAGAAATCATGGAACATAGATGACTGGATTTTTCAAGCTCATTAACTAATGCTAAGCTTCATGAATACTACATGGGAATCCAGGAGAGAGAGAGAGAGAGAGAGAGAGAGAGAGAGAGACAGAGAGAGACAGACAGAGAGAGAAAGAGAGAAAGACAGGAAGAGAGAGACACAGAGAGAGAGGACAGAGAGAGAAACAGAGATAGAGACAGAGAGAGACAAAGACATAGATGGAGAGAGAGGAGCGAGGGATTTACATGGAGTATAAATCTTGCATTCTTTGACATTTAAGAGAATACTCACAGTATTTATGTCTATAGTGCACTTCAAATCAGAATGCTCTTTGAGGAAACTTCAGAAGTGACATTTACTTATTTGTTCTTTTAGGCTTTGTAGCATCCATAGATGATGCATAATTCATGGCAGAAATCATTTGGCTCAACTGAAACTAATTGAGTGTGGCTCCATCTCCTGCAACCCCAGAAACACGCAAGGCAAGACGGTAGATCTGTGTAAGAGTATGCAAAAGCTAGATTGAATATTTCATCTGGATACTTTCAGAGGTCTTCCAATAATTGTTTTGCCTTTATATAAAAATTTGGACTTACATTCTTTGGATTCAACGTGTTCATCATAAGCAGAGTTAAACACTGGCACTATCAGAGCTAGGAGATCGACTGGGACACCCTCTGTGTGCTGAACTCTTTGTGTGAATCTCAGTGTAGAATGGAGAGTGGTTAGCATCCTCATCTTCTTGACGGCCTCTCCTAACTGAACGAGTGTGCTCAAATGAGTGGGGGACAGGGAGCCCTGCATCTTCAGGGTTGTGCGCCCCCCTCCCTGGAGAACAGCCTACCCAGCTCAGCACTCCGTCCTGTGCTCCCAGAGGGCCCACGCACTTGGGCCAAGCCCAACACTGCATGTTCAACAAGACCCAAGCTTGGAAGATGTGCGCCAGCACCCCGACCTGTGCCGGTGAGTCCCTCACCACACTCGCAAGAGGTCAGGTCTGCCAAAGCCCACTGGCTGTAAAGCTTAGCTCACAGTGCTTGGAGAGACAAGCTGATTGGTGGTGATGTGGGCTCATGCTGGGATTAGGGAGTGTCTTTTTCTGCGGGGGGAGACTTCACAGTTTGTGGGCTTTGTGTGTCTTTGCTTTCCTAATTTGTGGTGCCCACAGGATAGAAAGTTATGTCCTCGGTAGAAGAGAAGACAAGAGGATGGTGTGGGGGAGGTGGGAGGAAGCCCCTGGGACAGGTGCGCTGATTCCAACAGTCTCTGCCTGGCCACACTCAGGCTCCCTACAAACCCCAAGTGTGTGACCCCCCTGCCATCCTCGATCCTTGCATGAAGCTAAGCATACTTTTGCTAATTAGAAATACTACCCATCGTCATTTGGGTGAGGGACTCTGATATACCGGAAAATAATGGCAAAGACGCAAAGCCCTCAGTTCCCGCGGTGCTGAAGTAACCACAATTCACCATGCTGGCTGCTCCGCTGCCGGGGCCTCCGTACACAAAGGGAGGTTCCAGGCGGAATTCTGTTCTCCCGTTCTGCACTGAAATCACACTATAAGCATCTTCCACACTGTGAGAGCATCTGTGGGCTTGTAGATTGTGGAGTTATAATTTATATTTTTAGTGAAAGTAAGTTCCACATGATAATTATTTGGAGAAAAACTGCCAAGAGCCTAAACAAAGCCCACAGTTTCGTTCCCAATACTCAGCATCTTCCATCCGTGCAGGTGTCCTCCTCAGCCCACATTCTGCAAGGGGATGCTTTTGGAACAGTGACTTTGGTGACGGGTACAGGCAGTGGACCTGCTCCCTGCCCCAGTCTTACCTTCGGCAGTCTCCGTCGAAGCTCACTGCCCCACTTGTGGCTTAGGTCTTGGAACAGCTCAAGAGCAGGGCTACAGAGGTGAATGAATTTTGGGGCTGTAGCTGACTTGCTAATCAGAGGCGGCTGGGTAGTTACTGGCCAGCTTCCTCCCTGCCCGGCTCCTGTCTCCTCTCTCTGCTTCCTGACCACCATGATGTGAGCTACTTTCCTCCGCCAGGCCCTTCCCCTGTGGCTTCCTTCTTCCTTGAAGCCAGCTGACCACGGACTGCAAATAAACCTCACTCTGAATTGTGGGTGTCGGGTGTGGTACAGTGTTCCAACAGCGAGGCAAGAAAGTAACTGGACACTACTTGTTCCCAAAGTGAAAACACCCCCGTGCCAACTTCCTGGGCAGCCAGAGTCCTCTCCCTGTGGCTCATGAGCTGCACCAAAACAAGCCCTGGCCCCACCTGTGCAACAGTGGCTTCCTACAGAACTCCTGTGGTAAAACCAGTTTTCCAGAAAGGACAAATTGGGCCACTGCCCATTTGGAAGAAGGATGGGGTTCATGGTTTCTCCTAACTTGTCCCCTGCACCTGAGCACATCCCATGGGTGTGGGCGATCACCTGCTCAGGTAGGCAGGCTGCAGGCCCTTCAGCAGAGGTCTCTGTCCCCATAGTGGCATTATTTTACTTATTTGTTTGTTTATGTTTGTACCAGGAGTCAAACTCAGGACCTTGGGCTTGCCAGGCAGGCACCTGTGTCACTGAGCTACATCCCCAGTGCCCCAGAGTGGCTTGAAAGGACAAAATGATCATCTCTGAGTAGAAGCTACAGCCTGAGGCTGGAACGCCAGGAATGGTAGCGGGATGGACTGAAAGCTTGCGGTCTCCTCACCCGTCTGGGCAGTGCACCTCCAGGGTGCCCAGGATCCCAGGCAGTAAAAGAAGACGTCTTCCCAGCCCCAGCCTGCATTCCTGGCCACAACTCTCAGGGAAGCTGAAGTAGATGGATCACATCTAGACGTGTAATTACCTGGGCATGTGCAGTGCTATTTGGGGGCAGAATGATCCCACCCAGGATGTCCCCTCCCTGGCCCCCAGGACCTGGGAATAGATAGCTCAATGGCAAAAAGGACTCTGCATATGTAATTAAGGATTTCAGCATTGAGGCAGAGAGAGGACCTTAGCCTTCTGTGAGGGAATGGTATGACCCCGCCCCAAAGCAGCAACGTTCTTGAGTTTGAACCACAAGAACTAGCATGGTCAGAGAGACCCAGAGTGAGGGAGGGTCCCAGTCTGTCACAGCCAGGTGGAAGATGAGAAGACAACAGGTGGTGGTGCTGCGGGGAGCTGAGAGCCCCAGCCAACTGCCCACAGTGATAAGGCCACAGCCCTCAGTGGCAGAGAACTAGCTTCTGCCAGTGATGAGCATGAGTGGAAGTGGGCCCCACCCAGGCTGCAGAGAAGAGCTCAGGGCAGGAAGGCAGAGGGAGGGAGCCCCCGGGCTGGGAACCCACAAAGCCAAAGGGCAGGAAGGTGCATTTGTGTGGGTTAAAGCCATGGCTTTTTTAGCAGAGGCAGAAAAGCAGCGAGGGGAGGGCAAGAGAGGGAGTCAGACAGTGTGAAGAAGTCTCGGCCTCCCAGTTTTCCAGCCAGAGACGCCCAGAGAGGAGAGAGGCAGAGCGGGTGTGGGAGTCCCTGGGGGCACAGTTGGGCTTCAACAGGGTGGGGACCCGTCCACGGACACAGGTCTGGACGTCCCTGTCAAGGGAGGGAAGTCGTCGGCGCAGGCTTCCTCTCTCTGCCAGCACTTAATAACAAAGGTTTCCGTTGAGCTCCACCGTCTCACATAGCTATTTCTTTGGGGAAAAAATTTCATTTTCTTAGTTTAAATAGGAAGCAAAAAAAAAAATCAATCTACATGACAAAGATATTCTAAAAGGCTAATTTAGTGAAAATCGTATGAAAAATGTAGAAAATCATTATTTCCTAGCAGTGTGGCTCTGAGTTTTTTATTTATATGCAAATGCTGGGTGTCTAAGCCTGTTTTATGTTTTACAATTTTGGCATATTACATAGTTCATAAACCCAAGGATCCTGATGCCTTCCTAGGCGGGCGAGGCCTGTGGAAAGTGGTAGGAGGTGCAGCCTTTAGTGTAGAGTTCCTGATACTTCTTTCCTTAGCGAAAAGCCACAGTGAGCACTGTAATTTGCAGCTATACTGTATCCTACTTTTTAAAGAAAAACTGTAAACATTAAATTTAAAATAAATAACCCCAGCCTGGAGGCAGCAGACCCCAGGAGCCCCAGGAGCCAACAGCGCGCTCTCTCTGGAGCGTGTGTGGGTCCTGCCTGTGGAAGGGTCTCTGCCGCACACACCTGTGCTCTTTCCCCCGGCCCCCAGGCCCTAGTGACTGCATGCGTTTGTACCACATCCACTGTCCCTGAGGAAGAAAACCTGATGACTGGGATCCTTCCTAATTATTCATTAACTCTCTGCCTGATGAGAGTTTAGAACACGCTTTGGCTCACGTTGGAAGAGACAGAGCCAGAGCTGCTGCTCTTTGTGGAAAGGTTTTCTTCTCCTAACCATCTTCCCTGGGGGAAAACCCAGCCCTGTGCATGGCTCGGGAATGTGGCTGGAAGAGAGGACAGAGGGAGGACCGAGGCCAGGCTGAGCCTCAGATGCTGGACAGCTCTCGAATGCAGGAAGGGCCAGGGCCAGGGGGAGCACAGCAGAGTCCACGGAGTCCACGGGAACCCTGCCCTGCTCGGAGGGGAGGCACCGCGGCTCTCTGCGAGGTCCCCAGTCCCTCGGAAATGAGGTCTGCCCCTCCCTTCCCTGCTCCCACTCCTCCCTCTACTGGAGGCTGGGGGCGCTCAGGATGGACAGCAGCGCGGCGTGCACCAGCATCTCATCCAGGCGGCAGAGTCAAGCGACTTCCTTCTCCTCAGCTCAGGAAAGTCCTCACAGCAGCAGCTACAGGGAGGTGGCAGAGGGTCCCACAGGACCTGTGCAGGTCTGGGAGCGGGGTCCCCGAGGTTTCCTCTGCTGCACGAGGTGTGACTGAAAAGTACAGCAAATGCGTGCATTTCCCAGAAAGTATTACAGTGAGAGACGCGTTGCGGTGAATCCCCTGAAACACTTACTTCTCTGTCCACCGTTCTCGCCGCTTTCTGAAGCGGTTCTGGGAGTCTTCTTGCCTGTCCTTAGTCCTGTTGTCCCGGCTGCCTCGATGTTCTGAGCTGATTCACAGCAATTTTCATGGTCACTGTGACTTTGGGAAAGAACCAGGAGTCGCAGGGCGCCAGATCTGGTGAAGAAGGTGGATGAGCACACAGCGTCTGTCGCATCTTTCTGAGCTGCCTTTCCTCGGACGGTGCTCGGCAGCAGCGTTCACCAAATTCTTGATCACAGCAGGTAAAGAAGCTCAGGAAAAAAGAAGAGAAGGAAGACAAGGAAAAATTGAAGGAAGGAAAGAAGGAAGGAATGAAGGAAGAGAGGGGAGGAGGGAGGGAGGACTGTATAAGGCAGAGGATCTATTAGGGTAAATTACTGTCATTTTATAAAATGTATGTGCATAAAAATTTCAAGTTATACACCTCAAATGTATGAAATTATTTATCAATTTTATCTCAGTGAAACAGAAAAGAAATTTAAATTCCAACACAAATGTAAGTTTCCTTACCTCATTCATAAGAACTAACTGGCTCTAATAGTTCCAAAACTGGCCTTGTTTGATCCTCACAAAAACCCTGAGTGGAAAGTTCTGCCCTTGCCCCACTCCATGAGGCAGGAAGTGGGGACCAAAGCTGCATGTGTCCATGGTGACAGAGCTGGGCTGCAGGGCACAGGGTCTGCGGATGAAGAGCTCCTGACTGCCCCGCAGAGAAGAAAAAAGTGTACACAGCCCATGTGTGTGTGTGTGTGTGTGTGTGTGTGTATGACTGTGCATGTCTCTGTGATTCTGTCTGTGACGTTGTGTGTGCCCTGGTGTATTTCTGCCTGTGTCTGCGTTTCTGTGTCTCCCCTGGGTGTGTCTGCGTCTTCCCGTGTGGTGTTGGAACACATATCCACATCCAGATTATACATGAAATGGAACCAAAGAGAACACTTGCAAATTAACTTGGAGTTTAGTTTCTCCCCTGCTCGTACCAGGATCACAAACTATGTGAACACGTGTGCCTTAAAAGGTGAGCTGGTGCTAGCTGGAATACACCTGGAAACACCGACTTCCTCAGGCCGCGGTGAGAGGGACTCCACCAGCCCTGAGCCCTTCAGGCTCAGCACACAGGGGGCCCCCTGGCTGCCAACCTCGGTGCCCTCCAGCCCTTCCTACACAGGGCGGCCCTTCCCAAGAGTCACCCTGATGGGGACACAGGTAGCTCCTCTTTCTCAGAGATTCTGCCTCTGGAACTTACTCTGAACGTCTGTGTTCACTGAGTGGGACTCCAGCTGGAGAAAAATCTGTCAGAATATCACATTCCCACTTACCGCATGCACAGATTAACTGCACATTAACATCCTGTGACCGAGAAGACTGGGTACGGGGCCAGGAGGAGCCATCCTCGCCCAACACAGCATGTTCTCTGCTCTGGGGGGCAGAGGGGCTATGCCCCTGGGAAGGACATGGCAGCGGTCACGTCCAGGTGCATCTTCCAGGGGATCTGTCACCATCCTCAGATGTGTCTCCTGTGTGCAGAGACACACCATCAGCATTGGGAAGATGGCGCTCCAGAGCCAAGGAGAGAGCATTCTAACCTAGTAGTGCTCCAGGCCCAGAGGAAAGGTTTGCAGGTCACTGCCTGTGTCGCTGCAGCCTTGCCTTCCCTTGTCTTTTGGCACACCCAGGTGACTTTCTGTCTTGTCCTCAAGCATATGTACAGCCAGAACGCCTGGGGCTCCGACTCCGCTGGGTTCCCTGCTGCCTTGGTGAGGGACTTCGAACAAGCGGGAGAGTCATCTTATTGATTATGCGCCATCGTGGCTACAGCTGTTGCAATATAAACTTTAAGAATGAGAAGAGATGATTTCGTCTTTACCGAGAATAACCCCAGTTGGGCAGCGCGCTGGATGACAGTGATGCAGCCCTGGACAGCATCCTGGGCCTGCTTTCCGATGGCCAAGAAGCTGAGAGTGGAGTCTGTGATGACCGTGGTGCAGCTGACCCTGCACAGAGCTGCCTCAGTTCACGAACTCCGTTCTCTCCATGATTCTGGTTGCAAACCAATTTGGACGAGAACCGAATCAAATTCAGTGGTCAGGCTCAGTGTTAACCTTATGAGGGGACACTCAAGATCAGATTTCGATTTGTTTTCTCCGTCCCTTGAACCTCAGCCTGCAGCCCTGAGTGGGTGATCAGCCATCAACAGGCTGTTTCTAATATATCTGATTTTTAGTGGCTGACGGGAGCCGGAGGGGAAAAAAGACTCTTTCTGGGGGGTTCGACTCCCTGAGGAGTTAGCCAACTCCTTTCTACCTGAACAAAGACCGGAAATTAATCTGATAAGCATCTTGCCTCTGCAGACAACAGCTGAAAGAGAAACTTTCCCAAACTCCCGATCAGCAGAATAATCTTCAGAAGGTGTCATTAGAGATACAAACACCCGACTCCTCCCAGGGACACTCGAGTCCTAGGACCCAGGGCAGGACCAGCTACGGGACATCTGTGCCACCTGGAGGTCAGGCTGGCTTTGCACTCCCTGCTTGGGACCTGGAGCAAGTGACGCCCACAGCTGAAGAGTTGAGTAGCACCCACCGCACTGAACAGTAGGGAATTAAAGGAATTTACTCAGCGAGTTTGGTGGGCACCTACTGTGTGCCTGGCATCATGTGATGAGCTCAGGACACGGCAGAGAATGAGACCCATGTGAACCTTGTGACAGCTGGGTGACCATGTGTGTGAGCCGGTGCACATCACTGGCCCCTGGGGGTGAGACCCACAGACAGCGGAGCTGCCCCGCCCCCTGTGTGTGGCTTCACCTGGGTGCAAGCTACATGCAGAACCCTGCCACGCTGTAGCCAGGTTCTGACCTGTGAAACTGGAGGTGATGGATGGAGCAATTTAGTAATTTCTTACAGCAGAAGTTGAAAACTATGGGAGAAAAACCAGGGGTAAGCAAGACGTACAAAGAATGGTGAAATGTTTTAAATTCTTACAATAGAAGACATGTTGCAATTAATCCTGTTCAGTATGCTCCCCCTCCCTTCCAGCGCACCCCACCGTGCTTCCCACTTCCTGCAGCAGCTCTGCAGTGCTCTTTCATGAGGCTCTCTGGCTGCTCTGTCCTGGCTGCCTTGCTGCCCTGAATCATTTCAAAGCATTTCCCTTTCATGGTCATTCACTTCGGGCAAGGCCAGAAATCACGGAGTGCCAGTTCTGGTAAACAAGGTGGATGAGGACACTGTGCAATGTTTTTACTTGACAGCAAATGCCATAAGCATTTTTAATCCATTCAGGATACTGAGGCAGCCATGAAAGTGCAGCTAAAGACACTCAGGAAAGAGGACTCCAGAGCTGCTTCAGAAAGCGGCAAGCACGATGGGATGAGTGTGTTCAAAGCTAGGGGGAGATTCTGGGGGGATTCGTGGCCGTGTGTCTCACATTGTAGTTGATTATTTTTAAGTTTAGCGTTAACAGTAGTGTAATCATACCTTGTGTGATTGGAGTCCAGTGTTTTCCAGATGGAGCATCAGGGACGGAAGGATCCGTAGCTTGTCTGTGCCCACACAGACAGCCGGTCTCACAGAGGAGACGTGACCCGGGTGCCGGGCCTCTGAGCCCAGTCTGGCCTGTGAGCTGCACAGCACAGAACTGCCGAGGAGGACAGCGTGAGAATCGCAGCAACCCCGCCAGGCAGTGAGCACTCGCCCCATCCAAGGGCACCCCCTCAGCAGCTTCTGGGGTAGACTCCATGAACCCATTCTGAGGAAACAATGTTAAGACAAAGAGTTTAGTTCACTTTTCCAAAATCACCCAGCTAGAAAGTGACAAAGACCAGAACACGGCCCCTGTGATGCTGAAGCCCTGACCCAGAGCAGGGGTCTTAATATCTGCTTCCAGTCCTGTCATTGTGCTTCTTTTTCTGACATTAAAATATATACAAGAGTAGTGGCACAGATTCAGGAACATTTCCCTTTCCTGGGTTCTCATTTTCACTTCTGTGGCATGGAGCACTGGGGGAAGTTAGATTCACTTCTTTTTCCAGCTGTGCCATGGGAGTGAGGTTATCTTACTGTTATCAAGGAGCAACCCATGGATGAAAGAGGTTTTCAAGTTGACTTTCCTGATCTGGTTTGGACTCTAGGCCCAACCAAAGATGCATCCCTGTTCACAAAGAGCATAAAAATTATCAGGGAAGGAAGCCCACGAGGAGCACAGCCCCTGCAGATGGCACTTGGTAAGAGGGAGAAAGGGGTGAATGTTTTGAAAACACAAAGAGCACCTTTGCATCCTGGTAAATAAATGGGTAGTGCATGCAAAAATTGTCCATGTGCTTTCCTCAGAGCTGAGGATTTTTCCGAATCACAGTGATTCTGGATCAAGTGTGATACAAAATCCACCTCCCACTCATAACCCTGCACCCACCGCTACACACTGAAAAACGAGGACTTAACTGGTAAGCCCTTCTACAGAGAATGCAAGCGACCAAGGGACAGATGACAAGAGCACAGCCTCACATATTATTAGGAGAATTAAAACTTAAACATAATGTATGTGCTTTTAAACCAAACTGACAAAAAGGCAAATAAATTTAGAATACCCATTGCACATCAACAAAAGAAAATAAATAATAAACAAAAGCTTGAAGAGACAGTTACCCAAAAGGCCATACGCAGCTGGTAAGCAAGAGGAGACAACATGCTCAACATCATTAGCTATTAGGGAACTCAAAGTGCAACCATGCTGAGATACCACCACACACGTGAGCAAAAGTAAAACACACAAGCAAATAAACACAACCTACCATGATTAAGTGCCAGCTAAAGACATCGTACAAAAAAAAGACAGTATCCAAACACCAATGATTCTTCTATACCAGCAGTGAATATCCGAAAGTAGGTCCTTATTTTTAAATACCCCTACAATAGAACCTAAAACCACACAGTACTTAGGGATAGAGACCATGAAAAGATGCTTACACTGAAGACTAGAAGACATTGCAGAACAATAGGAAAAGATCTAAGTAAGTAGAGAAATGTAAACCACATTCGTGGATTAGAAGACCGTCTCATTAGGCTGCCATTTTCCCCAGAAAGTTGTAGAGATTGAATCCGATCCAAAGTCACCTCTGGGCACAGACCCAGGATGACTAAGGTGTCAGGAGAACTAACTGTAACGAGATGGGCTAATTCCCAGAAGACCTTCAGGGAAAACTAGTAAAAAGTGAAGAAAGTACAGTGCGTGATCATTGTGATGCACGGGTGTTGGTTCATCGCTTACGAAGTGCACACCATTCTAAAGTATGTTGTTAGCAATGGTGTCCCAAGCAAGGGAGCACGGGGCTTTGCTGTCGTCATCACTCTTCTCTACATCAATTTACATAGTTATTCCAGAATAAAAAGTTTATTTAAATTTGTAAATTATGCAAATGTCCCAGGAGGCTTTTTTGTACAAACTACGTTTGTTAATTTTTCTACAGTTACCTGTCACAGAATTGGTTCATGCTTTGTAAGTGATTTTTTTTTAATAACGCAGGAATTGAAGTCTCTCTGTTACCCTCTGAGGACTCTGTGGACACACCCTATGATTCTGATCCCCCGCCGTTCTCACCAGTGTTGTATTATAAATAGGTCCCAGGGGAAGAGACTAGGAGTTAGAAAAGAGAGGCGCAACTCAGGCACTCACATAATCAAAGAAAAGACCAGTATTTAAAATTAAAAACACAGGCAGAAAGAACGCTTTTTCCCCCTCCCAGTGGCTACTCCAAACTTTGGAATTTCATCTCTGGGGAACTCTGAGACTCTTTTTCCAGAACATAGGGATGTTCGGCCACAGAGAAAGTGTCATCTGTGGCTTTTGTTAAATGAGGTGGAGGCTCTGGGAAGAGAGGAAGAGAGGCAGTGTTCCTGCCTTTAGGGACCAGCTTTCTGGGCATGCATGCATGCAAAAGCAGACCACTCACACGGAGCGCAGCAGGGGGATGCTGCTCTCCTCCCCCACACATGGACAGAGCGCGCCTTCTCAAGGGCCTGGTGCAATGCTGCAGAGAGGACAGAGGATGATCAGTCAACATGCTGTTCTCCCTGTGGGAGGAAAGATGGGCAGCTCTGGGAAAATTGGAATTGCAAGGCAGAGGTAGTGGTACATTACAGAGGCCATGCCCTGCTGTTATGGTTTGTGTCTGGATGTCCCCCCCAAATCCTTATGCAGTCATGGGGCTTGCTTCTAGAATTTGTAATTGATTCATGGTCCAATGTTGGAATTATGGATGTCAATGCTACACTTGCCCTGGGGTGGGCGGTTTTCACACAGTGTAAGGGAGGGAAAGAGACTTGCTTTTCCAGCCACCTCTCCTCCCCTTTTTCTGTTATTGCTTTTGCTGTATTCTGCCACCATGAACTGTTGCCCTCTGCCATGTGCCACTCTGCCTTGGAGCCAGCCAAGTATGGACTGAAACCTCCACAAACTGTGAGCTAAATAAACCTTTCCTTCCTTAATTTTGGGTGTTGGGTATTTTGTCACAGCAATGAGAGAAAAGTAACCAAGACACCTGCCATCACTGTTTCTCCTTCTTGTGATTTATATGTAGGTATACCCCAAAGTGAGTGATTTATATGTAGGTATACCCCGAGCGCTCATAGGCAGGGCTTTGGAGGTGACTGGAGTATGGCAGTGCATAGCTGGCTTGCTGTTAGGAGGCGGGGCCTGGAGGAACAGTTGGTCACAGAGGGCGTGGCCTGGAGGGCTTCTCTCCCGCCCAGGCTCCTCCCTTGAGTCTCCACTTCCTGTCCGCCATGCTGTGAGCAGCTCTCTCCGCCATGGTCATCTGCCATGCGGCCCTGCCTTGGAACCAGTAGACTACAGAATAAAACCTCTACGTTGTGGGCCAAAACCAACCTCCCTCCTTTAAATTGTGAGTGTCAGGGATTGTGTCTCAGCGATGAAAGAGTGACTAAGACATTTCTCCAGTCCCTGCATCTCTCTCTTATTTCTCTTTAGAGAGCCCTTTCACCACTCTTAGACCGTGTAGTCTAGGTCGGCTTGTGTCCCAGGTTGTCCCAACCCAGGGGCACGGAGTCTGTGTTCAGAGAGAAGACTGCAACCCAGGATCATCTGGAAAGCCCCATCCCTGATTTTTGTCTGCAACAACTAAGAAATAGAATGATCTTCCTGCTTGATTTGCAAAGTCAAAGGGATCTAAACCTGACCATGCGGGAATTGTCAGTAGCTGGCACTGGGAGAGGACTCAGAGACAGATCAACAGGGAGAACGGTAGGACCTGGAGTAAGGAGAGATGAGAGGTAGGAAGAGAGGGCACTGTGACTTCATTTGAGCCCCTGGACCCAGCCTTTCCTGAAACCAACCAGGACTCCATGGCAGCTATTAGTGTGTGTTTCCTTTTGTGGATAAAATATTAGCACAACCTAAGGGCATAAACCAACACAAATGTGTTGTCCAATTGTCCTGGAGGTCAGACATCTTCATCCAGCTTCCTGGGCTAAAGCCAAGGTGGTGGTGGTGCCTACCCTTAGGAGGAAAAAGTAGAAAATCCATTTCCTCACCTTTCTCCAGCTTCCTGCAGCTGCCTGCAGCCCCTGGCTTGTGGCCCTTCCCTGTCCCAAAGCACAACACTGAAACCTTTGCTGGCATCACGACCTCTCCTTTCTCCACACCCTGCCTCCTTCTCATGAGTATTGCTGTGGGTACATTGTCCCCTCCTCAGATAAACCAAGATATTTCCCCTATATTGAGACATTAAACTTAATGCCACCTCCAGGGTCCCTTCTGCCATTGCTGGGGCATATTCTCAGATGCCAGGAATCAAGTGTGGACATTTGTTACTCTGCCACCACACTGTTCAAAACTCCCATGTTTTCCTCTGATTTAAGGCGAGTTTAGTGTCTCCTGCAACAAAAAAAAAGGACAAAATATTATAAGCAAGGAGGAAAAAACAGCATTGAAACTGGGCTGAACTGGGGAGGCTCCGTACAGCAGGTGACTCTGAGCTGCACAAAGTGGGGCGGCAAAGTCAGGAGGAATATTCCAACACGGGGCCAGCGTACAGCAGGGGGAACAAGCTGTCTACACCACCTGCTTCTCCCAGGGTAACCAGTTCACGTCTCCTTTCACAGCATATGCACCGACAGCATCCATTCTCCCTCTCAGACCCGCGCTGCTGTGCACTCTAAGTCAAGGAGCGCGCTGCACTTAGGAGACCGCAAAGAACCTAATTCCCCGACCCCTAAGTCACAGGCACTCTGAAAATACAGCTGCCTTTCCCAGGAACCCAGCCCTTGATGCCAGTGATCTTGGCCACTGCGTTATTGATGCTGATTTTCTCACAATCAGGAGGGAATACAAAAGGCAGAGCGAACACCATCCTGACAGTGAGCAGGGAGAAGAGCTTGTCTCTCTGTGAATGATGGGGGTGGTGTGTGAGTGACTCCAGAGTCAAGCACCAGGCAGAACCGGCTGTGCAGACTAATCAGGGCCGGCCCATAAATGTCACCGATCTTAAGAACCCAGTCGGAGAGGAGAGCAGGTGTCAGAAGGGCTTACTTAGCATTCTGAAAGAGGCCTCCACCAATTCAGGTGATTGGGGGAAATCTTTCCTTACCAATGCATAATGATTTGTAGGCATCTCAGAAACAGGGAGAGGAGAGAGAAAGATGAAAATATCAGACAGTGGACAGTAAGGCATTAAGTAGCAAAAAGCCCCTGAATAAAACGCATCCCCAGAGAGCAGGGTTGGGGTTGGAGGGCATCTGTTTCTCTAAAGCAAGTCTCTGCTCAATCTCCTCTGAGTGTATATGTGTGTGTGTGTGTGTGTGTGTGTGTGTGTGTGTGTGTGTGTGCAGACCACGTCTGTGTTTGTAGGCCATTCCATCCCTATGATCTCTTCTTCTACAGGCAATGCATACAGGATAAATTTATGAAAAAGAATTCCTATTTGAAAGGCAGAATGTGTCTGCTGACTTACTGCGGACTGCATATTTCCAGAAAGCATACTCTAGATACAAATGCTCCTAAAATTCAGAAATGTTTACAAGTATCCTGTCACCTGCTGGAGTTATATATTTCCTGCCTTAGGACTTTTTCTGGGGTTCTGGAAACAGTACTCGGTTTTCTATTGGAATACACCCATGCCTCACCTTGAATTCAAATGCTTTCCCTGAGACTGAGGGAGTCACATGACACATGCCTGGCTAATCAGTGAGAGTCATTCCCTTGACAACAGTGATTGGCTCAGGATGGTCACATGACCGTACTGCTCCCACTTGCTAAGCTGTGCTAAGGGTCTTTACAAATAAGAAGTGCAGCCTGTGTGTAGCTACCGGTCTGCACCACATGCATGTGAGCATCTGCGACAAGCACACAGGCTTTGCAAGAGGCTCCGGCCTGATGAAGAACCCATGGTGGGCATTTTCCTGTTTTTCTGAGAGCCAGGCATGCCCTGCTCCCTGCAGCTGGGAACCTTCAGAGCTGGACTGTCATGCAGAGCGGGGAATGCTCTAACACGGACGTCGCACCTGCCCTTTCCTTGTGGAGCCCTTACTACCTACACCGAGACTTGAGACCTTGATTTCTCTATTAGTTACAGCCAGTCAACGGGCCCTTTCCCCATAACCATGTGTTTCCTGGAAAGGAAGGGCAGAAAATAGAGTCGTCTTGTGGGAACTCATATAGTGCGGTGGTCACCTCCAAACACACTGCCAACCAAGCTGTCCAGAGCGTGTGAGCCAGAAAGGGCCACAGAGCACATCCAGGTGTTCAAGCCACATGCCTTATTGAAGCACACAGCAAGAGGGAGAGCAGGGCAAGTGCACAATGTGCATTTTGGGGGACTGTACCCTTACATAGCTATGGCTAGATTGTATGGAATGCCTACAATGACCTTGTTGAGAGACTACCACACTCGTTGACCACAATGAGTGCACCATTTTTGAATTTTTTATTAGCATACGTTGGCAGTACATAAGGTCTATGTTCATCTTAGGGAATAGGTTCATATACTCAGTGTACCCTAGCTGTTTTTAATCCCTTCTCTCCCCTCCTACCTCCCGCCTTCTATCCCTAGATCCCCTCCTGTTAGGGTTCATATCTAAAATGTTCCCCCCAAAGCCTCATGTACTCATGGGCAGAGCTTTTCAGAGTGGTTAGAGCTAGGCTGTGTAATATGAATTAAGGGTAGGTAATAATTGGATTAGTCTATTAACTGGCTTAGCATATAAACGCTCTATTGTTCTTGGGCAGTTGCCCTTCTCCGCTCAGGAGCGAGGACCTCCACCTGACCCCAGGCCTTGTCTCTTGTCTTTATTTTTCTCATACCCACTTCCATTTCTCTCGAGGGTACAACGAGAGACAACCGAGGTTCCCCACACATCCTCTCCCACCCTCACAGCTGGGAATGGGGTTCTTCCTATTCTGCCCGTGGGGAAGCAGAAGGTGACAGCATTCGCTCCTTGGCCAAGGTGGAAACACAAAAGGGGTTGGGACGCGAGGGAGGAGGGAAATGCAGAGATACAGGCGCTTACTGGGTATTGTGTCGCCTGAAAATGTACCTCTCAGAGCTACCACATTACTGCTTTTCATGGAGCTCCTGTCTTTCCCTCAAACCCACTGCAAACGCTTAGAGAATGTCTGCTACTGGTCATTCATCCATCTTTCAACTCACTCATACTCATTCAACAGGCATCCCCTAGTGCAGAGAGGAGAGGAAGATGGCAAAGGCGGCCCTGGGGGACTCCTCCTGTGAGGTGCCCTCCCAGCCAACAGCCCTGCCACAGGCCACTCAGATCACCTGCTGTCTACCAGAGAGTCTGACCTCTATTTCCTCAGCAGTCCGTTGTAAATTTCTACAACCGTAGCTCAGCAAGAACTGAGACTTGTAGCAGTTCTTGAACCAGGACTCACGCTCGCTTAGATTAGAATTCTTTTTAAAAATTTTCCATGCTCTTTCTTATTCTAACAATAGTCAGGGAAATATTTGTCTTCGCTGCATGCATGAGTGTGCTTGGGAGGCTTTATTCTCCCCTCTGTACGCTTTTATTGCTTTTTACTGAAATATTGATTTCACTACGTAGACTGTGGCAACCTGGGTGGGAATATCAGCCGAATTTATGGGGGTTTTTGTTGTTATTATTGTTGCTTGATTTGCTTTGGCTGCAAGTGGAGAACGGGAGCTCGTTCTAACTTCATTTATTGCATACTGTGGCTTGTTTGGTCCTCGGCACACCCCCCTCTACAGACACGACATTGCTTTAACTGTAAAACACGCAAGGTGTGAGAAGCCGTTTACCAGCCCACCTGTGATGTTTCTTCTCCATGTGCCAGTATTTGCTGCTGTTAATATATTTTAGCTATATAATTTTATGATTTATTTGCAGGGCTGAAGGGCTATTACTTTATATCCAGAACTGTTTTCTATCACATTGCAATGTAGAGTATATTTGATTTACAGAACTAACAATCTATATTTTTCCTTAAGAAGTTGCTTTGAAATCACTTCCAGTGTATTTACAATGAAAAGTATTCAGACTTTAATTTTCCTGTGAAGCCAAATGTGCTTCGCACTCTGGCGTGTCTTACAGGTCGAGCGAATCGGTGCTCCAGGTCCCGTCTGCAAGTCCCTCTGAAGGAAAGAAACCTATGGAGCTTTGCCACCGAGTGTTTTATTTAATCCTCAGGCAGCCCTGAGGGAGGCTGTGTGGAAGCTGGCAGCACCTTGTAGAGATCCGCTGTGGGGCTGCTCCCGACCAGCTGCTCCCGAGCTGGCATCTGGAGTGTGGGATCCAGCGGGTGTCCCCTCCCTGTACTGCTGTGAGCTTGCCTTAGGATAAGGTGGCTTTCCACACCTACACTGCACACATGGCTCTGTGGCCCTGGACGTCTGCAGACAGACAGCCTCGCACCAGGCTGCCATGGTGTGTATTTTTGGAGGATGCTGTTCAATTGACTTCTGGTGTGGAACCCACAGTGATGACCCATTTTGTTTAGTCTTTGCATGAACAACTTGCCTGGGTGTGTCCTGGACGAGCAGGAGCACAGGTTCCTCACCCTCGGGCAGTGCCAGTGGACCATGCAGCTGGAATGTGGGGCCCTGGTCACCTTCAGTCAGAGAGGGAGCCCTGGTCAGTAGAGGCTTTTCGAACTGAGGACTGGGAGAGTGCCCAGGTCCTTTCTGGCCAAACAGTGAGCACGTGAAGCATCTCAGGGAAGAGGAGGGCCACCGTGACCAGAGTCACCTTGCACCATGACAAGAAATGCAGCCCAGACGTTGCCACGGCCCGGAGGAGCCTTGAAGCGCAAAGCGAGTCAGCCAGTCCCGAGGCGCTCGGGCTGTGCGCTTCTTCCCCAGAGCTGCACACGGAGGAGCTGCCGGCCTGGACAGGGGTGGGGAGGCACGGGGAGTGCTCTGCGCACCAGAAGGAAGTTCTAGAGTCAGATGGTGGCGAAAGTTGTGAGCGACTTTAAGGATAAACGGGCAAGAGTTGAACTCTGCATTTTACAAGGGTAAATTTCATGGTGTACAAATGACATCTCAACCTAAAAGAGAAGCTTCCAAGTCCCAGGGCCATGGGCTTTGGTGGCAGAGGTGGCTCTGGACCAGGCAAAGAGAGAACCCATCCTGCCTTGCTGGTTTCCGTGCAGTGGGTGCCTTTCCCAGGGCTAGAACCTGGGGTCTCGCCCACTCTCAAGCGGGAGAGGCCGTTCCTCCAACAGGAAGGAGAAGCTGAGGGAGGGTGGCTTGTGGGATGGGTGTGGGCCTGCGGAGGTCCACGCGGTGCTGTGGGAGGCCAGAGTCGGCCCAGGCCAGCAGTGGATCCAAGTCAGTGGCAGAGAGGCCGGGCGTGCAGGCCTCAGGAGTGTGCAGGAGCCCAGGTCCTTCCAGGGCTGCGTGTGGCCCAGACTCACAGCAGGGCTTCTGCTCAGGCTGAGCGCTGAGGCCCTAGAGTGTGGTGAGCAGGGTCCCTGCCCACTGGGACGCCAGCCCTGTTCTCAGCCTGCTCTCCGTGGTGCAAGTTCTAAAAGCTAAAGTTCTGTCCTCTCTCAGCTATGCACAGAGGAAGAGGAGGCTTGAGGCAGCACAGGGACAGGGTTTCCCTGCAGATGCACAAGGGAATCAGGGGCTGGGGAGGGGGCCACAGGTGGGGACCTGGAGGGCGTGACCAAGCTGCTGTGACCCTGTCCCTGAGCACAGCTGCCCTGCCTCAGAACCTTGCGTGTGAGGGACAGGACCAGCGGCCAGGGCACTGGGACTCAGGAAGCAGGGGCTCAACAACGTGATCAGCAGCAAAGCCCACGCAGAGTTCAGGATCAAGTCCAGGTGCAGTGCAGGGTCACCTAGGACCTGGCAGCTCGAAGCTTCCCACCCTGGGATGCCAGCGCTGTGGCCAAGAACAAGGCTGAAGCCACGGCCTGGTGTGGGCTGGACATCTACAGGCACGGGAAAATAAAACAGGCTTTGCTTTTAATCGACCATAATATACTTTTTTAAATGTCTGGGAGTAAGGACAGCCCTTTGTTTATTTCTGATATTGTAAGTCATATTTTCCTTTTTTTTCTTCATCAGCCTACATAGGATTTGATAAATAATGATATTTTTAAAAATAAAAGCAAAACCAAAAATGATTCAGGTTTTCTCCCTCCCTCCCCATTTCCCTCCCCTTGTCTCTTTCCTTTGACTTGTTGTAATTTTTCCACCATTTTCTTTTGTTTGTTTGGTTTTTTGAGACAGGGTCTCCTTGAACTTGCAACAATCTTCCTGCCTCAGCCTCCCGAGTGCTGAGACTACAAGCGTGTGCCACCACCCCAGGCAATCCATCATCTCCTTAAAGTGGAGCTTTAAAACATGATTTTGGCTCTTCTGTTCTGCTATAAACATTTAAAGCTATAAATTTCATCCTTACCACTTTTCTTAGCCACATTCCACTAGTGGTTTTTATGGTTTTATTTATTTTATGATTCTATTATCATTCAGCTAGAAATCACTTACCATTTCCCTTGTGATTTTTCTTCACTCATGAGTTAGTGAGAGGCTAATTAATTTCTAAATATTTGGGGTTTTTTCTAGACATGTTATTGTTGCTACTTTCTAATTTTTTCCATTTCTGGTAAGATAGTATATCGTAGATGATATTAATCCTTTTCAATTTATTTGCATTGCTCTATTGTTCACTGAACGGTCTGTGTTGGAGGGTATATCATGCATGTACCCTTGAAAACATGTGCATTCTGAAGTTCTCAGGTGTAATGTTTTATAGTCACCAAATGGGTCAAGGCCATTGGTAATGTTCCAATCACCTGTGTCTGCTGATCAGGAGATAAATGCTAGCTGTGAAGATGACAGACATGTGGATAGATGATAGATAGATGGTAGACATAATAAATAGATAATGCATTAGGTCATAAACAGGTGAATGATAGATATGTAGATAGCTGATAAACATAATAGGTTACATGATAGATACACAGATAGTTGTTTTTTCAATTACTATAGAAGGGATGCTTAAGTTGCAACAAGTATTTTGGTATTGGTATCACTCCTTAATTTTGATCCACTTTAGCTTGATGTAATTTGACCTTTGTTATTAAGTACATAGATATTTTTATAGTAATATCTGTCTGTTTTATTGACATTCTTAATGTGATTAAACATGACAGGGCTGAGTCCACAGTTATATTCTTTGCTTGAAGTCTATTTGGCATCCTGAAATTACTCTTTGTTTATTTTTTACATCTTATTCTGCTTGTTCTTAAAATTTATTTAAATTGACAAAAGCTGAATATGTTTATAGCGCACAGTGTGGTGTTTTGCTATGTGTATAAATGGTAGAATGACTATATAAAACCAGTTAGTATAACATTGCCCCACATGACTACTATGTGTAGAAGGGTGTGAACATTTCACATCAACTCAGCAGTTTTAAAAGGTAAAGCATGTGTTTACCAGCTATGGTCACCACGTTGTATAATGACCTCCTGAACGCATTCCTCTCTGACTGAAATCTTGTATCCCGTGACCAGTGTATACCCAGTTCCACTCCCAGCCTGACCTCTGGTAACCTCTGGTATGCTACTCTGCTTCTGCCAGTTTATGTCTTTTGGATTTCACATATATGTGAGGTCATGAAAATTTGTCTCTCTACAACTGACTGGTTTTACTTAGGATGATTTCTTCTGAGTTCATTGATGCTATTACAAATGACAGGATGTCCTTTTTAAAGGCTGAATAGTATTCCATCATGTATGTGCACATTTTCATTACCCATTTATCCTCAGATAAGCACGAAGGTCAATTCTGTATCTTTGCCATGGTCTTAATGTTCCAGATGTCTCTTTGGGACACTGGTTTTCTGTCCTTTTGGTGCCTACCCAGCCATGGGACTGTGACATTTCTCTCTGTCCTTGAGGGTCCTCCACACCAATTCACAACCCCAGTGAGAGTGTATAAGGTGTGATCAAAAGATAAAGTGAATGTCCAAAGAGAAATTTTAACATGTGCTGTGGTACAGGACACACTGCCATTCTCAAAGTCCTCCCCCTCACCGTGAGCGCACTTTCCATCGTCCTTGCCACGCTGATGCAGTCCGGGAAGCCCCTTTGTCAGGCTCTTTCTGGGGCTGCCTCCATGTCCTGAACAGATTCAAAATGTTTACAGAAAATCCTGACAAATAAAACATCACGACGCTGTGTCCTCACCCACTTGTTCAGCAGAACAAGGTGACTCCTCAGCAGAACAGTTCTGGCTCTTCCCCAAAGCCAGGTGACCAGCACAGGTGAACACTTTCAAATAATTCAGGCCATCAACACAACACAACAGCACAGCTAAAGACACACCCAAAAGGACTTTGGGATGCCTTAGAAAGTGGCGAGAATGACGCTATGGGTGTGTTGGAAGCGACGTGGGGGTGAGCGACGGGCAGTTTTGAGGGCAGTTACTGGCAATGCCCCTTGTAGTGTAATAAGTATTTTTAAGGTAAGCACCCACTGCATTTTTCATCATCCCTTGCACAAGGCTTCTTTCTTCTCCACATCCTCCCCTGCGCTTACCTTCCATCTTTTGGGTAAAAGTCCTTTCATCCAATAGAGAAAGAGCTGGCACCTCAGCACCTCGGTAATGTGCCTCCCGGAGGTGACGACACCCAGCACATTTCCCTAACCCTGAGAGCCATTGCTTTTAAGAAATGTCTGTGCAGGGCCTTTACCTTTTTTCAGGTTTTGAATTAAATTATACCCTTTATATTGGGAGTGTTATATTTCCAAACATTTCTAATTTGATTATGTGGAAGACTGTATTACTACCTTCATCAGAAAATTGTATTTTTAAATTTAACTTTGAGTGTGATCAGCTTGGTTGGACCCAAACTACAGAAAGCTCTGTCGTGGTCAGGTCCAGTCCATCATCCCCCACCAGCAATGCAGCGCCGTGTCTCGCCCACACAGTGTGCCTCGGGGGGCATCCAAAGACAAGGGCGAAGTCTTCGCCAGGAATTCCCGGTCTTCCTGCTGGCCTGACCTCGGCTGGAACCGCTCTCTGTCCCGGTGTGCTTGACGGCTCCGTCCTCAGTGCTGGCAGCCGGCAGCGCACGTTTCTGCACTAGCCACCCCTCGCCGCAGCAGCTGTGGCCCACTCTCGGGCGCAAAGCCTCAGGAGCGAGAGCCGCTCCAGGTCCTTTCCCGGGTCCCAGAATCTCCTGTTCAGGACTGGGTGCTTGTCTCCGGCTCCATCTTTTGTGCAGTCCTTCGGGTTGCTGCCCAGGAAGGACCGAGGAGGCGATTCCCCGGCCCGCAGGGGCTGAGCGCCTCCTGAGTTCTGTCCAGATTCCCTCCCTCCTCCTCTGCTGCTGCACATGGACAGCGCTGCTCTCAGCGCCCCTGTGGAACCCTGCTGCTCCCCGGAAGGTGCCTCAGCTCAGCCGTCCGTCCGGAGTCACATGCTCGAGTTTCAGGGAAGCTGGGTCCTGACTGTCGCTTATCCTCCAACGCCCCCTTCTGGTCCTGACTTCTGTGACTTCTCCCTAGATTGCAGAAGGTCTCTCCTTAAGAGGAACCCTCTGGTCATTGCAGTGTTGCCTCCCTAACTGAGTAAGCATCTGAGTCCCTCAATAAATAGAATGGCCACCTACATAACACATGCTGAACCCCTTTGGCCGTGGGCAGGCAGGTAAAGAACTCCACTCCTTCCTCGCTGACCTGGTTCCTGGGCCTAGCTGGCCTGAACTTCAAACTCTGGAACTTTCCATGGGGTCAAATGTTAGAGCCCTGGGATACAAGTCAGGTTACTACCTTGTGAAGCCATTTCAAAGATGGGCCACCCAGGTTGGATCCAACTGTCACTCACAAGTGCAGGAAAGCGGGTCGCTAGTGATCAGCACTGCTTCTGCAGGAGAACGGGCTAGGCACTGCTGAAGTTAGCGACACCTTCTAATTTTCCATCGGTCTGCTCAGACCCCAAAATCTGAGCTTTTCCTAATTTTCCCCATGAGCTACACCAGGGGGCGCTGTTGACCCTGCAACCACCTGCAGGCTGGAGGGGGTATAGGGCAGGACTTGTTCTCACAGGAATTAAGGGCGCTGGCTTCCGTTGTTCCGGGTCAAGATTCCCATCTGAAGCTCACTTCTGTTCAGCAGAATATCAGAGCGTTGGAAGGAGACTTCGAGCAACCTTGTAGGTTGAACCATGAGGCTCCTGTAGTTGCTGGGATTCCCTGAGCTTGACAAAGGTGGCTGGAAAGAGCTGGGCCAGAGTCACAGTTACCAGTGCTGGCCTGGACCAGCCACCGATCACAAGTGGTGCTGTGGCTGAGGGTGCTGACTGCTGCCTTCCGGGAGGGGGCGACTGATTACTAGGGCAGCTGAGCTGTGTTGTATATCGTGGTGATGGATGGGTTTGCACCCTGTATTGTGAAAACTCAAAAGGTTGCTCCTTATGAGCCATGGCTCTCACGTGGAGAAAGCAACAACAAAGCTTAGGAGTGGAGGGGTGAGCCCACAGTTTGACACAAAGATGTTGGAATTCATCTCCTCTGTGTCTTTGGTGGAGGCTGTGAGAACACGTTGCTCCCCAGCGAGGTCTCTAGAAGTAGGGGCCTGGCCCACGGGAATCGCCCACACGTACTCACGAGTTATGAATTAAAAGACGGCTCGCCAGGAAGAATGTCTCATTCCTGCGTCTGGGACTTAGCCACCACGGGGACAGGCACACAGCCGTGTGGGTGACCTGCTGTGATGTGTGTTCCTGGGTGTTCTGGTGAGGACAGACTACAAGTAACAAGAGAGCCAGCTCCAACTTCCAGTGGCTTAAAATAGCCAAGGTGCGTCCTTGGGGTGTTTGGGGTCTGCGGCTGGTTGGCAGAGGAAGGTGCTCGGGGTCCCCGATGATGGGGTGGCCTCCACCTTGACAGAAGCCAGCCCTTGCCAGCACCCTGACAGCATCTGGTTGGCTGAGACACGAGTATTAAATCAGCCCTGCTAACCGGCTGTGTGGACAGCTCTCTGGGTGCCTGTTTTGGGGATGAGGGCTACACCCAGCATGCTGATGATCTCCTTACTCTGCTAAGCAGCGCAGAGTAACTGTGGAACCTTCAGGAAACTGTAGTTTGGATAACATGACAGTGGATAAGTATGGAGGAAACAGAACAGGGCAATGATTGAGGAAACTGCTGCTCAGAGAATGGTCCATGGGGCCCCAGCATCCACGTCACCTGTGGGCTTTGAGCCTGGACTGCCCAGACTGCTTGCCCAGAGCAGGAGGTCCCACCCATCCACTGACTCAGGATCAGTATTTTAACAATGCTTCGTGGACTGTGTACACACAACAATGTCGTAGAATTGTTTGGTTAGGGCACGGGTTCCATAGACAGAGAGCTTGTGGCAGAATCCCAGCTCTGCCAATTTCCACCCCTGCGACTTTAGACAATTTGCCTAAATTCTGCATCTTGCATTGTCTGCAAATGAGCTGGGGAAGAAAAATAATGCTGTAGGATTATTGTGAGGAAAAAATTGGTTAATGCTTTCAAATTACTTAAAACAGTACTAGGCACAGTGTAAGGAACCTGTGAATGTGAGAGATGGTGGTGATGGTGGTGGTGGTGATGGTGGTGGTCATGGTGGTCATGGTGATGCTAATGATAGTGATGGCGGTGATGGTGATGATGGTAATAATGGTAGTGGTGGTGGTGATGATGATGATGTGGTGGTCATGGTGGTCATGGTGATGATAATAATGATGGCTGTGATGGTGGTGGTGATGATGGTGTAGCAAATACAGTTCAAAGAAGTCAATGAGATACCTTCATTATCAATCTAATCTGAAGCTTTATTAACCCAGGTCCTGTAGTGTGGCATCATTTTCTGACCTGAACCATAGCAGAACGGTGAAATCTACTCTGGGTCCTACCCACAAAGATGAGGACTAGGGCAGGCACCACTCAGGAAATGAGACGAGGGTCAGGCGTGGACATTTGAGTATTAGTCTTACAGTTGTTCTCACAGGTCATGGTCCCTGCGCCAGGCTCCTTGCCCAGAGAAGCTGGCCTGTTTCCTCTGGAGCCATTAAACACCTCAGAGGTTGAGCAGAAGCAGAGGAACTGGAGCAGCACAGGGCCTGGGGGCTCTGCTTGTCTGCCAAGCTCAGTGGGAGCTATGGAATATCCATTCTTCAGGGTTTTCTCCACATAGAAGAGTCTAGCAAATGCCACCAGGCACCAGGGTGACCTAGCAAGTGAGATCTGATGAAGGTTACTCAGACACCAGGTGTGGACAGCACACACACCTGATCACACCTGCCACACACCTGGACCCACACTCGCCCGACAATGGCTCCGAACACAGGCTTTGAGCTGGACTGCCCTGACTCCAGCGCAGTCCCACCCCTTCCCAGCCGGATGACCTTGAAGAAGCCATTTCACCCCTTGGGCGTCCATCTTCCTGCCTGTAAACTGGAGATAACAAGAATACGTATTCCTAGTGTGGCTAACAGAATCATTTGGCAATTAACAAGTGCCTAATAAATGCTAATCGTTATTGTCATCATTACCATCACTAAATAAGGGAGCTGAAGACAAAATGCGTGGGTCTCAAGTTCCTCCTTAGTCAGAAGGGGCCAATGAACTATGGATTCCTGGCTTTTCTTCACTGGATGGGGGTTTATCTTTGTGCACATAGCGCGGAACAGGTGGGGACACAGAGCCGGGCAGGTCTGACATCGTCTCCCACGGAGCTCACACGGCACGGGAAATCAGCGAGCAAACGAGTGTGTGGTCTCAGAAGCACGCTCCCGAGATAGCGGCGTTCTTGTCGGCCGGAGCAAAACTGAACGTTTATCACCTGGCACAGAAGGAGGGAGGACCCGTATGCACGCTCCTCGAGACCCCGGCCCAGCCAGCCTGAGCCCCTGGGCCCCGCCGAGAGGAGAGACCGTGTGCGGGGCTGGGCTCATGCCCACCCAGCCCGGCTCTAACTCAGGCCGGGCCGCGCGCTGCTTCTGGGGTGATTCTAGGAAGCTTCCCTGCCACAAGCTAACAAGTGGCGACGTAACTTCTCTCGCAGCCTCCGTGTCCTCCTCCGTGCCGAGGGTGCTTACAACCCCAGCCCGGCCCACCTGTGCAGAGGGCGCCCCAGTGCCAGCTCCCAGTCACCTCTTCCTCCCCAGGCTCCACACCTATCCAGCAGCAGGTGCTGCGTGCGCCACCTTGAGCAGCATCGTTAGCGGGTCCGGGTGGCTTGACTCCATTCCTCCTGCCCGGGGCCTCTCAGCCCCAGCGCCCCAGGACGACAGCGGTGGGCTCCTCCCTGGACCGCAGGTTCCTCTGCTGCCCTCTGCAGGCAGCAAGCGACACACCTGGAAGGACAAGGAGAGCCCAGCCCGTGGCCTTGGTGCTTTCGGTTCCAGGCCGGGGAGCCTTTCCTCCAGGAACCCATCTGCTTTCCCTCCCTGCACCCACAGTCCCCAAACCCGCACCCCAAGTCACACTCTCCCCTCACCTGCTTCCGCTTCATTCACAGCTCACAGCACCGTCTCCTGGGAGGCGTTCGCGTGCACGGTTCGTTTTTTTCCTCCCCTGGCGTGAAGACCCATGCGCTGAGGACCTTCACCCTCCGCAGCCACTGCTAGACCGTGAGTCTGGCGACGGACAGATGTCCGCGAGTGAATGGAAGCAAGTCAGAGGCCATGCTGGACCCTTCCCTGAGCGTTGTCCTAAGGACTGAAGGAGACGGCGTCTGTCCGGTTAAGAGCCTGACAGCGCAGAAGGCTGTCTCCATTTCCCCTCCTTCCCGGGTTCTGTCTCCGGGAGTGAGCGCGCAGCTGGGCTTGCGGACGACCACAGCTGCTCAAAAAGGCCTGGTGCGCCCTCCCCGACCACGTCTACACACCGCAGTCACACACGGCCCGCGTAATGAGTGCCTGACACAATTAGCAAGGTCCACCTTCCACTGATGCAGGGCTCACGGCTTGGAATTGAGCACCTGCCACAGTCTGAGGCGCACGAGGAAGGGCAGCTCTCCGCTCTGCGGCGACTCCTCGCTGTAAATCTCTAGCTGATTGTCTCCATGTGCCTGCGTCCGTCTGCAGGGAGTCCAGCGACGGCCTTCGAGGGGATCCGCCTTCCCTGATGTTCCCTGTGAAACTCAAAGCAGCATCTGGAAGTCATTTAAGCTAAGCAATTAGTGATTTGGAGGTTAAGTAACGACATGACTTTTAAAAAGTAAATAAACACAGGAAACTTTCGTGGACCGTGCTCTTTGAAGTGTGCACTTCCATTTCTGTGGATTTACCAAACAGGACAAATCGACCCCATCGGCTGTTGTTTGCCTGCTGGATTTGGGTGGTTGACTGACGGCTACAGGGTGCCGCGAGGGATTAAAGGAGGTCTTCCACTGATGCCTGCAGAACGGCTCGGGTTTCCTAGGTCTCTCTGGCACCTTCCCGGGCGGACCAGGAGGACAGCGACATCGGAGGCCAGGGACGTCTGAAGAGGGCCGTGCCCGCCTCACGCAGCAGCATGTAGAGGAGGCCGTGGGGCTCACCGGCCGGGGCTCTCCTGCTCTTTCGTAAAATTCTCTCCTCGTTTTGAATTGCAGTGCATTTTGCTGAGATTTCTTCCATTTCCTCCCGTTCGGATTGTTTGCAGCACGGAGTCCTCGGCCCAGGAACTGCAGTGGGCTTTGCAATAGGGAAGACAACGTTCAGCGCCCAGAGGAAAGAAGCAACGCGATGAGGAGCAGTGCAGGGCCTTGGGGGCTTTTATTTCTCGCTCCTGTTGGGGAGGAACAAGGCAGGGGGAGGACAAGCAGAGCCAATGGCTCAGTCAGAAGTCATGGGGCGCCTGCCGATCTCCCTGACACGGGAGGCTAGGCACACTTACATGAAAACTGTTTACTCTTCAGCGACTTGTGAATCCACAGATGTGCCTCCCTCGGAAGCGCGGCTCAGGAGGACGGAGCTATACCGCGGGGGTCCGAAGAGCCGGGCAATTACACAGCAGCGGGAGCCACTTACAAAGTGCAGTCGCCTTCGCCCAGCCTGTGGGAGCCAGCCCTTCGCAGTTTCCTTTTCGGCCCCTGGTTTCCCAGCTGCCTGCGCCCCAAGCGGAGCCCGGCGGGCACCTTCTCCGCAGCCGGGCCCGGCATCCCCAACCCGCCCGGCCGGGGGCGCCCTCCGGAGCCGGCCCATGTGTCCTTGGCTCCGCGGGGACCTGGCAGCCCCGCTCCTCGCCCGCAGTCCGGGTTTCCCTCTGGTTGGAGGGTCCCTCGCGGCGGGCTGGTGACCGCTCTCCCTGGGGCTGGACTCGCCGGCTGCGCGCGAGGAGCAGAGGAGGGGACCCCAGGCGCGCCGAGGGTCTGGGGAGCCGCTGGACGCCCCAGCAGGCGGCGCCGCTCAGACCGAGCCCGCGCGGGGCCGAGCGTGGTCTCCGCGGACGCGGGAGGGACCGGGAGGCGGGAGGCAGCGGGATCTGGGGCGCGTGTGCGTGTGCGCGCGTGCCTGTGTGCACACGTGGGTGCGCGCGTGTGTGGGCGGGGGCTCATTTTCTCAACCCCAAAGGTTACCGAAGCGCGCGGGCGGGTGCGCACCCGCGGGATAAAGGGGCGGGGAAGGGTCCCGCGTCCTCGCCCCGTCCCCTCGCAGGACCACCCCGCGCTCCGCGTGTCCCCCGCGCGCGACGCTCACACGCGTGCCCCCGCTTGGCGCGCGCTCTCCCGGGAGTGGCCGGAGACCGTGCGCGGCCGCCGGGGCGACTTAAGTCCAGGGGTCCCGGCTCTGGACCCGCAACAGCCGGAAGTTGAGCAGGGGACCGGGACCCCCAGGCCGGCGGGGAGGCCGGATGGCGGGTCCAGCCTCGTCGTGGTCGCGGGCCCTGGACAGAACCGAGCCGGACGTGAGCGGGGCGCGGGCGGGAGGCTGCGGCGGGGGCGCTGCAGGG
>NW_004955482.1:2622848-2642159 GCF_000276665.1 Chinchilla lanigera | reverse complement strand
CGCTGTGCGGGGCGCTGAGCCTGGTGCTGGGCGCGCTGCTGGGCAGAGGTGAGGCGCGGCGCGGGCGCGGAGGGGACCCCGAAACCCGGGCGAGGGGGACCCATAACCGGGGGAGAGGAGGTCCCGCACTCGGGCGCGGAGCGGACCCCGAAATCTGGCACAGAGGAGACCCCACAGCCGGCGTGGAGGGAACCCCATACCCTGAGGGACCCCAAAACCAGGCGCGGAGAGGCCCTCACACGGCGGGGGAGGGACCCCCACGCGGTGCAGCGGGGACCCCACTGCCGGCGGCGGAGGGACCGCGGCGAGGCCGTGACCGCGCGAGGCGGGCGGCCCCTTCCCGGGAGGCAGGACTGGCCGGGCCGGGCTGGGGAGTTAGTCGGGCTCGGACCCTCAGACCCACCCCCGAGCGCCCCAGAGGAGGCTGTGGCGGCGAGGAGGGGGCGTGGCGGGGCCCCGGGTGCCGTCTGGACCCCGAGTGCCCGGCGCCCATCGGGCCCGCCCGTCTCGCCGCGGAGCTGCGCCGCGCGATGCTGACCCCTTTCCTCCCCACTTTGCGCGCCCCGTCCCCAGCTCAGACTACGCGTCTTGTGATGCAGGACGCAGACCCAGCCCTCGGCACCCCCTTCCGCAGCCACCGATCCGATCCGAGAACCCACTCTGCTTCATCGCGCCCCTCCCGGGGCCCCCAGGGTTGGTTGGCGGGAACCCGACACGCTCCCCGGGTGCCCCCATGAGAGCCGGTGTGTTTGGGGGTGGCATGGCGAGGCCAGTGAGCGTCCTGTATCCAGAAAGGGCTTCCCTCAGCTGTGTCCCCGGAGGGCTTTCCTCGGTCGCCTCGTCTAAACCACAAGGATGACTCTGCCTTGGGTTTGAGGGCTGCATGCGCAGCAGCTGAATTGGGGTGCCCAGAGGGCCCCCCAAAGGTCCTGTTGTCATCGGCACGACCGTTCTGATGTGGTGCCTGAGGGCCGGGCGCGAGGGCCGGTCCCCGCCAAGCCGCAGGAGCAGCTGCCCTGGCCGCCCTCCCGCGGAGACAGCGGCGGGGCCCGCAGCAGCTGCCCGAGTCCGGGTGCGGTCAGGCAGCGCAGAGAGCAGTGTCGCCTGCTGCCGCCGCGTGCTGGCCGGTATCTCGGGTCCCCGTTAAGGCCAGGTGTGCGCGCGTGTCCTGCGCCTTCGGGGGGCAGGGCGGGCTGGCCACAGCCCGGGCTCCGAGTGCGCAGAGAAACCTCAGATGCACCCCGACGCAGACCGCGGTCTCCTTCCCGCCTACAGCTCCAGGCTGGCCTGGAGAGGCATCGGGAGAGACGAGTTGCCAATTGATGTTAAAAAGTAGGGCTTGCTTTTCAGAGGCCATTATTCACCGCCGGAGACCGGGGAGAAATCTGCTTCCCTTAGGAGCCGCTTCCCAGCCCAGCTGGGCAAGTTTGTGTTGTAGACGCGAGGCACTGTGTGCCCCTTGTGGAGGCTGCTGTTTTGTTAAAAACCCAAAACATCCTGAGGCTTGTGCCTGGAATCTGCCGTTCGCTCTTCATTGGGTTTTCCGGGGCTCGGTTTCCTTGCGTGTAAAGTGACCCCTGGAAATCCCTTCCTCTGATGCTAAACTGACTCACTGGCTGGGAAACCGCGTGGCAGGGAGAGCCCTTGCTGGGTGGGTCCTCGCGTCCTCGAGGGGATATAGTAATCAGGTGAAGTAACCTAAGTATAGTAATCAGGTGAAGAACCTAAATGTGCTTTTTGAGCAAGTTGAGGACGTGTGTGTGCGCGCACACGCGCGCCTGTGCTTTTGATTTAGAGGAGCTTTGGTTACAGGCATCAGCACCAAGGGACGGGGGCAGCGGTTAAGTGGATTTGGGACTCAGCTAGAGCATGAAGGGGGAGGTGGGGAGGTGGAGGTGATGGGGTGCGGGGTCCCTGCCTGTCCAGAGTCACCTGGTGCAGGCTCAGAGCCTCCTTGATTAGATGTGCTTTTCTTTTGTGATTGCCGAGAGGTGCCGATCACCTGGTCTGAGTGTCCCAGGGTCTGTAACTCCTCTGCAAAATGGTTTTCTGCCGTTTATTTCTCACCACCCAAAAGAGCAGTTCCCTCCCCCTCTGATTCCTCCACAAATGAAATGTCAGCCCCCGAAGATGTCTTTAAAAGGGAACATGCCCTGACCCTTGCTTCAGTGTGTAATGTCTTAAAAAATATATGGGTAAGGCCATCTGTGACTTCTCCTTTGCAAGGATGGAATGCTGATTTCTGGAATCCTTGAGGCCTCTGGCCACTTCTTAATACCGACTGTATGTTTATTTTTGACTGCGGATCTAGACATTTTGCAGTTTGCCAGGGTGTGGAAAATACATAATTTTTCTTGGGAGTTTCCATAAATAGGACAGAGCATTGAAAGGAGAGAATGTCTCACTAGGATTTAAGATTGAAGTAGCAGGCGCAAGGTCTCCTGGTGTTGGGGGCCAACGAATCAGGCGGTGTGAGGCAGTGGACGGCCGGGGGGGGGGGTGGCGGTTGCCGGGCCGAGATGCACGGCATCTGGGAGTTGAGTGATGTCCTCAGTCCCATGCCACACAGGACCGCGGTCTGCGCTCTGAAGTGAAGTGGTTTTAAGGCCTGGAATTACTGAGCTCTTCGGAGGGCACGTTGCACAGCATCAGAGGCTCACGCTTCATACCTCGTGTCCCGTGTCCTGCCTGCAGCGCTGTCCCGTAACTGTGCATGTGGTTGATTTTGTGTGAAACACGGGCGTCTTCACAGGGAGGGGAGGGTAAAGGCCTAGTACAGCCCCGCTTCACTTCGGATCAGGCTTGGCGTCCAATGAGTTACATTCAAGCAATCAACCAAACCCTTGGCTTTGAGCGCCTTGGGGATATGGGATTCTGATGAGGGTTTGGCGGTTCGGAGGAGGGTTCGGTGATTCTGAGGAGGGTTTGGTGGCTGTGGCTGCTGTGAGGAGGAGGAACAGGTGGGAGGGTGGGGAGGCCCTTCCTCTGGGCTGTGCCCTGTCCTCTCTGCCCTGCATCACCGTGCCAGGCACCACGCCCTGCACACACCACCACACACCGCCCATAGCCACACACACACACACACACACACACACACACACACACGCACGCGCATGCACACCTTCCCATCTGTCCCTTCCTGACCGTCAAGTTGAAGCACCTGCCAACTCCCCTCTTCTGCTTCTTGGAAGTCACTCAGATAAACCGCCAGGTCCTGGCTTGTGGTTTCTGCCTTCACCCACCTCCAAAACAAGCAAATAAACAGAAAAAACAATGCTCAGCTCTCCACATTTTCACTGGGAGATCATCAGCGTTTCCAGATGTGTACACACATCAAAACGCCGTGTTCTGCTCCAAAACTACTTACAGCGTTTCCACGGGGGTGGCAGCTCCAGGAGTGGAGACAGAAGCGAGCCCCTCACGTGTCTTAGAGACCTCGTGTGCCCATCGTCACGAAGAGCAAGGTTAATAGAAAGGGCTCTCCAATGCACTAATTGGACTGAGGAGGAATTTCACTGAATTAATGGAATAAATGGAATGTGGGATGGATGGGATTTTTACAGAAACTTGCATTGTTTAAAAGTTGGCTTTATTACAGTGAAATTCACCCTTTTCAAGTGTGTGGCTCTAAGTTGTGACAAAGGTACAAGGTCATGTAAAATATAATCAAAATCTCCTCTGTGCCCCCAGGGCCATCTTCTTCCTCTGCCCCAACCCCTAGCCATGCCGATCTGGTCATGGACGCTGGACTTTTGCCGTTTGCAAAATGCCACCGAAATGGATTTGTGCAGTTGGCGGCCTTCAAACCGGCTGTCTTTCCACCTGCAAAATGGGTCTGATACTCACTTTGCACCATCATTTCTTCCTCTTTAATGCTGAACCGTGTTCCATGTCGTGGGTGCACTGCAGTTTGTGTATTCACCTCCCGGGTGGAGGATGCTGGGAGGCTTTGGTGATTATGGAATGAGTGGCCGTAAATACAGCAGGGGCTTCGTGTGCACAGGCATTCACTTCTCCTGGGGCTGCTGTTTATATAACTGCACTACAGACTCCCTTTCAACACGGCTTTAACTCTGCATTCCCGCCTGCCTCGAGAAAGTGTCTGAAGCGTTTGTGTCCCCTGCAGCATGCTGTTTTCCTTTCATGTTGTTTGATTTTGCTTAGACCTCCTGATAGATAGTGGTGGGAGGGATTTCTCTGAGTGCCATGTTCCACCCTCATGACCACGCTGCAAATTCCTCCTTCTGTTTAATTTCCACCTCTGTGACTTCTTCAGTGAAATGCCTCTTTCCGGCACGGTGCCCGTGTTTTACCGCTTATTTATTTCTTTATTACCGCTCTCTGAGAGCACTTTATATGTTCTCGGTGCAGGTCCTTTCTCAGATCTTGTTTTCCAGTTTTCTCCCAGCAAATGTCTTCAGAAGAGCAGAGATTTTAATTTTAGTGAAGTGGAGATTATTAATGCTTTCTTTTCGTGGCTGTGCCCTTGGTGTCACATCTGTGTGATCTTTGCCTGAGCCACAATCGAAAGGGTTCTCTCGATGCCTACAGTGTTGGTCAGGTCTCTCCATTCCCTTTAACTGTCTATTCTCTTAGCTTGCTGAGAGAGGAGTGTGGAAATCTCCGATGAATTTGTGGCTTTGCCCATTTTTCATTTCAGTTCTCCCAACTTTTGCTTCTCATCTTTTGAAGCACCGTTTTAGGTGCATGCACAGTTAGAATTATCGTGTCCTTTTGATGGCTCACTCCTTTTACCATGAGGTACAACTCAGAACTTATTGGAAATATTTCTTGCTTTCAGGTCCATGTGGTCAGACATTAATATAGACACCTCAGCTTTCTTTTGACTAGCATTTATATGGCAGTAGCTTTCTGATCTTTTTACTTTTAATCACTGTCTTTATAGTATCATTTATAGATCACATACGGTTGGGTTTCACTTGTTTATTCAATCTGATAATCCCTATCTTTTAAGCATGGTGTTTAGGCCATTTATACTTAATGTAATTATTCATGCTGAAAGTAAAAGCTAACATTTTGCTGACTTTTTCTTAATATTCCCTCTTTTTTATCCTTTTCCCTTCTCTTTCTGCCTGCATTTATATTAAGTATTATGTATGATTCTATTTTATCTCCATTGTTGGATCATTATGTATACTTCTTTTTTAATATTGGTCATTGCCCCCAGGTTTACAAAATGCATCTTTAATTAAGCAAAGTTTATATTCCAGTTATGTTATGCTGCTTTGTAAGTTGTATAAGAACCTTGAAAGAGCACATTCCCAGTGTTTTTCTCATCTACATATAACCTTGTCAGGAACACATGTTCTTACACCTAGTGTGGACACAAGAACTGTCAAGTAGAGATTACTTTTGCACATGTTTAAAAATCATGCTCTTGTTTCTGCACGGGCACTTCTGATATCCTCAGAACTGTTTCTCTGCAGCCCTTTACCTCTCCCCGACCTGCAGACTGAGTCCTATTGTTCTTGCGCCCTGAGGATTTAGAAGTTGCTGGCTTCAAGGAGAGGAGGAAGGTGAAATGCAACCCAGCCAGAGTCTGAGTTAGCAGGATTTCCACACCATGAGTCCTAGCTGATCCCCCGGTGAGACCGATTTCTCTTCTTCTGCAGAGTGCGCTTGTCCTTTTCTCTGGTTGAAGCTGCTCCTTGTGGATGTGAGGACCATTAAGTTCACCCTTGCAGAGGGCTGGTGCCCTGAAGACACCCAAGATGTGGCAGAGACACTTGTGTCTGCTCTGCAGAAACCGTTTCTTCTGTCCTCTGAGCTCTCTGTGCTTTCAGCACCATGGCGAGGTTTCACTTATGCACTAATTAGTGCCCATCCATCCTCGACTCTGTGCAAACAGAAGCTTAATTTTAAGATCCTTCCTGCCACTTACTTCTTGGACACAATGCCCAGAAATGGGTGGTTGTGAGCAGCAGAAATATCCTAGAGTCACGTTAAAAAGTGCATCCTCAAGAACAGGGAGATGCTGGTGCTTCAGAAAGCAGGGGCTGCAGGTTTTCTGAGAAGAGGAAGTGCCCTGCTCCCTGGTCCCTGCAGTTACCCTTGATATTTGCCTTCCTCGGGGCAAGCAAGGGGTCTGGTCATTTTTTCTTACTTTTGTCTTAATGCTCAGGTGTGAGATTTCAGGGAGCAGGAACCCCGTAACCTGAACCACTCTGGAGTCACCTGGGAAGCTCTAATCAACGCCGGTCCTCTGAGCCTTCCCAAAACCAGCTGAGCTGGGTCTTTGGTGTGGTGCAGGGGGGCAGGGAGGGGCTGGTTGGTCCTTTTCATCTCCGAAAAGCTCTCCAGTGACTCTGAAGTGGCCTCAGTTAGACCCCCGTTCGTCTAGAGGAAAGAACCAGACAGTCCCAGCCTCTTTATTTCAGGGGGAAGGGTGTGAGCCCTGGAGCATAAGGGAAAGACTGTCACCAGCAGCAGGTGGGGATGGTGCCGGTTACAAACCCCACCATGTCCCTGCCACTGGCTCTGAGCCCGTGTGGAGTGAAGGCCAGCAGGCTACAGTGCTGCCCAGCCCGGTTCTCACTGCAGGTGCCACGGGTCCCAGCTACTGCACAGGACGCCCGAGGACTCAGATGCCACACATGGTCAGGGGTGCTGTGATGAACGTCCACCAACTTGGCGGCTTCCAAACACTTCCCATACAGCTTCACACGGCAGATTAATTCTCTCCCCGCTCTGGTGGCCAGTTGTCCAGGATCGAGGAGGCAGTGGGCCAGGGCCCTCCAACACCTCCAGGGAGAACCCAGCCCTCCTGTTCTCTGGGGTCCTGGCTTGTGATGGCTTCGCTCTGTGTCCCCTGCCGTCCTCTCCCACATGTCCCATCTGTGTGTCCCTTCCCGTCCGTCTCTAGGGTCACCTGCCATTGGGTGGAAGGCTCCTCTGATCCAGGGTGACCTCATGCTGAGATCCTCAAGCGAATGACATCTTTCAGGGTTCGTTCTTGGAGTGAAGGTGCGCTCACGGGCTCGGTGGACACATCCTCCTGGCCCATCGAGCCGCTGTGCACCGTGGACTTGGCCAGTGATGGTGCCCTGTCATCACAGTGCACTTGACCACGCCGGGGAAGAGGGGCCGCAGGCTGAGTGTGCCCATCCCGGCCACCTGTCCTCTGTGCTCGTCTCCTGTGCTCCTGGCACCGTCTTAGAAACCCCGGCCCCCAAGGTCCGGAGTCCTCAGACCCAGCCCGAGTGACCCATGTCTCTCCCGGGTTGAATTTTTTCCCCGTTCTGCAGTGGGCTCCTTTCATCTTCCTGGATCAGTTCCTCAGCCCCTAGCTATAGAGTCTGCTTTCAGCTGTGCTCTCCTGCGTCTCTGGAGCTCAGCGGCCTGAGGATGTGGACACAGCGCCACCCCTGGTGGCACAGGGAGCTCCATCAGCAGCTGTCTGAGGCAAAGCGGGGATCTGGCTGCTCACAATAAAGGAGCATTGAGGAGCTGTCTCCACCCTCCTGCTACAGCACTCGTGCACGGGCGCACACACACACACACGTGCTCACACGCACAGGTGAAGAGTTTCTGGTCTTCCCATTAGCTTACAGCTTGGTGCTGGTTTTAAGAAAAACAACAAAAGAAACTAGAGAAAACTTATGCAATGAAAAGCAAAAAAAAATAAACCCCAGAACTCTCACACTGTAAGCAGGTTGGACACTGGAAAAGCAGTTTTTCCCTTACCCCGCGATGGAAATGCTGAACACGTACAGAATTCTTCAGCGCTCCAGTTGTGACTCCCATCTCAGTCCCTTTCCTTGTGACTACCCGCAGTTTAAGAGAGGAGGGGTTCGTTTGAGCTCACGTTCCAGTCGTGGTCAGCTGGCTCCAGCAGGCATCGGCGGAGTTTCTCCTGGTCCGGCGTCCGACCCAGCATCGCACGCGGTGTGTCTGTGAGTTGGAAACACGTCCTCAGTCTCTTTCGTCCTGTGTAACCCTGCTGGGTTTAAGGAGCGCAGGACACAGTATTTGCTCAGTTTCGTTCAGGGTCAGTTGGAAATAGCGGCTGAGCTCAGGCCACACTGCTCTGGCCCTTCCAGACGCTGAGGTCTGAGCACGGATCATCGTACCTCGGTGCGATCTCAGTGTCACCGAAGCCCCAGGTGAGCCCTGCAGGGCCTCTCTGCCTGTGATGTCCCCACGGGGGTGAGGGGCTCCCAGTCCTCCATCTCCACAGGAAGCCCGGGTGCCCTCTCCGTGCTCCCGGCGGCTCTTCCTAGGAGGGTCCTGACCTCAGGCTGGCTGAGTCCCTGGCCCACACCTCATTGTCCTTGCACCTCTGCTGCTGAGGGTCTGCCAGGATGGACACTTGGACAGCTGCTCCCAGCCATGGCTAAAGGAGGGGACCCCAGTCGATTTCCCCAGCATGAAGAGGACCAGGAAGGACCAGGACTTCCTGCAAGGAGAGGAAGGATGGGCCCCCATGTCCCTGCAGAAGGGTCTTTCTTATACACCGTGGCAGTCCCCATTCCAGCCTGGGGTGCCCCCCAGGGAAGTCCCCTTCACACTCTGCCCTCCCCTGGCAGGGGGGGAGGGCGCCTCTCCCTGCTGTGCCTGGCGTAACTGTGTCACCTGGCTTCCCTCTTCTGAGGAAACGCTTGTACACACATGCTTGCACACCCCCTTACACACTTATGCACTCACACAAGCATGCACACACTGAGTAGGAGTATGTATGCGACCATTACTTTTTGGACACAGGCAATCAAAATCCAGATGGAGGGATTTAAGCACACCCCTACCTCTGCCGTGCTCCATCCTACGGCCGTGTCTGTGTGCGGGAATAAACAGAACGTTGCATTTCTTCATGTGGGTTAATAGCGATGTCATAGTTTTCTAAAAAGAATAGGTGTGTGGTTGGTGTGGCTTTGGCTGAAAACACACGCAGATCTCATTTTGGAGAACATTCTAGAACAGGAAGTATGCCCAGGAAGTGCACTGAAAGCCCGTCTCGAAAGACAGCATCGTTAGCTAACTCCTGAGTCAGTGTTTTCCAATTTGCAGTCTGTCCTGTAGGGTTCTCAGTGATTCTTGGCCGACGTTAGTGTCACCTGCACTTCCAGGGACTTAATAACGAATTTTCTCTATTTCACAATTTCTCTTTTAATCTGAGCCTTGCCCTAAGCAATCATTTTCATGGAAGCCTCTGTTTTACATACTAATTGCGCTTCCCTCCACAACATTAAGATAAACACATAAGTGATAATATGTCCACAGCTCCTTCCGTGTCCCTCAGATGAGCTCTCTGTGATTGCATGCTTGCGGGAACACTGGCCTCGGGCCCCGGTGCAGATAGGGCTACACCCTATCTAAAGGCTACACCTTTGATGGAGCACTTACACAGAGAACTGATGGAATATTTGATGGCAGATCTGGTAGCAGCCCTGTCTTCCCTGTGCTTTGAACCCCCTGATTGCATCTCCAATACTTTGAAGGAAGGCTTCCAGGAAACGGGAACCAGACACAGCTCAGTAGTAGAGCAGTTGCTTAGCATGTGCAAGGCCCAGTCAGCGTTGCACAGTCAGCGTTGCAAAAGAATAAAAAAGTATGCTAAGTGAAATTCTGAAAGGAGAGATCGGCAGACAGACAGAGGGACACTCTTTGCAGCCAAGGCGCATGCACTAACGGGACACTAAAGGTGACCAGTGAGGAGCTGTCATGCCGAGAGGTCCGCCCTCCCTCACTGAGAGTCTGGTTATTCCGGACAACAGCAGTCCTAGCTTCTAGGCAATCTGTCAGTATTTCAGCCAACTCTCCCCGAATTTAGTCATCTGTGCCTTTGTCAGATAAATATAAAAATCCATGGATTTTTCTCTAGTTTCCTGGGAAGGGGGACAAAGATCCTCGAGGATTGTGTGCTGTCCTGTGCAAGCCAAAGAAAACTACAAACATATGAATTCCACCTTCTGGGCTTTGTCTAACACAAAACACACATAAGTAATTTCCCAGTTTCATCATCGAAAATAAGGAGCATGCATTTTAATGCTAAACATAACCAAGGACTTTTATCATACACTTCCCTTTCTCCAGCTGAGAAATACTAGCCCTCCTGGAAGTTGACTAATTTCAAACATGGAACCCATACATGGGAGGTCTGTGGTGGGGAGTGCGCCCCTCCTGGTGCCTTTAGCCCTCATAGTGAGCCTGGTAACCTGAGCACAGGGTGCACACAGGGCACTGGGAATCCCGGAGGGGCGGCCCTGCGCTCAGCTGCTGCAGAGCTGAGCTCTCTCAGTCCTGAGAACACCCAAAGATAAATGTCCAGAGCGGGACAGGTCACAGGAGTCATGTTACTGACGGGACACTGCCTTGGAGTACCAATGCAGTCCTGTTGGAGGACTTTGCACGTGGAGTACCGTCCCAGAATATTTTGATGGAGGACTTTGATGTCATACTGGTAGAGTACTTTGATAGGGAATTGGTGTAGCATTTGATGGAATACTTTGCAGAAATACTTGGATGGTGTACTGGTGGACTAGTGGTAGCATATTTTACTTATCAAGTACTGTGCTCATGGAGTACTGATGGAGTGTATAACATGGAGTACTATACTGATGAAGTACTTTTATACAATACTTTGATGGAGTACTTTATGATGGAGTCCTGATGGAGCACTTCCATAGAGAACTGATGGACCATTCTGATGGAATAGTTGATGGCGTATTTTGATGGGGGTCTTATTGAGTACTTTGTGGTTTTATGGAGTACTCATCTCCACCCCTGAATGCCACGTCAGCCCCCTGATGCCAGCCCGCCTGCCCGCAGCTGTGACCATCCAACCTGCGCGCATGCTCTGCGGAGGCTCTGGAGCTGGTGGGCGTGGCTGAGGCTGTGATGCCAGCAGCCACGTGCGGCTGTGAAGGCAGAGTCTGCAGGAGCACAGGGGACTGAGCTGCTGTGAGAGTGCCATCAGATGTGGGAACGGAGCGTCTGGCCTGGAGCTGAGTCCCTGCTTGCTCGCTCGCCCTCCCCCCAGCTTGGCTGCCCTGGGATCCTGGCTCAGGGCCGAGCTCTGCCCTGGACACCTGTGTACATGTGTAGCCTGACCACCTCTGCCCACGCTATCTCCTGCTCACTCCTGTACCTCGGGGCTGCCCCTCCCAGGTCCCCTTCCTCTGGCAGTGGCGGGAGCCTGGGGAGCCTGGAGGGAGATGCTGCATGGTTTCCTTGCCCCCCCCTCACCCCGGGAAGCCCCCATTCCCCATTGCCCCTGCTCCCCCAGGGCCAGCAGTGGCCCCCTATAGCTACAGTCTGCACCTTGGCACATCGCTGGCTTCTGGACCTGTCCCTTGCTGTGTAGTCGACCCCTTCAGTGCCCTCTGTGGAAAAAACTGCAGGTGGTTTCACTGCGTTCACAGTGGTTTTCTTCACTGCAGTCAGGGAGATCCTGAGCAGCCAGGGTGCAGGGAAAAGGTGCGGACACAAAGTCTGTCTCCAGCAGAGCCCCCTGTGTGAGCCAGAGATGCCCAGCCTTCCCGCTGCAGCCAAGTTCTCTTACTCTGTTTTGTTAATTGTTATCAGTACATGCCGCGGTCCACAGTCATTACACTCACCGAGAGCAGTTGGTGCAGGCACACTGCACATCTGAATTCCTGCCGCGCCCCTCCTCCGCCCTCCCCGCTCCCTGCACCTCCGCATCCCTTTCCTCGCTTGCACAAGAGCCGCTTCCCCTTTTCTTACTGTCTTTTATTTTGCCCTTTGGAATTTATTTATACTTTGGATTTCTCATGTAAGAGAAACCTTGTGATATTTAAGCTTGTGTGTCTGATTTATTTTACTTAACATTATGGTCTCAAAAAGCATCCGTTTTTCTAAAAATGATTCAGATTTATCCTTCCGTTAGCAGAGTAGTACTCCACGGTGTGTAAACACCACGTTTTCTTTACCCACGCATCTGCTGATGGACATACAGAGCACTTTCAAGATTTATCTATTGTGACTTGTGCTACTATGAGCGTGGGTGTGCATGGATCACTGTAAAATGATGTCTTGAACTCTTTGGAGAAGATAACTAGCAAGTGAATGGCTGGGTCTAAAGGAATTTCTCATTTTAGTTTTTTGAGAAATCCCCATACTGATTTCCATAGTGGTTTACTAGTTTACACTGCCACCAACAGTGTAGAACAGTTTCTTTATCCTCACAGCTTCTCCAGCACTTGTTATTATTTGATTTCTTGATGATAACCAGTTTTTCTAAGATCGAGCCTCAGGGTCATTTTAATTTATATTTCTGTAGTGACCAGCGATGTTGAACATTTTTCGTGTATTTATTGGCCATTTGTACTTCTTCTGAGAAGTGTCTACTCATTTCAGTTGATCCTTTTTGGATTGGGTCTTTTATTTTGGGGAGGTCTAGTTTTTTTCAATTCTTCATCTACCCTAGATATTAGCCCTCTATCTGAGGTGTAACTGGAAAGTGTTCCTTTCTGTAGTTGTCTCTGCACCTTTTGGTGGTTTCCTTGCCTGTGCAGAAGCTTTTGAATTTGATGTGGTCCCATTTGTGGATTCTTGGTGTTATGTTTTTGTGCAACTGGGGTTCTGTTCAGAAAGTTCTAGTCAGTGCCTATGACCTCAAGAGTTTCACCTGTTTTATCTTCTAGCTGCTTGAGTGTTTCTGTTTTGATGTTTAGCTCTTTCAACTGTTTTTATTTCAGTCTAGGATATGGTTAGAGAGATGAGTCTGGCTTCAGTCTTCTGCATGTGGGTAGCCAGTTTTCCTAAAGAGGGTCTCTTTCCTCCAACATGTCTGTTTGGCCCCTTTATCAAAGATCAGGTGGATGAATGTGCCTGAGGTTTTATCTGTGTCCTTTATTCTGTTCCACTGATCCACATGTCTGTCTCTGTGCCAGTGGAAAGGAGGCTGGCGCTCCTGCCCCTGCCTCCTGGAGTAGAAGTTAGAGGTATGTTGCCGTGTGTTGATACCCTGCTCTCCTGCGGTGTACGTTCCCCATGGGTGTGCATTTGTCCCCTCTGTCCATCCTGAGACCCTCGCCCTAGGGCAATGCTGGGCACACACTAGGCACTCTATGAACATCTGCTGGTGCATAACAAGACCCCTGGGTCACGAGGCAGGGAAACTAACAGCACATTGCTACCAGAATTTCTCTTCTGAATAGAAAAATAAAAACTCTGTTCTGCATGCATCTGTGTACCATGCGTGGGAATGCGTGCACTGGTGTGCATTATACAGTCATTTCTTATGACAGCCCTTGGTTTGGGGAAGTTTGAAGTCCAAAGTACCTGATTCTGGGAAGCTCTTTGCAGGCTACTCCCAGCAGGCACAGGGCCCCCTTTAAGTCCAGCTACACATTCCCTCAGTCCCATGGCTCCCCGTGCTGGCCCAACCCCCAGCCTGTCCAGATAACTCAACTTCCTCATCTTGGAAGCTGTTTCATGTGGAAATTACCGCCTGTCCACAAACTTACTAAGTTATAAGGTAAATGTTCTGTTTAATGCAAAATATCATTCTCCCCACCCGGATATTTTTATTTTTTCTACTCCACCCACAGGAAGGCCGGAACCCTTTTATGCATTTCCAGAATGAGCCCCATATAGAATTTAGAAGCACACAGGGCACTCAAGTGTCTCTGTCTGTTCGTATTACGAAGCAGGACTCATTATTTCTTCTTCGACAAGGATTTTCTTTTGCTAGAGGGTGAGAGCAGAAACATAAGCTTGTTTCATTTAAGGAGAAAACTATCTGTTTTGAGTTCTTGATCTCCACTTCCAGGAGGGAAGCCCCTCTCCGAACTCAGAGGCGTGTCACTGTGGCCTTTGTTTCTGTGCCTCTTGAGGCCTGGGATAATTCCTTAGGACAAGGAGCAAGCGCCGTGGTGACAGTACAGCCTCCCTCCAAAGAAGCCCCTGCACACACCTCGTGTGCCTTTCCTGTCATCTCGCTGGGTTTTATTTTAATTGCCATTCTCTCCGAAGCACGATTGGTATTAATTATTCATGGTGGTGCAATGTTTATGTGATCAGAGTAATTATTATAATTATGCGTTGTGAGTTTTCCTAGTTAATGACCTCACTCAGGTTTCCTTTGGCAAAGAATATTTCCAGACGGGAATCAGATGGTCGCATCTCTTGCTGCATCAGAGTGAAACAAAATAGTATGGGGTCTTGGTTTGCAAAGAAGTAGAAATTTCAGCCTTTCTGGAGGAAAGGGGAGGTGGAGGAATAAGACCCATCTCCAGAGCGCTCAGCCCTCCCAACTCCGCATCCTGCTCTGTGGTCCACCACAAGGAGCTGCCTAGGGTTCTTCTGATGGAGCAGCCTGGTAGACCAGCAGCCCCAGCGGGGGACCAACATGTTCATCGCATCTCAGGATGCTTTGCCTGAGACGTGGGATTCTTATCTCCCACACGCAGCCACACTCAAAGGCAGCTAACCCAATCCCAGTGATTTATGACAGCGAAGCGGCCTTCCCATGGCCTCCGCCTGGGCCCTCACCACCCCTGCTCTGGAAAGAACATAAAATGCAAGTGTTTGGGGAAATGGCTGAGGTACTGTGAGCATGGGAAGGACTTTGATGCTTTATGACCGGTGCTGGCCTTGTCTACTCGTCTGCTACTGCAGAAGGCAGAGGCTGAGTGGCTTCTTATCGCAGGCGTTTCCTTCTCACAGTTGTGGAGGCTGGAGTCCGGGGATGGGTGTGGGGTGAGGGCTGCTCCCTGGCTCGGCTCACTGGTGATGCTTGCTGCTGGCTCCTCCCTGGATGGAGTCACGCATGTGCTCCCTGGAGGCTCTTTCACATGGCACGGACCCCATCCGCCAGGGCTCCCCTCTTGTGACCTAGTCCCCTCCCAGACCCCACTTCCTCCACCAGCACCTCAGACTAAGGTTTCAGCACCTGACTTCTCAGAGAACACCCACATTCAGAGCATCACAACAGTGCAGTCAGACTTCAAATATCTCGGTTTCCTACCTCCTGTCCCGCGCCAGAGGAACCAGCACTTACTATGAGCCCAAAACATCACAAGCGCTTCCACCTGTCATCCATCCCGAGCCACAGAGGGAACGGAGAGTGCGGTACAGCTGTTCCCGTGTGACAGATGAGGGAGGGCCCACACTCGGGTCACCCGGACAGTGCGTGTGACCCCCGCCACTCCTGAGGTCCAAGCCCCATCTTCCAGTGTGACCTTGCCCTGGGCTGACTTTTCAGCTTCTGCCAGGACCAACCATGCACCTTCCAGGGCCCTCCAGGAGGAGCCTACCTGCAGAAGAAAGACAGAAGGAAAAGACAGGGAAGGAGGAGGGGAGGGATGCAGAAGAGGAGGAGGAGGAGGAGGGGAAGCCCACGAAGTCCTGCTCAGCAGCCAGCGACCAGCACGGCCACACTTTTCGTACCAAGCACAGCTTGGCAACAAGCAGCTCAGGACCCTCTGCTGAACTACTTCCTCTGCCTGCGGAAAGGCCACCCTCCCCCAGTCCTGTGTAGCTATGCTGTCTTCCGCCTCGGCCACTCCGGGCCGTCTTGAAAACATGGGTGTTACTGCAGGGGCCCTGAACGGTCCAGTCTATGAGAGAGGAAGGACAAAGGCGCTTGGGTTCCCTCTGTCCCTCTCAAGGCTTCTCATCTTCTTTGTGTCAAAGTCCTTTCCTTCCCGTCTCCTACAATTCCTTCAGCGACCCCGTGTCTTGATGAACATCTGTGATCTGGTGCCCACAGCATATACTTGAGCCTGTGTCTGCGGCAGGATGTGCAGGGTGGAGCTGACGTCTCCAGCAGGGTTTCCCACCACTGGCTGTTTGAGTTTTATCATTGCGGTGCTCTGGACTGCAAGCCATAACAGCTTTAAAACAGTCTGGCTTCAGTGGTGAGGAAATGTGTAATCTCTGAAACACCAACTCAGGAAGTGGAACGGTGGCCCAGTTGGTGATGTGGTGGCCTGTGGCTGCTTCCATGGACAATGTCCTTCTGTCTTTCCCCATCATCCCGGGGCTGCGTTCATCCTGGACTGTGTGTTCTCATGGAGACAGGAGGGATGGCTGTGGCATTTCGGTTGCATGATTTACTTTTTTATGGCTGGAGGGAACCCAGCTCTTCAGGGCCTTCCGTTAACAATAAGGGAGGCTGACCCAGAAGCACCCCATCTTCCTGCCTTACTGGTCGTGTTTGGGACACAAAACGTCCCTGAGCCGGCCACTGGTGAGCATGTGGGATTAGCCTTAAAGGGATTAGCACAGCCTCCCGGAGCGGAGAATGGAGGGGGCTGGGGAAGAGGATGGGAGAATAAAATCAGAAGGACACAAGGAACGATGGTTCTTTTTAAAAAGAAAACTAACTCCTTTCTTTAACTGAGCAAAATGACTTTTAAAATCTCCAGGTTTGATACGTTTGTAAAGTTTTCTTTTAATCGGTGCAAAAATAAATATGTAAAAGTATCAGTCCAGTACCATCTTAGAAATCATTGTATTTAGACTAGCCATCCGAAACTGCACCAAAACTAACCAGGATCTTCAGATGGAATTAACCTCCTGTTGTTATGGACGTAGAAGATGCAGCTGTCGTTTTTCCAAGTGGTTTTTTTCCTAATTGTAATGCGTGTGTATTAGTCTTGCCTTTCTAAACTCGGGATGCGGTGGGGACACGGGTCTGTTTTTAGGGGTTGCACCAGCCAGCTTTTCTTCAGTGCTGGCTTGAAATGAATAGCAGCAAATCGAATAAATAACTGCAGTGAGAGAGATAATGTGGTATCGACTGCCTTGGCCCTGGTTAATTTTCTGTGATATGAGCGCCCTGCAGACGTCGGGCCGGTCCTGATGGCCCCCTGCCGGCGCGGGCCAGTGGCTGGGAACATTATAGGTTTGTAAACTCAGAAGGGTTTTCTCATGCAGCCAGATTTATTTAAAGTCATAAATGGATTATTGGATTACTCCTGGTCCTGCCTTTAAGTCATTTATGGCCTCCAGCCTGGCTTCGGGTCTCTAATAAGCTTGGGATAGTGCCACTCTTGCCTTAATTAATGCTGCATCTTCTCCATTACGTTCCTCCTGCTCTGGGATGACACTCCGCAGGGCCTGCAGATGCGGGCCGAGCAGCCGCTCTGGCGGGAACCACGGGACCTAGCTCTGATTCTCCGTGGTCTGTCCCAGCGCTTGTGGATACGCCCGGAAATGTCTCCTGGTGGGCAGGACATTCTTTTTTTTTTTATGATTCAGATCAGGATTCTAAAGGGAAACTCCCTGAGTATAAGGCTTTGTTTTACTTAGAGCATAAATGTTTGCCCTGGATCTGAGCGAGCCCTTTTGGGACCCCACGTGCTTAAAGCAAATGTAGTTGAAGCAGGGCCTTGCTGAGCCGGCCTGCAATGCGAATGAAAACTGCGCTTAGCCATAAAGCACGTGGAGGAGCATCCAGCCAAGTCTGGCTCTCCGTAGGGCCTCAGGGTCCAGGGCTCTAGGAACACAGTCCCTACACCCTGCACCTCTCCACAGCGTTGACCCCGTGGTGTGGACCTGCTGACCTTCACGGTCCCATTTGAGTGGAAGCCCCAGGAGTGCAGGGCCCTCTCAATTTTATTTAGCTGTTTCCTGTCCGCTCCGCACTGTGGTGCCCGGTTCCTTACACAGCACTGCACTCAGTGCCTGGAGCCGCGGCCTGAGCACCGGGGCAGTGGGCGAGGCGGCTCCCCATGGCAGCTCACAGAGGCTGACACAGGATCCCTGTGTCCAGAAGACGTTACTTTCTGACAACTCAAACCCATCCTGGAGATCCTGGTCCCGGGCTCTCTGCTGCTGCACAACTCTGACTTCATCTACACCTGGGTCCGCATGGAGTCACTCGCAGGAAAAACCTGCTCCTGAGTGATAGTAGTTGAGGACACCTGGGTGCCTGGTGTGGCGATGCACTGGTCCCATCAGGATCGCTGTCTGGGTTAAGGAGTGCACCTAGCGCTCGCCAGTAGCAGTGGGCTGGCCTCTGAGCTGCTCTCAGGGTGAGCTTGGTGATCCTGGAGAGAGGAGATGGGGACAGAACAGAGGTTTGCCACCTTCCTTCCACGTCTGCAGGAGGATGAGTCCCTAGACACAGGAAGCGCCTGGTGGAAGGTCACAGACAACCAGAGGAGTGTGCACAGCCAGCTCGAGCCGATGCAGTGTGACCGGAAGACCCACATGACCATACCACCGAGGGTCCGCAGAGCGACTGGACCTTGCTGGGTCTCAGCCCCACAAGGCGTGACCTCGATGGCCCCTATGCTTGGATACCTGGAAACTCCCGGGATGTCCCCACATGTGACGAGAGGTGGCCCCTCATAAAGGGGCACACACACCCCAGAGGGGAAGTGAGCAGGGTTTGGCGCCAGAAGAGCCTGAGCAGGACCCGCACACTCACAGGTGCAGTCAGTATGGGGCCCGTCAGCAGGGGATGCAGGACCTGCCAGGGACACACTCACCAGGGAGCTGTGCTGAGCGTCTGCGGACTCCTGAGGTGCTCACGGAGAGGGAGTATGAGGGGAACACGGAGTTCGAGAGACACGGATGCTTCTTCGGAGCAGTTCTCAGATGAAGGTTAAGGAACACCATCAACGTGACCCTCACAGTGCTTCAAAGCCTTGGTCCTAATAAACATGAAATGATTGATAGAAATCGCAGACCCTTGGCTGCATGAGGGCCCGGGACTGAGCTGGGTGAGCCCAGGTGAGCTACGTGAGAGGGTCTGCCTAAGCCCCCACCGGAAGCATTTTGATCTCCTTCCTGTGTCATTTCAGATCCTCCAAATCAAGTGCTGGAGCCAAGAGGTGTGGGAGCATCTCCGGAGCCGGGCCCCCTGCACACCCCACCCCAAGCCAGTGCTGTCCAGCCTGACCAAGAGTCAGTGCATTAGGGGTGGGAAACGCGAGGAGGAGGCTGCCCTGCCTGCACGCCTGCAGGGTTGGGGCGCCCCTCCCTTCCTCACTGGCTGTCAGGCCCTGATGAAGCCAGGTAGACATCAAAATAAAAGTCATCATTCAAGCTGCTTGTTGTTAAGCCAACAGAAACCATGTCAGCTGGGATGCAGCAGAAAATGTGTCACCAGATACTGGCCCCAACACCTCGTAGCTTCAGCACCTTTTCCTTGGAAGCACTGCCAGTGACATCTCAGTTAAAGAGAGGGTTTTACCCGTGGGAAGAAAGAAACTGAACATTGTGATCATTTTCACACCACTCCCGTCTTGGCAGTTGCTGTGTCGTCCCCTAATCGCCCAGCCTGAAGATTCTGAGCCTAGAGCACCACACGTTCTGCATACCCTGGGCTCCTCCTCAACTTCAGATGATTTCACAGCTTTGTGTTGTGGTTTCCTGCCC
>NW_004955482.1:2576019-2622748 GCF_000276665.1 Chinchilla lanigera | reverse complement strand
TCCACTCCCATTGGAAATTAAATTATCTGGAATGACGAAACCACAGCTGTTATGCAGTGGGCATTAGATGACATTTAAACATCATTATCTTATGTGCTAATGGAAGAATTGGCTGGTGATTAAAAAGGAGCCCTCCCGGGGCAGCAATCTGAGGAGTCATCATGTGCAAATCGCCTATTTTAAGAAGACCCCTGAATCCATCACTGGGTATTTGCTGAGAAAGTGCAGCACCAGCTCCGCTGTGCCTGGATTTTGAAGACTGCACAGACGGCTGGCAGAACACTGCAGCCCACTGCTGATGGCTTGGTCCCTGTCCACTTAGATGAGGCCTCCCAGAGGCCATCACCTGGCAGTGCTTATGGCTGTGAGGTAACGCCTGTTTTCCGGATTATCTCCTGGAGGCAGTCCTTAATTTGGGGTTTACTGCAGACCTAAGTCAGCCACTCAGTGTCTTTTATCCTGTGTGACTGACAAGGCCTAAGTCTGTATCCATCGCAATACTGCCAGGTTTGACAGTACATTTCGTTTGCCAGCCGTGTGCAGATTTTCTGCCCAAGAAAATCTTGCATGCTATTGATTTCACTTTATGCTGTTTAGAATGAAAATAAACTACCTTAGGATGCATATCTTCACCCAGGAAGAAATTTGAATGTGCCATTGAAGGTTTGTGGGTTTTTTTACTGTGGATATTTTTAGCAAACCTAGGGGGAGATGCTTGTGCTTGACTCAGGCACGATGTTTGTGTGGGAGCAGATTCCTGTCGCAGGTATCTGTGTAGTTGTTTCAGGCACCTGGTTTTTGAAGCCTACAGAAAGAAAGGGCCTGTAAAAGAAGGAATTTGTCACCTTCCACTATAGCTTTCCCAATTATTAGTTGGATGACTGCTAAAGTTTAAGAAAAGAAAGGGAGAAATAAAAGAATCAACGAAATATCTCCAGAAAACAAATCACTGCACATCCATGAGCAGGGTTTCGCAGTTTGCTTGGGATGCTGGCCCAGGCGTGGGCATCCTCCAGCTTAGTTATCGCTGCAGAGCATAGAGGGACCTCAGGAGCCCTGGAATAGGAAGATGGCGGAAACCCTGGGTTTTCATCCAAGGGGCCGAGGGAGGCGCGGCATGAAGCCTCTCTCCATCGCTATGATGAAGGGCTTTCTTCTTTCAGGCCCTTATCATTCAGGGCCTTGGGGAGACTCCGGCTCACCCGTGTGTCTCACTCGCCAGTGGCTCCACTGCTGCATGGTGGACCTGCCGGGAGAAAAGGGAGCGGTAATCATCCCCCCAAGTCAGGGCGTAATCAGGGAGGGGAGGAATTGCCAAAATGCACAGAAGCCAACACCGGATGCCAGTCGGGACAGTGTGAGTAGAAATGTCTAGCATTGTCTGCACGTAAGACTGTGAGCTCCAGCTCTGGATCCGAAAAAAGAAAAGCGGCAGAACCGCCCAGGGCCCGCGCTGGAACGCACGTTATTACATTCCCAGTTGTTTTCCAGATAAATTTCTATCAGGTGACGTGGAAATGAGGCCAGATATTTTCATAATCTCATGTGACCCAGAGGTATTATGAATTCCTTCATCCGGTTTTAATATCACTCTAAATTATTCCTCAAAGTCTATTAATAATTAAGGAAAGCAAAAACGGTATTATCTCTTAATGGCGTTTTGACTTGGTAGTTTCCTTTTGGAATAAATGTTCCCGGCGTCTTTCTTGCTACATCAGGATTCGGAGAGGAGCTGGGCTGGCTCTGGGACCGGCATGGCTTACAGGTCCTGCTGTGCCCCTCAGCCCAGAACCGTGGTCATCTTACACCGGACTGACCCTCACTCTGGGAGGGGAGAGCCCCTCCCTAGCTCTGGGCCCCTTAGACTGGGGTTTCCCTCCACAAGCTCCAGGAGCAGTCACGTGGCCCAGACCGGCCCAATGAGAGCACTGCATTCCACTCAGTCAGTGATTGGGCCAGAGACCAGCAGGTATTTCAAGTGGGGCGGTTCACAGCGACTTTGGCTGCAACAAGGATGACATTGGATGTCTTCTTTTCCCTGCATGTGGATCCTGGGTCTGCCCGGGGCCACCGTGCCTGAGAATGAAGCCCGTACAGAGGGAGGGGGCCTGAATGGTGCTCAGGATGCCAACCAGCTCCTAGCTGCCGAATGTGTGGAGCCAGCTCTTCCCTGGACTTGTCGATCCTAGGAGCCCCGGCACCACGTTCAGGCTGAGGCTCAGAAAGTTTACTTTCTCTTATTTGTTACTGCATCTTTACCACGCTGCCTCCACAACCCTGTTTCCTTGGAGCTCAGTGAATCAGATACTAGAAATTCTCCGCTTGCTCATCCCCCAGAAGCACATCGCTCAGGATGACGGCCCGTAGCACGCAGGAGGTCATCAGGGCCACAGCATTGGCCTGGCAAGCCCTGGGCACTCAGGAAGACTCTGTGGGGTGCATGGCAGCAGTTGGTGGAGGATGCTACCTGGTGGCTCTTGGGACAGGGCCTCTCCATTCTTTCGGAGGACCCGTAGCCCAGGCTCCTCCGGCCAGAGCTGCTGCAGACCCTGGAGGGTGGAGCAAAGGCACTGCCCCTGCCCGCTGCTGTCCCTGCTGATGCGGTGACCTTTCCTGAGCACCCAAGGGTGCAGCGTGGAAGGCTGGGGTCTGCTCACTGGGCTCCTTCTTTCCTCCCAGGAGATCTGAGCAGGAGATGACCCCTTGCTGTCCATCAGCCATGCTGAGGTCCTTCCTTCCTGGAAACTAATTAGCTCTTGGGCTCAATTACCATTCCTCTCTGTCCCCATGCAGGGAGCTGGCATTTTAAACAGAGCTGGAATGCAGTTTCCTCCAGCTGGGCTGGGGGCTCTGGGGTGAGCTTGGCCTGAGCGGGGCTGGGGGCAGTCACTGTGCTCACTCAGCGGGGAGCACGACCTCGGACCTCTCAGGAATAGCTCTGCCCCACCTGAGAGGAAAGCAGGGGCGAGGCTGGTCGTGGCCAGGGATGCAGGAGGGAAGAAGGGGAAGTTGGAATCTGGCTCTGACTCCTCGCTCCGGGCATTTTGGCAGCCGGCGTGCTGACGGCGCCTGTGACATGCTTTGAAACCTCAAGTGCAGGGCAAGTGCTGGGCAATGGTACTGACTAGGCATTATTTTAAACTGAGGCAAGCTTCATGTAACACAGCACCCGCCAGGTTAAAGCGTGCAGCTCGGGGGATGAAGCACATTTCAGTGCAGGGCCGATACTTCCTCTCCTGTTTCCAAACCATTCTGCCCTCCCGAGCATCCATGCCCACTCAGCAATCCTCTCCTCTCCGGCTCCGGCCGTGGCTCTGCTCTCTGCCCCAGTGGATCTGCCTCTGTTGGACATTTCGTAGGAATAATTTACACAGCCTGTGGCCTTTGCTCCTGGTTTCTGTCCCTCAGCCTCGTGTTTCTGCATTTCACCCACACTGACATAGGTTTTAGATACCTTTCTTTTTCAGGGCTGGATAATATTCCCTGGTGTACGTACATGGATAAACCATGAAATTCTATCCATTCACCAGCTGATAGGCATGGAGTTGTCCTCTCATGTCAGTGACTGTGGAAACACTGGGGTATGTGTGCCAGTGTTGGCATTTTAAGAATGATGTTGATAAATACTATTATTAACTGTGTTAATTAAACACTGCTAATTATGCTATCAAATCCTGTTATTAATGATGAATAGCTGTGCTCTTATCCAGACCATTACTGGTTTGATGATAACCGTGTAGCTGCAGCAGAGGTCCCGAGGCCTGACCACACCCCACCGACTGTAGGTGCTAAGACACCCGTTCTCCCTTGTCCTCCAGTGCTGTTTTCTAGAGGAGAAAGTCAAAACAGTGTTGCCATGGTGATGGAGACAGCCCCACATGTTGGTCGAGTTAGTTAGATGCGTGAGGTCCTTTACCTCCCGTGGCGCTTCTGGGTGATGTTCAGCCCCTCTGTCCTTTCTCGGGAGATGCGGTCTCACCATTGAGCCAGGCGTGCTCAGGTGTTCTCCATCCTGCCTTGCCGCCCCAGCCTCCTGTCTGCGCAGCACGGTTGGTCCCCTCTCTGACATCCACAGTCCCCATCCGTCCCCAGCCACCTGGCTTCCTGGACAAAACACTTCTCCTTGCTGCTGGCTGAGTGCAAAATGTGGCTCAAAGTCGGGAGTGGAGTCATATCCTCTGGCCTCCTCCTGAGCTGACCTCAGACTGGGGCCATCAAGATTCTCAGCAGCAGGTGACACAAGTCCAGTGCCATCCACTTTGATGGGATCCACGGAACCTGACCAACTTACCCTGCAAACACCAGTGGTAGGGAAGCCCTCTACCTCTACTTGGGCAGCTGGCTTCTCCCTGTCTAGCTCTGCTTCCCCTGGGTCACCTTCTGTGGGTGTCACGTTCACCTGGAGCCTCAGGACACTGTGACCTCCTTTGTAGCAGGGCTTCACAGATGTAATTGGTTTCCATGAGGTTATGGTGGGTGAGGAAAGGGTCCAGTGTCCTCATAAGAGGAAGAGTTTGGACACACATGGGGGAGAAGCCGTGTGACACCAGAGGCAGATGTCCGAGTGGTGTAGCTGGGAGCCAGGGGACACTGAGCATTCACAGCACAGAAGCTGGGGAGAGGCTGAAACCTCCAGAGGCCCCAGAGAAGCCAGCCCTCTGCACATCTGGAGTTTGGATTTCCAACCTCCAGCACCAGAAGAGAAGAATGGGCTCTCCCAGCTACCGTGGCCTGGAAGGGTCATACACCACCATGCACCAAGTGGGAGTAGAGGCGGCATCCTGTAGCTCTGGGCTTCCCTCTGCAGAAGGGTGGAGAGAAGGAGCACCTCCCCAGTGGGGGGACTGTCCTGGTGCACATCCAGCCACCCGCCCCACCAGCTGTTAGGTCCCCTGTGGAAGGAAGGGGGCCAAGAGCCTGAGAGGACAGTGAGCTGCTGCCCTGGCTGCTGCATGTTACTGAGGCACCTGCCCTCACAGAGGGCATCTCCTCATCCGCTAGTGTCCCTGACCCTCGCCAGCACAGGGCAAGCCCCTCCCACTTAACCTCAGGCCCCTTGTCCAGGAGCAGAGCTGATGTCACCTCTGCTGTCCATCTCTGGCACATGAGATGCCGTGTCACAGGCAGAGGAGAGCACAGAGAGGCTGGAAGACCAGCCTGAGGCTACTCAGGAGCACAGGAAGTAGCAAGAAGGCCCCACCGTGTAGCATTCTGCACACAACCTTCCAAGGGCAGGCAGAGACCCAAGGGATGAGAATTTTCCCCCAGAGGCTGTAATTACCCAGCAAGCATGGCAGGCTTTTTCTTTGTTACCCATGATCCAAGGGTATTTCTGGTGCGAGAATGTAGGTTGGTGGGACCAAACAGAAGCAGAAGTTCTCTTCCTCCCAGGTCCTGCTGAGCAAGGTCTCTTTACACCATGGTTTACTTAGGCCAAGGAGGACTCAGCCCCTGTTCTTGGGAACAGGGCCAGCAGAGGCATGCAGACAACTGGTCTACCCAGGATTCTGTCTGTGAGCAGAAGGAGATGGCTGGGGCTGGTGGCTGTGCCTGCTATCTAAGGTGACCACAGGGCACAGATGCTGTAGGCAGGATTGTAGTGAACTCACTGTAGGGAGCCAGTGAGTTGCAACCGGGAGGGCAAAACAATGGCCCAGCATGTGGGGATTATTTTATTATATTTTCCTCCTAAGAGAATCTTTGAGTTCCCACAAAGAAAAAAGATGTGGCCCTGCTTGGAGGCGAGCTGCTCCCTTCATCCTGTAAGTTGTCTGAGAAGTTGATTAAATCCATCACTCACAGCTGAGAAGAAAGGGTGGGAAACCCTAGAAATGTCCAGGGTCCCCGGGAGACACTTGAACTTGGAATCTATTTAATAGCTCCTGGCACCGAGAGCAAACAAGACTCTCTCAGAGATCAAAGGACTTTTATCTTGCTCAGTGGAGAAATCTGTTACTTCAATCACTTATGGTTTGAGCCAAAAATATCCCTGGAGTGAGAGAAATAAAGGAAGAAATGTGTTGTCCATTTCTGTCCTTATTGCGTATCCGAGTGTTTGCTCTGCAGGTGATTTCAGAGCGTTAGGAGGGACGTTTTGTTTTAATCGGTGAAGGCCTGGATTAGCAGCTGACCACTGAGCCATGTGGCTGAGGTTGTCCAAGGTCACAGCTGAATGTGTCACTGGCAGAAAGCTCCCTGAGTTGTTGAGTCCACCACCTTTGATTAAGGTCTTACTAAGCCCCACACACTGCTTTTGGGGTCCATTTGTGTAGGTGCATGAACAGTGTCCCCCAAATTCATTTCCACCAGGACCTCAGCATGAGGCGTTATGTGGACATACGGTCTGCAAAGATTCAGTCACATTAAAGTGAGGCTGTACTGGATTAGGGGAGCTCAAGACCCAATACTTGGTGAGTGTCCTTGTGAGAAGAGGAGAGGGCACAGAGGAGAAGGCCAGGTGACAGCAGGGACAGAGACAGGGGCAGTGTGCCTAGGAGCCAGGGTCTGCAGCAGTACCCCCAGCTGGAGGAGGTGCTTGGCTTCTTCTCCAACCTGCAGACACCTTGGCTCCTGGCTTCTGGGCTCCAGCTGTGTGAGAGAACTTCCAATTTCCGGTGGATTTAAGCCACTGGGCTTGGGCACGGTCAGGAAGCGAGATGTAGAGAGCTATAATCTAGGTAGTGCTAATTATATTCCACAAGCCTGTGAAAGCAGAGGAATGGAGGGTCAGGGCCAGATACATAAATGGACAGGTGAAACAAGAAGATGCCTTAGGATTAAAAATCTGGAAAGAGACGCCACATCAGATGAGACTTCCCATGGGCCCCCTGGGGCAGCCGTGTGCTGTCCTGAGTCCCAGGAAAGAGGGCTGGTTTCTCAGGCCAGACTTCTCCTTTCGGGCCAAGACGGGAGCCTCGTGCAAGTGGGAAGAGGACAGGGGAGATGTGTCTGAAGCAGGGTCTGTGCTGGGTTGAACAGCGCTCCCCCAAATCCGTGTCCCTCTGGGAGCTCAGAGCGCGCTCCCCTTTGGGTTTCTGCAATATGATTAGTGAAGGTTTGGTCAGACTGGAAGAAGAATCGTCCCTAGTGCCATGGGCGGGTTCTGAGGAGCTGACCAGGCAGAGACCCTCTCTAGGTCGGAGAGAGTCTGGGCCGTGTGCCTCCGGGTCCAGGGACAACAGCCTGCAGGGGAAAGAATTTGTCCCCTCGGGCTGCCACAGGGACCCTGGGCTGTGACCGCCTGATTCCAGGATCGTAGTTTCCAGCGCTGGGAGCAGAGTCCTGTGTGGGAAGTCACTCAGAGAGAGGACAGCTTGTCATGCACCAGGGGGGAGCCTGGAGCAGCACAAGGAGCGTCACAGGGACAGAGGTGTGCTTCGAGGAGGATAAAAGACCCCAAGCAGGAGAAAGTGGGGGTCCCTGGAATGTGTGTTTAGATAGGTTCACCCCCGGCCATTGACTCCTCCCCATTTCCGACTTGGTAGTTTCATTCCCAGGGAGGCCACAGGTCAGGCTGCCTGTGGGGATCCGGGGGCCTCACACTCGGCCCACTGGGAGGAGCTGCCCCGCCACAGCCTCCTTTAATTCCCTCCCCCGTCACTAAGCTGGCCTAAGGGGCCTGGGAGGATTTTCGGTTGTTTTCAGTGATTTTTTCCATTGCAATGAAGGGCCAGGGGGCCAGCGGTCCCCAGCTTCAGAAAGGCATTGGTGGGTACGTCTTTGAGGGCTCGGGGTTCCCACTGGAAATCACGGCTTCACAAAATCTGGGAACAGCTTCGAGGCCGAGAGCTTCGAGGCAAACACGGAAAAGCCCACAGGCTGCTTGCCCGCAGGCCCCTGTGCACCTGGGGGGGGGGTGCCTCTCTCACAGCTCTCAGCAGTTTCTCTCTCGCTGTTTTCGTGTTTAAAATATCAGTGTGACATCACCCTCTTTGTTCATTACCATCGTGTGGGGGCACAGGTGCAGAGCTGGCTCACTCACAGTCCTTGTTCCGTGACGCTCCCTCCCTGAACCGTGCGGGACTCACTCGTGTTCACACAGATGTTGAATTAGTTGTTTTACTGATCTAATTAACACCTGCGACCCCACCGCTCAGAACAAAGGCTGGGCGGTCCATCCATTAACCTCAATTTTTTTAATAGCTTTCACCCATATGCACTTAAAAGTGCAGTTACAGAAAGGGCTTTACTTCCCCTCATTTCCCTTTATTTTCAGTAACTAGATCTGCCTCGGACTTGTTGCTCAGTCCCAGGAAGCACACCCAATACCACACGGCTTTCTGGGTGGACTCTGGGCATTGCTGTTGACCTCTACCAAATGCAGTCCTGCAGCTCTTTGCATTTTCCCAGCAAAACTTTCTTCTTTCTTCACTGATCTCTCCCGGGAGCACAGTCAGGAATCACCTGGGTTGCCCCAAGATAACAGAGTAAAAGGAAGTAAGAATGGATGTTCGAAAAACCAACTGATAAAGGGCTTATCTGCTTAAGCCACAGATGTCTCAGTGTTTGGGGTCTGGACCACAGTGCTGGGTGTTCAGATATCAAATGATCAAAGGTGAGAGGGGGAAATAGGCAAATACCATCACCAAGAAAGCAGCCAGCCAATCACCCAAGACAAGCCAGAAAGCCAGAAAGACAGTTGCCTCTGCTCTTTATCTGCCCGGTGTCTTTACACTATTCCCACAGCGGTTTTTAGAAAGCTGTTTTCTGGGGACAGTGAGGCCTACAAAGTAGTGGGCACTGCAGAGATTTCGGGGGCTAGGACATTCCGGCCTTGCAGTTCGTTCCTTACTGAACTTGGGCAAGTCTTCAGAAACATCCCGTAGACATCTTGGAACAAGGAGCCATGTGTCCTTGAGCTCGTTTATAGCAGAAGAGCATCTGGAGATCCTGACAGATGCCAGGCTGTGCTTTGAGGATGCAGAGGTGAGGAAAAGAGACATAGACCCAGCCCTAAGTCCTTTGGAGGAAAAAGTTAGGCTGAGGTCCACAGGCCTGAGAGTGACGTGTGCGTGGAGACAAGGACCGAGAGGACCAGCTCTCCGCTTCCTCTCCTGTTTCACTGGCCCACAGATGACTCTTTGTTGGTCAAGAAAGACAACTCAGAATTCTAGTTCCTCCAGCCCCTGGAAAGCAGTTGTAAGGAGAGTTGTGTTTGTGTTCTGTGCATTTTCCCGAAATGGTTTCTGTAACAACCTTTTGGCTCCCGGCCCACTCGACATCATTTCATGTACTTAAATGATAAATAAAAACACAGGCTCCCCTCGAGGAAGAGCCAACTTGCCAAAGGCTTTTGTATCAGAACATCAAGGGTCATTATGTGCTCCTGTGGCGGATGACATCAGTCCAACTTCAAGAGTTAATTACATTCTTAATTGCAGCTCTGTATCGAGTTAGGGAACCGTCACCCATGCCATAATTGAAAGCCTGCTGAGATCACGTCTGTTGCCAGCTAACTGCATGCTACTTCTTACCAAATGTGAAATAAAAGCAGTATTTCATTTGTCTCTGCTTTAATTAATTGACAGGAGAAACCTAATTGGGGTTTTATCAATAGATTGACTGTTTTGGAGTGATCACGTAGGGATGAGTTGCATGTGGCTCAGAAAGCTTGGAACAGGGAACTAGGGAGCTTCCTCCGTGACATTTGGGGGAGAAACCCTAATACAGAAGCCTGGTCCTTGTGCAAGAGGCAGGCGGAAAAGAGCACATCTCAGGAAGTGTAGGTTCCAGCCATACACGAGTCTTCCTCTCACTGGGACCCACACAGCCAAGTGTGTATCCCCCAGGGCTTAAACGTCCCATCTCAGATACAAGAGTTGGATGGGTCTCAACGTCCTTGATGACTCAGAAATGCCACTGTGATGATGTGGGGTAAGAGATGGTGCAGTGGTGGCCACAAGGCAGACTTCAGGCTCTGGACTCACTATTCTTGCTTACGGAGTGGGCTCATGGTGTTCATCCACAGAAACTCTCATTAAGACTTCTAGAAGGAATTGCAGGAAAGAGTGAGAGAAGTCAGGCTAAGCCAGGCCAGGCTCCAGAATGCCCTGTGAGCCAAAGGACCTGGTGGGGTGTTGTTGAGTGGATGGTGACACTGTACCTCTCCTGTCCTTGCCTCTGTGGGCTGAGGACTCCATTTGCTGGAGAGTATGTAGGCCACACTGGGCTCCCGGGTTCTGGGCTGGATGACTGTCTTCCCACGTCCCGTCCAATGAGCGCAAGGCCAATGCCGGAGAAGAAACCAGGTGCTGCTGCCAGAGGAAGTCACCCAAGCAAGCATATGCCTCTCCTTGCCCACCAAGAACTCTAGCACCCCGAGCAAACAGGAGACAGCCCTGACTTCATTCCCAAGAAACCCCTGTTTCATGCAGGATTGCGGACATTTCCAAATTATAAAAGTGTTGGCTGCAGTGTTCAGAGAAAATATTAGGACAGACATGGATCTCAGAGAGAGAGAGAGAAAGAGAGAGAGAAGAAAAAGGAGAAAAACGATAGACAGACTTTCTTTAATCATCTTGCCCAGTACTCTAATAAGACATAACCTCGGTCCCCAGACATTATTAATTCAGCACACTTCCGTCTTCTGCTTGTGTTCTTGTGGGTTGTTTCAAGTGTATTTTTCTTGGATCAATTCACTTTATTTCACTATTCTTGCTGCCCTGAGCTGTGAGACCAAGTGAGCCTCTCCCTGTAAATCTCCTATTCCTCCCGCTTCTGTTTGCATTTTGAGGGCACACACGTGGTCGCATGGCAGGCATCTGTGGCACGTGCTGTTAGCGGTGGCTTTTATTGAGTTGAGGCGTGGCTTGTTGAGCTATTTGCTGTGCCCCGGTGTGTAAGATTCATTCTCTTCTTCCTGTTCATTCGCTGATCCTCGAGTGTCCCTTGAAGTCCGGTTGACAGCAGCACATCCAGAAGGTGAAGATATCAAAGTTTAAAGTAAGAGATCTTAAAATACATTTCCAGGAAAGTAGAGGCCCCATCCACATGCAAGGGTTGAGGACTTGAAGCTCTCCCTCCAGAGCTGGGTGTGGTTGGGCCCCGTGACCCATGAGGACGCACAAAACTTGGCCCAGAAGCCACGGCAGCAAGAGAGGAAGCATGCTGGTCCTTGGTAGCACAGCTTGCAGTTCAGGGCCCCATTTTTGAAAAGCAAAATCAACCATTTCTTTTGTCCTTATTTTTTTACTTATGGTTAAAAACTGAGAGGAAGGTGCCCTGCGGTGGAAGAGGAGGCTAGTATAGTGCACGGTGATTTGCTCACCCTGTGGGATGCTGCTTAGCCATGGAAAAGAGCGTGCCGTTGGGCACACAGCCGCTTGGGAGATGCTCCAAGGATCTGCCAACCTCCAAGCATCCCATATTGTATGATTCCTTTCATTTCGAAAGTGCAGTTTCAGGTGTGGAGAACAGGCTGGGGATTGCAGGGCACTGGAGACCGGAGTGGAGCAGCAGGTGGCACCACCCAGAGGTGAGGGAGGGTTGGTCTGATGGCAGGTGGTGGAGGGTGCGCAGGCCCACAGAGGGGAGAAGTACCCAGAACTGGGGATTTAGCTGCATAGTGAGCACAAGAAAAACCATGAAACCTGAACAACCGAGGGGAGAGGGAGAGAACCGCGTCAACACCCGCACCCTGGCTGTGATCTCCCACTCGGCACAGCGCTGCTCTTGGTAGCAAGTGGTGACGAGGAGTCTGCAGGATTCTCTGGTGCTGCTTCTCACCACGCATGTTCAGCTACAGAGATCGCAGGGTCACAGCGTGTCTGCCCACAGCTCCGCCCGCACACTTCCAGAACCTTGGCACTGGGCACTGAGAGGAGAAGCCTGTGTCCCAGCCTCTTGCATTGGGAAGGCAGAGACTTACCTGAGGGTACCACGTGCTGGCCAAGCTCTGTGACCTCGGGACCCGCTGAGATAGGTGCTGTGGCTGCTGCAGCCTCTCTCTGTCCCAAGTAGGTGGCTTTTCCGGGGAACCCAGCCTTTAAGCGGTGAGGAAGCTCAAGTCCTGTGGAGAGGCCACCAGTAAGTGTCTAGGGACAGACAGATCCCCTTCCTTCCAACAGATCAGTGTTGGAAGCCAGGAATTTCTGGACGGGCTTGTAGCCCTGCAGGAAGTAACTGGGCCAAGCTTCTCTCCGAGTCTCCACGCAGTGGGAAGAGGAAATTCCCTGATAGGATGCTGCTACCGGCTACAAACAACATATGGCTCCTCCAGGGGACCAGAGCCTGAGATTCTGTCTTTCCCTCACCTGTCACTTATAAGATCTCACACAGGGAGTCTGGGCAGGAACCAGGAGATGTCAGGACCCAGAAGCTAGCCCAGAAGACTCCCGCAAGCTTCTAGTAAATGATTTTTATTCAATTTTTGGGGCACCGGGTATGTGTAACCTTCTAGTAATCTTGGCCAAACACTGTTTTCTTTAAGGTTTCCTGATTTTCACATAAACTGTTTCACCACGGTGCTCTATGCATATGGAAGGAGACACATCCGTGGGAATGATAGGCAGGAGGAACCCACCCAAGGCTGAATATGCAATATTGTCTTGCAGCAGACAGCAGGACCATCTGCCTGACCCGCATAGATTTTCAGGGTTCTGCCTGCTCTGCTTGCTGGCAGATGCCGCCCGGAACACACAGCCAGTGCCTGCCTCCGTGGCTCTCCCATCCTACTGGAGGCAGACGGCGCTATCAAACACACAGAGTCCAGCTGGCATCTGGATTTCAGGTGAAACACTGAGAAAATGTTAGGAAAAGTGCAGACTGTGTGTGTCAGCTCCAGGATAAGAACTCACTGAGGTCCTGGCTCCATGCAGGGAAATGGAAGGAGAGCTGAGAAGATAATCTGGTAAAAGCAATTGAGTTTCCCGAGCCTGGACCAACTGCAGATGTGGAAGACAGGGTGTCCGTCAGCCCAGGGTCAGTCCCAAGTCACTGTCCCAGGTCAGAAAGACCTGGCCCAGAGGGGAGATTGTCAGGCATGATGAGGCAGGGATTCAGCTGCAGAATACTCACAGATTGCGGGCCAAGAAGGAAGTGGGGATGTTCGTCTTCTCCTTACAGCCCCTCTCCCTTGGAGGCTGGCTGCCTTTTCTTGTTAATAGCAAAATCAGTATAGCAAGAGGTGAGTCTTTGCTGTGATAATACTGGCTCCTTGCGCTAGGCATGTGGAGTTAGATTGCTGCTGATAGACGCACCTCCGTCACCTCCCTGAGCTCCAGATAGAATCCTCGGGTCATGGACCAGCATGGGGCCAGCAGAGGTGGAGGAAACGCCCTCCCCTTGCAAGGCCCGGTCCCTGGGGGAGGCTCAGGGAGCCCTTGCCTGATTGAGATGCCCAGCCGGGCAGAAACTCAGTCTTAAACCGGTGACCGCTTACAGAAGCTGGGTGGCCCAAGTGGCAGCACCAACCGGCAACGGGCTGGCTCCATCTCTGCTCCCTGTGGGAAGAGGAGACTGCTTAGCAGGCTTTGGTGATGGGAATTGATAAGCCTGTGTATGGTCCAAAGTGCTCAGGTGGTAAGACTGCTGGAGAAGGAAGCCAGGGGCTAGGCGTAGCTCAGCGGTACAGCGCCTGCTCCACACAGGAAGGGCCTGGGTTCAACCCCCAGCACTGCCAAGGAAGCTGATCTTCTACAAAGTAAAACGGAAACCGAGAGTAGTCTCCACCCAACCAGATCCCCTCAACTCTCAATAATTTCCATGCACGTTCTGCCAGTTCTTCTGAACCTGGTGTTCACTGACTCACTCTTTCTCCAAAGACAGGTAAGAATAGAGAGAGACAGGGATGGAGCTAGACAGGGAGACACTGTCCATGCACATGTGACGCGTGTGTGTGTACAGATGTGTGTATTTGTTTACGAGGTTGAAGCCAAGTGGCACTCAGTGTCTCGTTGTTTGCCATGTAGTGTCACAGTATGGGCGTGTCTCAGTATGGGCGTTTCTAAACTTAAGAAACCGTCTTTGAGAACGGCGCTGTAAAAGCCGTGTCTTATATTCAGTCCCGTTGACAGGTATTTGAGTTTTCCTCCGTGTTTTATTATAACATGACATAAACAGTTGTAGGTATTAAGCACTGGACACTCGCTCAGTCAGTCTATATAAATTATACACCCCGAGCAGGAAACTCCCCACTGGACCGCTCAAAGCAGCATCACTGAGTCGGGCAGAGCTGGGAGTACCCCTCTTCTCGCCACTGCTCGTGGAAGGCAGGAACCCCACAGCCGGCCGGTGAGCGTGTCCTCCCCGACCAGCACAGCGGCATCCTATGTTCACTCGTGGCTGTGACCACTGCCAGTGCCGCCTTCCATGTCGTACAGGGAAACATGCAGGGTTAGATGGTCGGGCCCAGAAGTTTCACCCAGATCACCTGCCAGGAAGGGTAAACCGCACCAGCCCTCGGGTCTGCCTTAAGAGAGGACGGGACCACACACAGGGACTGGACGTGGTGCCCCGGCTGCCACGGTTCACACGACATCGTCGCTGCTGACAGTTCATTGTGGAAACAAAACTGCCCGTGTGTGCACCTGCGAGACTTTTACAGATGTGCACACCATGGCTGTGCATGTGTGCACATCTGTGTTCTCCCCAGGTGTTACTGAAGACAGGCCGTTTACATAGGTGCTGGTCCTCAACGGTGACATTTCTGGTGCATCGCTGGTCTGGCTTTGCCTACACTCAACCGGCGCCTCCCTGGGGACCCTGTGGTTGTTTCCAGTGTGGGGTCAAGACCAGCAGGTGCCAGGTGCTCCCCAGGACCTGGCAACCTCAGTGTCCTCAGCCACATCCACCGACTGCCTCTCAGCCCCACAGCAGGCAGCTCTTCCGCACCCCGGGGCCAGCCCTGCAGGGTAGAAGGCTGTTGTCCTTGGGCAAGTCCTGGCGCTTGCGTTTGTGTGTCCAGGGAAGAGGACAGAGAGACCTCCTTGCCTGTGTGCAGGACACATCCATGGCCAGTGTCCATGAATGAGCAAGTGCATAAGTGGACGCCTGGACACATGGTATTTTTCATTCAAAGATACAAATGATCTAGAGCAATGAGGCAGAAAAATTTTATGTTACATTCTGCTTTCCTGAGTGTAGGGAAATTGTGCGATCATTTATCAAGTTCTAACAGAAGCAACGAGGCAAAAATCTTATCTTGGTATGGGTTTCTCCATTCTTCCCCACGGCTGTCTCTCAGCCACGCCTGCAGCCTCCGGGTCCCCTGGCTGACTCCCCAGAGGGAGGTGGACATGTCACCTCCGTGGCAGGCTTCCGCTCTGCAAGCCCGGGTCTTCGGGAAGCAGTGATGGACAGCGAGCCAGCAGCGCTGGGCTCCCGCTCTTGGCTACCTCGTCCTCCTCTCTGTCCCACTCCCCTGCGGTGAAATCCAGAGGTCGCCCCAGTTCCTGGGAGGAAGGCTCTGGGGTCCGATCCTTCCCAGCCAGTGTGAGGCTGTGCAGCCCAGGAAAGAAAGTGTGGTGGAGACAGGTCCCACCCAGGCCTGTCCAGAGCCAGGTGATGAGCCTGGCACTTTGCAGGAGGGGGCGGCCGAAGAAAAAGCTCTGTTAGTGTCTGACTGGGAGGAAGGGGAGCCTTCCAAGATGCCTGGTGCACCTCACAGCTGCAGATCGATCTCATGGCTGCCCCTTTCTCAACAGCACGGTCCAACAGCACTTGGGAATTAATTATGTTTTCAATTAAACTGAGCCGAGGGTTTTTTTTAAAACCACGGAACCTGTTTAACTCCAGAACTGTGAAACTATGTTGTAGAGGGGACAAAAGTTTAAAAACCCACATCAGTGAAATTTACTTCTAGCGCTTAGGGATTTCCTCTCCTGATTTCTCCCCATGCCAACTCCTTGCCCATATGGCAGATTACATCACAGGCAGGTGGGTCAGGTCGGGTGGACACAGCCTTTCAGCTGCTCCGTTACAGACCCGTGTGGGGTTTCTCCCAGGCACGGGAACAAGCAGAAATGGACAAACACGTGGACAGGAAAAGGTCAGCTGTGACAGAAATTAATGAGTGAGAAGGTAAATGGAGGACTTTGTTTTAAAACTAATTTTGTGTGTGTGTGTGTGTGTGTGTGTGTGTGTGTGTGTGTGTGTGCGTGCGCGCGCGCCCTTGTCTTGTTGAGACAGGGTTTCACTATGCAAGTCACGCTGACTTTGAACTTTGTAGCCCAGGGTGGCCTTGAACTTGCAGCTGCGATCCTCCTAGCTCAGCCTCCCACATGGCCTAAAACTAATTTCAGTGAAGAGTTTCAAAACAGCTTTCCCATCAGACCCTCAGTATCACAGGTCTTATTGTTGAGGACAGTGCTCAGGGTCAGGTGAGCTGGTGGGAAAAGTATTCACTGGCTAAAAGCATCAGGCATGGATAAAACGGGCAGTGTGGGGTGGTGGGTCGCCGTGGCTGGGAGAAGCCGCCTGGCCCTATCCCGCCTGCCAGTCGGCAGGGCCGGAGCAAGGCCCAGTTCTAAAGCACCACTGCGACGTGGACCAAACAGGAAGCAGCACAGGGTTGGGGCCGTCCTCCCAGGTCCATCCACTCCCACGGAGAGCAGTGCGACTGCGCTCTGTCCCCGACCCTCCTGTCTGACACTCTGCTCCTCCCTTCTCGTTGCCCCTGCCCGTTTCCATGGGAACTTCCCTTGCCGCCTTCCTGGTCACCGGTTCCTGCCTTGGGCCTGGACTGCTCAGGGGAAGGAGCATCTTATCCACAAGGGCCGGGCCCAGTGCCTCCCCCAGGGGTCCAGGACAGGTTCCCGAGCTCGGCGACTGGAAAGTATGCCACCGCTACGTCAATCTCTGCTTCCTCAAACACCCCAGTGTGGCTGAGTTTGGGTGAGAGCTCCGGGGTGGGAGCCCTAGCGTTAGGGTAGCTGGTCTGTTTTCTCTCTCCCTGTGTACTCCTCTCTTCTCAGTAAACCGTGCCAGGGAGCGGGAGGAGCAGCGCATGGGAAGGGCTGATGAGGGCTTCGCACCGCCTCGGCCCTTCGTGAGAGGCGGGGTGTGTGTGGGAAGCCGGAGGGCTCACTTCTGTTGGTTCGTGAAAATATCAGTTCCTAGGGAAGAAGTTGAAAAACTGTGTTTTCCATGGTGGCTTCAGATCAGTAAGTGGTGCGATCAAAAAAGATGGTGACTGTTTAAATTAAAACAATCATTGCAGTAAAATCCGATGGCTACGAATCCACCTCAAAGGGCTGTTCTGGAGAGCCGGAGCTACTCCTGAAAGTGGCCCGAATGGGGGATGAGTGTGCGAAGCGTGAGAGAGACTGTTCTGAGGGGGCACACTTGATGGCAGTGTGTCTGTTACTACAATGAGTTTTCTGAATGTAAACATTGCCCTATTTTACAGTCACACCTCACAGAGGAGCAGGTTCTTTTTGCGCTGTGTGTGCAGCATGAGGAGGTAGGGTGAATTATCTCTCCGTGGTGGGAGGCAGTTTGCAGGGCCCCAGCGACCGGAGGGGCTTCACTTTTGCACTCCCTGGCGATCTGTGAAGGAGCCGGGTGGATGGGTGGGCAGACCCAAGCGGAGCGCCACTGGGAGCATGTGGAGGCCGTGGATCTGGTCCGAGATATCCGAGCAGGGAACACTGACGAGGACAAGCATTCGTCAAGGCGGAAGGGCCCGCAGGTCCCACCTGCTCGGCGTGGCTGCCTTCCCTCCCCTGTCCTCTCTTCCTCCTGTCCTTGCGTCTCTTGACCCCACTGGGCATCCACAGTCCATGGAGTCATCTGGAACAGGAAGTGGGGTGCATTGGTTTGCAACCTGGGAGGTAGAATCTCAAAGAAAGCTGTAAAAAACATCAGATTTGCATGTATGTGACTCAACCTTTCCTGGTTATAACACAGAAAAGCCCTTTGAGAAGTGTGGCCATTTAAAAATGAGAGTATTCCAGAGAATGAAACAACTAGCACCCGCTAGACATCTGTGCCCGTGACAACTCCTTGTGCGTTTCAGAGCAGACGCTGCTGACAGAGCTGGACCCTCCTTGCACCCAGCCCGGGCACCTTCCCCACCCCCACCCACTCTGTCACCCTCTGCCCACTCCGCCAAGCCCGCCCTCTCCACTCCCTGCTCCCGCTCATCCTGCCCCGTCGTTCACTAGCAGGACCCTGGTGTTCACCTCCCCAGCACACAGCTCTCAGATCTTAGTAACACCCACGTATTATAAGCAACAGAGGTGGAGTTTGTTTGCAATCCAGGCACACAGAGTATCACAGAGTATTCTTCTCCAGTGGACCTTTTACCCGGATTTGATGCCCTCACGCTCCATCCCCAAGGGTGCCAGTCGTCCTGCCTGTGCGGCTGTGCTCTTGCTTTTCACGCTGTCTTTGACAGCACCACGCGGACATTCCCTGGGTGCTGGCCTGCAGAACAGCCTCTGTTTCCTGGTCGCACCTAATGACGCGCCATGGTGGCTGAGCTCAACTGTGGGTCGGCGTGGGAGCCCTGGGGGATCGGTGCAGCGCGCTGCTGGCTCTCTCCGCTGTACCCCCGGGTCGCTGGCCTCCGCCTTTGCAGCACTCTCCCCTGCTCTGCTCCTGGCACTGTGAACTGAGCAGTACCGCTCCTTCCGCCACGATGCCCCTGCCTTGGAGCAGCCAACATGGTCCAAAGCCCTGAAACTGAGCCACGGTGAAGCGCTCCTCTACCATGCGGGCGGCAGGCATCGCCCCAGCACTGGAAGCTGACCGGTACATGTCTCCAGGGCGCACGCGCAAGCCCAGGGCTCCTCCGGGGCTGCACGGGTCCACTCCCAGGGGCCGGAGACCCACGAGCCCCAGCTGTTCTTCCTGATGCGCGCGCGGCACAGCAAGGTGCTCTGTGTGAAGCCTGCGTTCTCCTCTGCTGTTCTTTCCCCGCCGCCGGAAAAGCTGCCTCTTCCCCCAACCCAGACTCTCACCTAGAAAAGCGAACCGGAAGCGCCAGGCCAGTTTTCAGTCTGGTTGCAAAGTCGTCAGCAGCTCTGCCGCGCACACGTACACGCGTTCCCTCCCTCTCCCTCTCTGCCGTGAGCCGCAGTGGCCTCTCAGAAGTGCTAGACCATATAATTCTCACATGTCAAGGTTCTAAGCCAGAGCCCTCCGGCACTGCCTCTGATTTTCTTGAAGGATTAAAAATAACAGGTTGTCATCTTCCCGGCAGCAGGCAGGGGCACCTGTCACCCTGACACCTGCGCCAGGGTGGCTGCCAGCCCCAGCTCCTCCTTCCCTGGGTAGCACGGAGTTCATGAGTGGCCATCCCTGAGCTGCGGACACTCCTCGCTTTCTCCTAAGGGGGTCCTAGCCTTCCCAGCAGCACCTTTATTCCTCAAGGAGCTGCTGTGAGGAGGGCGGCTGGGGGCTCGAGAGACACCTGCTCAGCGGCTCCGGGGGGCTCTGACCACGCTACACAGCGCAAGCCTTACTAAAGGAAACCCAGGGCTCGGGGCCAGGGGGAAAACTCACAGGGGCTGCAGATAGTCGTGTTCCAAAAAGTCAGGTGTAGATGGTTTATTGCTTATTTGTGTATGGGCTCTGGTGTGTAAGAGTGGGGCATGTGCGTGTATATGCGTGTGTGTTCAGCATGTTCCATGCGTGTAAGTGTGCTGTACACTCTGTGCATGTTGTGTATGTGAGAGTGTGAATATGTAGATGATTGTGTTGTGTGTATACTTGTGTGGTATGTATGCAGTGCACTGTGTGACTGTATGTATGTGTGTGTGTGTGAGACAGAGTTAGGGCCCACTAGAAAATCAGATTTGATATGACCTAGATGGAGATATAGGTAGAGGTATAGACATAGATATTACGTATAAAGGATTTACAAGGTGGGCTTCCGTGCCTGCCATGGAGTCAGGTGCAGAAGGAAGGATGCAAAGGGCCATCTGGGTACCGGGGGGCTGGAGGATCCTGTCAGAAGTCATACCCTCATGGCCAGGGATGTAACTCAATGACACAAGCACCTGCCTGGCAAGCTCAAGGTCCTGAGTTCAATTTCTGGTACAAAAAAAAAGCAGAAGAAGTCAGAGCCCTGGAGCTCACTGCAGTCCACCAGTGCCTGTATCAGGAAGCCTAAGGGTCTGCGCCGGAAGGCTGAAGGGTGAGAGCTGGAGACAGCTCTGGTTTTCAGAATCGCCCAAGCCAGCGCACTCAAGAGATGCTGGACACTTCTCGACTTCACACAGCACTGGAAGTTATCGTAAAGACCACCTAGCTTCAGCACTCAGATTCGGTCCCATTAGCTGTTGCAGAGATGCTGAAGAAGGTACCACACTGAGCCCGGCCTCGTCCCAGCCCAGCCCCTCCCTCCCCTCCCCTGCCACATGTCCTGGAGACCCCGGCCGGCTCCCACCAGCATCCTGAGCTCAGGCGGCGCGAGGTGTGGACTGGCTTAGACATCCCAGGACCTCCTTGGCTCCAGGGTGCTCCTGGGAGACAGAGGCATTGCTGACCCTTCAGAAGATGCCCAAACATGCACTGCTCATTTCTCTAGCAAAAGTTTTCTAAACATGTTTAGTTTGTCACCTTCTCCCTACTTGTGGCCATTCCTGTAGTTTCTTGAAATTAATATTGTTGTTTTAGTTTTCTAATCCATACATCTATGGCTATAAATGTACCATGTATCGCCCCTTTGGCTGGGTCTGACCTGCTCTTGCTCTTTAGTTCCAAGTATTTATTGGATTCTGTCCGAGTTCTTTTTCAAATCAGGAGTCATTTGGATGTCTTAGAGATTGCGGAAGCTGTAGGACTGCACAAGTTTGTTTTAATTCAGACCTGCACATATGACTGATATAAAACTCAGTCCCAACTCTCTTCTCTTCCATGTTCTTGAGGGAATGTGGGAGCTCTGCACGCTTTGCGGAGAGGAAGTAACCCCTCCATGGCAGTTCTGTGATGGTCGGGATTGTTTGTTAGTTTTAGGATAATATCTGAATTTTCAGCCTTTGCAAAGAAACTGCAGCTGTATGTTTACCCACTCAGACATCCTCGGTCTTTCTTATTGGTCTCTTTCATGAATAAGTAAGTTTATAAATTTGAATTTGGGCACTAAGTGAAGAAAGTCTTTTTGAGCATTTTATATGTTGGCATTTGAGTTTTGAAAAGAAAGATGGCTTAAATATCATCTGATTGCTCTTGTACGGAAAACCCAAATGTAAATAAGGAGCAAAATAAAGGCTCAGAGTGGAGAGATATATCTCAGGGAAGAGGAGAGGGAGGGCTGGGAGGGCGGGGGTGAGGAAGGAATTAGCTATGTCCTGTCCATGCCCAGACTCCACAGAAGGAACGCGAGCATTACAGACTACAAACGTGGATGAATAAAGAAGAAATGAATTAAGAGCAGAGTACAAGCAAAGAAAAGCGAGGTGGGCTTCTAAGAAGGACAGCCCATCACACCGGGCATGCGCGGACTTCCTATGACTGTGCCGCGTGAGGCCATGGCCAGTCCGTGACCGCCCACACGTATGAGTCGCCTGCCGCGTACAGCACAGCACACGCTGGGGGCCGCGTGTTCGCTGTGCATCAGTGCTGCAGCCCTAAGGAGGAAGCGGCGGCGGGGACCCTCACTTCACACGAGAAGGGAGTAATAAGGTGGCTTGCTCTGCATCTGAGAGAAGCAGTGTTAGCTCGGCGCCTTGCCCACAGCACCAATGGGCTTGCTGTCCGCTGCACAGAGGGGACGGTGCGGCCCGAAGAGAGTGGGCTGCTTCCCCGAGAACCCCCAGCCCAGCTCGTGAGTGCAGGGCAGGGGGAGCCGGAGCCTGGGGTCCCCACCTCAGCATGCTGGCTGCCCCCCTGCAGCTCAGGACCCAGCTTTCCTGGGTGCAGGAGGTGAGCACCCAGCACCAGCAGCCCTGCCTTCCACATCCTTTCCCCTGCGCACACTCTCTCGCCGAATGAATGCACTGCAAACACAGAACTTAGACAAGATCTAATCCGTAATTATTCACAGTGTCTTGTCCCAACTCATTAAATTAGATCAACAGCGGGGGAAGTGTTACTTTGCCTCCTGTGGTGTTGGGATTTTGGTGATGGGATAATTTTCCATTATAATTTTTCATTTTAAATACATGGGACCAGCTTTTTGGCGCAAACACTTGTCTTATGTTGAGCAATAAATGTTTAAGTGATTTTTGGTTTAATTACAGTCATGTCACAGCACTGGGTAAAACAGAATTGTTTTTGAGTTTGTTCATTAGAGGGGAGGAGTCTGGATTTATAGAAATACGTGTATGCCTTTAATATTGCATTTAAATATGTGCATATGCAAATAGTTGCCTGCTTATTTATAGACACGGTCATTACAGAGCTTTGTGCAAGAATTTTCTCCACACACTCGTGGCTGTCCGAGTTGGGGATTGTGCTGACACGGTGCGCCCATTTCCTTCCCAGTGTCTCCAGTTCCGTAATTATATGATGGAGACTTCCCAGCTGCGACTCTATATTTAAAACCGACTTTCTATTTCTGGAGGGACCATGCTTCTGAAAGGTTGATAAGTCATTGCTTTTATTTTGCCCTACCAGTTAAACAGCAAATATGCATCATTTTTCTCAAATGTGGGACCATCTATCCAAACGGCCCATTGTGACTAATGGATAAAATAAGCCCGCAGGCACGGGGAGCCGTGTTGGCGAGCCATCTGCCTGTGCCCATGCCACTGTGGCATTTCCTGCCCTTCGCCGCGGGACACACGCGAGGTGAGACAGCATTCCTCACCCAGCTCCCCACGACCTGGACCCGGATCAGGAGGCCACGGGGCTCAGAGCGAGGGCTGGTCTGAAACTCCGCTGCTCTGGGGTGGAATGTTTCTATTTGATCTACAGCCTGGCCCCCCTCCAAGCTGGCATGACAAACGGAAGACCAAAGCCATGGAAATCAGAAACCAGTCAGCCTTGAAGAGAACGCTCCGAGGGAACAAGAGAAACAAGCCGTAGAGAAATTAGATTTACGGGGAGGGGACTTCAGAGGGGGTGGGTGGGGCGTTTCTTCCCTTTTTTATTTTTTCTTGGTCTCTGATCTCATAAGCGTGTTCTGTCACCACTACAGCTGTTTCTGCAACATTTTGCCTGAAGATTATAGTGTCTGCTTTATTATATTCAAAAGGGGAAGGACTCTGTACGAATAAAGATCATTCTGCCGGGCTTTGGCGACTTGATTCGCTTTCCCGCTGTGGCGGGGACTTAGTCCTGCTCCAGCTCGGCCTCGTCGTGAGCTGGGCCGCTTTGCTGGGAGCTGCTAAGCCCGGGCAGGCGATGCCGGAAGACGTGAGTGACGCCCAGGGTGGTGGTGCGGTGCTCGATGGCATTTCCTCCCCCTCCTTCAGTTCTTAGTGGAATGCCACTGAGACACGCTGTCTGGCAGCCCCTCCTTATCCAGGTAGACAAAACCCCGAGAGCCCTGCCTCCGGCTATGGGAGTCCGCTGGCCTGCGCCCTCCAGTGCCGGCTCAGGAGTCCAAAAAGTTTCCAGTGGAGGGGGCCGGGGCGCTGGCATCTGCCCCAAGGGCCTGCATTCTTTTGTTCCTCGCCGTCCTTTGCAATTGTGTCAGTCTCCTTGGCCCTTCCTCATCTTCGGGAGAGTTAGGAGCGGCCTGCTCATGTTTCCAGCGCTCTCTGTCACAGCTTTTCATCCCCAGGTTTGGGCGATTTCCTGTCTGCTTAATTCCTTCCTTCTGGAGCTCTGTAAGTGGGTGCACGCACGCGAAGGCAGACTTCTGATCCCGGTTCCCAAGCACCCCTTGGTGCTGCAGTGACCCCAGGGATGGCAGCGCCCCGGGGAGACCAGCGTGTGATGTTCCCGGAATACCAGCCAGGGAAAGTGCTGCGAAGCCCCAGCCTCGCCCTCCTTCCCGCCCGAGCCTCTCGCCAGGCCGGGGTCTGCCTTTGTGCCTCCTGCTTGTACCCACTGTCTGAGAAGCTGTCCCAGCCGAGGCAGCATTCGTGACAGGACTGAGGCAGGGAGACCCGGCCGGGCATCTCCAGGGAGAGGTGTCCTCAGCATCACCCAGCTCAAGGGAAGCGGGTTTTTGTTCTGGCTGTGAAGCAGACTCCAGCTCAGCACCCAAAACTCCACCTCGGGTGCTTCCGGTTAACGGAAGTTCAGCCCGTCCAGCACCACAGCTGACAGTAAGCAGGCCTGGAGTGACTCACCAGTGGGAAACCGCTCCAGCAGGTCAGGCGCCTCGTGTACTGGTGGCCGTTTGATGATCCTCGGCACATGCAGTGGCAACACAGGGACCTCACACAGCCCTCCGGAGGGCGGGCAGTGGTCCGTTAGGAAATGACCTCCAGAGACTGGGACTTCGGGCACCTCCAGCGGCTGCCTCTCCCACCCCCGTGACAGTCTTCGGTGGCCTGGAGGCATCCTGGCTTTGCCAGCCGGTTAGCCTATTTTAATAAATGCCACCCTTGAAGAATGAAAATGACCAGGTGGAGGCCAGGGGTGTAGCTCAGGGGCACAGGCACCTGCCTGGCAAGTGCAAGGTCCTGAGTTCAAGTCCCGTACCAAAAAAAAAATAAAAATTTTTAAAAAGACCAGGTGAGTTGAAGCTGCCCGAAAGTTTTAAAGAGGAATAAACTTCTCATGTCTCACTTGTGCTTCTCTGCTGTGTGACCTGTACCTCACTAACAGCAGGTGAGGGTGGCAGGAGACGGTGTGTGTGTGCACACGTGTGTGTGTGTGCACATGTGTGCACATGCGCTTGGGGGGAGCGTGTGCGCACGGTGACAGTACCTATGTGGGAATTCTTAGCCCTTTCTGCCTAATTCTTCTGCCATCCTAAGACTGGTCTGAGCGCGCGCACCGGCCTCTCCGCTCCTCACTGGGCTCTCGTTCCCAGGGTGCCCTCCGGCCCTGCTCACACTCGCCCTTCTCACGGCACAGGGCCCTGGGCGTCGCCTGGGCCTCCGCTCTGGGTCCACCTTGCTGTCTGCTGGGTCTTGCCGGCCCGGGACGGAGCTCAGCATGCGGAGGTCTCAGCAGCGGTTGGGGTGCCCACGCGGAGCTCTCTGCAGCCGGGTTCTCCAGCCACCCCGCAAGCGCTCTCGTCCCCGCGTGTGGCTCTCTGTTGGCCCGCAGAGCTCAGGTAGCTCTCCTCTCTTGCTTTCTGTCTGCACATAGTTAAGTTTGTTTTTTGTTGTTTTTTTTTCTGCACAGAAGGTGAAATCCGTCCTTCCGGGGGCCTTAGAGTTTATGACCCGTGCCTGAGTCGCTGCTCGTGATGTCAGGGAGTAGGCACGCAGCTCCGCTCTGCAGCCTTCCAGGGCTTCGGCGTAATTCCCTGTTTTGTAAAGATGCTGACTTGGCTTAAACGATTAGAGCCGGCTCCTTAGGAGGACTTAGCGCGAGCACTCTGGGTTCTTCTGTGTCACCCTGAGCCCCTCACCCTGTACTTGGATATCCATCTCTGGGAGGTGTTGCAGAGGGGTCCCAGCCCCTCTGTGCTGCCCTCTGCCTCTCGGCGAAGGCCAGGGGTCAGCGGTCTGCCCAGCTAGGGGGCCACACCCGGGGCCTCAGCAGGCTCCAGGCCCCCAGCTCCCCATGCAAAGGGGATCCAATTTCAGAGGCCGTTTCCTCCGGGTCATCTGGAAGGGCCATGTGTTGCCCACGAGGGCTGGAGGCCTGGCTCTGCCTCTGCTTTCAGTGCTTTATCCAGAGAGGCCCAGGCAGAGGGCGCAGCCCGGGGATGCGGCTGTTCTGTGACTTCCAGCCCAGCACCCCGCCTCCTGCCCCTGAGTGAGGAAAGGGGCCCCAAGAGGCAAATTCGAGGGGTCCCGGGGCCCACGCCTGCTGCCGAGGCTGCGTGGCGTACTGGACGCCTCCATGCCACATGACCCCTGGGGTTTTCTCCTGTCCCTGCCACCAGCACCTCCAAGGCCATCCTGGCAACCCAGAGACCCTGGAGGAACCGTGTCCACACAGACACGGGGCGGTGGCGCCGGGCGCCTCCACAGGGCCGCGGTGCAAAGCTGTGCAGGAAGCAGTGGAGAAGAAGTGACCCCTGGACGCGGGGCCTTGGTCACACCGCCCCACGTCTGTGCGGATGTGTGTGCGGGTGGGGACCGCTCTGGGGGTGCACTCACGCCTGCAGAGTTTGGGGACGCAGGGATCCTGGCAGCCAGGGACCCCATGCTTGCGGAAAGGTGCCTGGTCCTCGCACTCCTGTCCCCTTGAGTCTCGATGCAGAACGAGTTCCGCTGAGTCCTCCAGCGAAGTCCAGCGCGACTCTGCATCGCAGGTTGTTTCAGACCCGTGATTGTATAGAATCTGCGCTTAGCTCGGGGACAGTGAGATCACAGGGTGCTGTGTCTGAAATGAGAGCCGTTTCCAGTGGATCCAGAAGTCTAAGCGACCAGAAGGAAGGACTCAGGTGGGGGATGTGCGTTGCGGGTCCAGGAGAGACCGCATGCAGCAAGTGGATTGAAGGTCGGTCAGTCAGTCACTCTAAGATCAGCACCAGCGTCCTTCCTTGATCTGCCCGTGAGCAGTGCTGACCGGCCCTGCAAAGCCGGCGGTGAACTCCCAATACTGGGGGCCCGCAGGTAGCTTTAGTCCCCAGGCCCTGGCTGGAAAGACCGTCCGAGCCTGTTCCTCTACTGATTGCCAGGAACGCCCGGGATTTTAAGGAAGGTGAAAGGCTGAAGAAGAGGAATTGCTGTCTTTCCGAACCACTTCTTCCCGAGTCGTTCTCTTCCACTCCAAAGGACTCGAGCATATTTCACTCAGTGTCATCCACACCTCTGTGAGAAATCAGAACTCCAGCAAAAATATGTACTTCAGTAGGAGAAAAGAAAGACTTGGTGGAACAAGCATGTGCAGCAGATGCAAGACCACGGTGGGGTACAACTGCTAAGAAGTGTGTTTGAAAAGGTGCGAATCAGGCTTCTTCCTCTTTCTCCTCCCCACTGGTAGAATGTAGAAGTGATGGCTTGCGCCAGTGCAGCCATCTTGGGCCGTAAGGTAGATACAGGCAGAGAATGGATGTGCATTTGGAGTTGCTCATAACATGGAATTGTCGAGCCAGCCCCCAGACCACGTCACTTCTCTGGGTTTTAATAGGAAGGAAATAGATTTCTGTCTACTTCATAAACCACTGCTGCTTCCACATCTGCTAATTGTGTTTGTTCCTTTCCTGCCTCCTTCTCCTCTGCTCTCCCTTTTCCTCTTTCTGTGTCTCTGTCTTTCCACTTCCTCAATCAGCTCCCTGTTAGCAGAGCAGAGGGCGGCCTCACTTCCCTAATGGACTTGGTGGGAGGACAGGAGGGAGGGAACTGTCCTCGCCTCAGGGCTCAGAGCATCAGTCGGAGGGGAGCTGTGCGCTGCCTGGGGCTCTGCCCTTGTGTGCACAGTGCAGGGTCCCTGAGGAGGACCCAAGCAGTCCCTGAGACCTGGAAGATGGGGCCGCAGGCGTGCAGGTTGGGGGCCCAGGGGACCTGGGGGGCTGAGCGGCTGGGAGGCGACTGGAGATGCTCTGGGGGTTGGGAACCTGCAGGTCGATTCAGGAATGGAGAAGGCGCTGCACTCCGACTCCTCCACATGCTCAGAAAGCATCTCCAGCCAGGCGCAGTGGTGCACACCTGTGGTCCCCGCACTCTGGGAGGCTGAGGCAGGAGGATTGCAAGTTCAAGCCCGGCTTGGCAACTCAGCAAGACTACGATGTATGTCTCAAAAAATAAAAAGGGATGGGGGTGTAGCTCAGTGCAAAGGCCCTGGGCTCAGTCCCAGTGAGTGAGGGAGGGAGACAGACAGAGGGAAGGGGTACAGGGGGAGCGTGTGTTTTGTTCCCTGTGCTTTCTGGTGTGTCTCTAAGGAAAAAATTATTTAATCTAAAGTCAAAAACATTACACTGTATATTCTGTAAGAGTTTTTTTAGTCTTAGCTGTTACATCTAGGGGCTGGGGATTTAGCTCAGTGGCAAAAGCGCCTGCCTGGCAAGCGCAAGGTCGTGAGTTCAGTTCCCAGTACCGGAGAAAAACCAAAAAAAAAAAAAAAACAAAGCTGTTACATCTAGCTCTATGATCCATGCTAAGCTAATTCCTTTTTTTTTTTTTTTTTTTTTTTTTTTTTTGGTTTTTAGAGACAGGGTCTCACTATGTAACCCAGGCTGGCCTTGAATGTGTGGCAGCCCTCCTGCCTCAGCCTCCTGAGTGCTGGGATTACAGGTGTGCACCACCACTCCCAGCTTGTTATTTCTTGTGTATGGTGTAAGCTAGGAACCCATCTCATTTTTGCATGGATATCCAGGTGTCCCTGCACCATTTTTGAAGAGACTGTAATTTCCCTGATGGAATATTCTGACTCCCACACCAAAAGTCTGTTGACCACAAAATAAGATTTTATTTCTGGACTTTCAGTTTGCTTGCGCCAGTCTGTCTGTCCATCCTCGGGCCGGACTGTCTTGGTGATGTGGTTTTGTAACCAGCTCCAAGCTGGAAGTGTGAGTGCCGCAAATGTGTTCCTTCCATGTTGGCAATTCTTGGAGTCGTGGAATTCCACATGATTTGTGGGATCAGCTTGTCGCCTTCTACAAGAAAGACATCGGCAATTCTGGTTGGGATCGCACTGCATGGTGGCGCTTACCTGTCATCCCGGCACTCTGGAAGGCTGAGACAGGAGGATCGTAGGTGCGAGCCCAGCCTGGGCAGTGTACTGATGCAGTGATACCTTGTCTCAAAATAAAAAGCATAAAGGAGTTGGGGATGTGGCTCGGTGCAAGGGCTCCAAGTTCAGTCTCCAGTATCTCCGGGAAAGAGAGCCGGGCTTCTGGGGCCGTGCTGTTGAGAGGACCTGGAGGCGTCACCACCCCACACGCTCCTGCCTCTGCCGTCGGAGTCCCTTCCTCTGCCAGCCCCGCTCCTCCCGTGCCTCAGGCGTCCTTCTGTCCTTCTGAGCACTGACACCAGCCCTGGGGACGTGGGATCCTGGTTTCATGGGGTGGCACCTCTCCGAGAAGCCTTCGCAGTTTCTTTATTGGGGAAAATAACCTGCGCGGCCTGCACGCACTGCTCTGTGGGGAGAACAGCGTGTCTGCTGACAGCCAGTTCCCCGCTCTCCTCTCTGGGCAGTGTCTCTGCTCACTCAGGCTGTCTCTAAATCTCTGTAGCTGTCTAAGCACACACACATGCACACACGTGCAAACACACGTGCAAACACATGCGCACGTGCACACACACACGCACACACACACTCCGGTTTCATGCTTGGGATTTCAGCTTCAAATGGCTTTCTGGGAGCACATCACAAACCAAGCATCTCTACAGAAGCCACCTGTGAATTGATTTATCTTCAATTGCAATTTTATTTCATTTAGAACTCCATTCGAACAAAATGGTTTTTTATGAATTCTCAAAATGCAGAAACTTTTTTAAAATGCAGATAGTGTGTGAGCTCATCCCCGCCCCTCCCAGGGGCTATGCCGGCCCCGTGTGTGGGTGCGGGTGTGGGGGCCGCAGGCCAGGGTGGCTCGAGCCCCTGCTCTGGGGAGTGGGCGCCCCAGCGTGTGGAGAGAGTGACAGGCCCCATGACAGGGACAAGCGGTCCTGACAGCAAAGCAAGGCCCCTGGGCAGGTCACCTCCCGGGTGGGCCGGGACAGCGAGGCCAGCAAGCGGGAGATGGGCGGGGCATGGGGAGCAGATGGGACGGGCATGGGGCGGGAGTGTCAGGCCCGAGTCGTCGCTGGCGTCTCCTCTCTCTCCGGCTGGGTGCGGTGTCACCCAGAGCCGCGATCATCGTTTCCAGCTGCTTCACCGCGTGCGGCTCTGTGACGATCTCTAGCTTCTGCTGCATTCAGAAGCAGCCTCCCTGCCATGCAGAGCAGACGAGTCAGGTCCTCCGCAGGCGGGCGCACGGGGCACCGACAGAGCCTGCGGTCCCACGCTGCTCCCCGGCTCCCCCGACCCACCCAGCCCACTGCCCTGACCATCACCCACCCTTCTGTGGTGTTTCCTGCACCAGCAGGGCCGCCCAGGCAGGGGCAGTGTCAGCGTCAGCGCAGATGCACCTGCGGCGTCTACTGGGATCTGGGATCTCCAGGGACTGGACGCGTATGTTGGAGCCCAGTCAGCTGCCCTTGACCGTCCTTGGGGTTGGGAGGGTCAGACGCTTCCTGCTCTGAGGAAGAGCTCGCACCTCTCCCCAGCCCTCAGGAGTAGTTGGCTTGCATTTTTCTGCACGTCTAAAAGCAGGGATCACGGAGCAGCAAGGGGTATGGATATCGCAGGGGGCCCCTGGCTCTGAGGCCTCTGGTGAGCAAAGACCCACACCCTGGCCCTGGCCCCAGTGCACAGGCCCAGAGGAGAGGGACGCGGACCCGCAGACACTTTCCTCTTTCCTAGAGCGCTGAGTGGGCAGCGACAAAACACATTGGTGTCGCTGCACACCAACCTACGGGCACACAAAGTGAGGGCGGGGGACTCCCTTGTCTTCTCGGTTCAGAGGAAACACGATGCTCTGGCCAGCAGCGGCTCCCAACCGTGCTTTGCCTCAGAACCCAGACTTGGGGCTGCAGAAGGAGGGGGCTCTGCCTTGGAATCAGCCCTACCATCCCATAATGAGTGGTTTTCCTGAGCTGGACTCTTGCTTCCCGATTTCTTGGGGAGACCAGCTTGCTGCTGACCCTCCCTGATTTGCGGAGCACTCAGGAACCAGCGTCTAATTTGGCTGTAATGAACCGTGTGTTGGTGTTACAGTCTCCTGCCTGCTCCAGGGACGGACGCCACCTCTGGCCTCCCTCCAGGTGGGCCGCCCATCAGCTTCCCCACCAGGAAGGACTTGTGTCCACTAAACAGCGGTGACCAGAGGACTTGCACAGGATCGAGGCAGTGATGGAATCACATTCATGTTCATGACAGGGCGTGGTTTTATACACCAGCCCCATGCACGCCTTAAATATCTCACCTAGAGACTCCAGTCTTAATGCAGAAATACAGCCTCTCTGCCTCTCTCTCTCTCTCTCTCTCTCTCTCTCTCTCTCTCTCACACACACACACACACACACACACACGCACACGCATGTGCCTTAAATATTATCCAAGCACTGTATTAAGAAGCCTAGGTGAATAGAGTTGTAGCACATCTGCTGTCTGTCTGTGTCTCCGATGGAAGAGGCTGAGGTCCACATGCCCAAGCCGAGTGCATGAACGTGAAGGCAGCGTCTTGGGCTGCTTTGGGGCCCGAGCTGCAGCCCCGCCCGAGGCCCCGCTGTCCGGGGCCACACCTCTCTTTTCTCTGCAGCCCTCGAGCCCGCAGCCTTGGTGCTGCCCGCCTGGGACATGGGGCCCTCGTGGCCCACTGCCGTGGCCTTGCAGAGCAGAGGCAGCGAGGGCCAGGTAGGCAGCGTCCATCTCTGCTCCTGCAGAGGGCAGAGGAACCCCCAGCCCACACCCCCGCGCTCCCCAGCACCGTGCGTCTGCACCCAGCAGGGGCAGGCTCTGAATGTGGGACTGCAGGCGTCGGGGGTAGAACATGGGGCCCCGGTCGTAACACTCATCAAATACAGGCTGACCCTCGGGGACCTGATGGATGCGGACTCGAGGATCACAGCTAATTACCCTCAGCTTGGGAGACAGTTACTCAGCAACAGCTAATGAGAGTGAAGTTTTAAACCAGAGAAGGCAAAATAGTAACTGAGACCCCAGGTGGACCGGTGGCAAAGGGTGCTGTAGTTCTCTGAGAAGCCGGTTAAATCTGGAGAAGGAGCATGACGGTGGTGGGTCTAGCGCCGCGTGCGCGTTTGTCCCACGGTAGCACGCACGGAGGGTCTGGCCTATGCTAAGTCACAGCTCAGCCCCGGAAATCCGGTCACCACACCCACGCAGAGGCTCCCCTGGCCCATAGTCTGGATGACCCTAAAGACGAATAGAAGAATCCACAGTGAATAGCAGGGCAAGTTTAGATTGACGCCACACACAAACCAGGGTACCGCGAGAGACACAGAAGGAGCCGGGACTGGCACGAGGCTGCCCAGGGTTGCGGGCAGAACCACCCCAGCGCGTGCTGTCCAGTGAGGCGATCCCAACGCGCACACCGGCCCTGAGCCCGCGTGCAGCTCACGAGACACGGGAACTGCTTCCCTGCTGCATTTAATTTTAATTACCTTAAACTTAAGCGTCCGCCTGTGCCTGCTGCCCTGGTGCTTGTGCTCCGGAGGGAACCCTCCTCTTCCACTCTTCCCGCAGGCCGGGGGAAGGGGGCCCACGGGTGATAACCCCAGACAGGCCGCCCCCTTCAGCCCGACCATGAAGACAGGAGCTACGCCGACCGTGCACGGGGGCCAGACAGACCCTAGGGCTCTGTCTTCATGGACCTCAACTTTGAGGGGGGCGGTCGGGACTGATAAACTTCGGGCGGTACCCAAAAGACTCGGTCAGGCAGTGTTGGTTGGGGGCCTGAGGGCTGCCCCGCGCCCCCTGCCCCTGCTTCTCCATCTCCGTGTGCCCATCCCTGCCCGAGAGCCACAGCACCTCGCTGCGGTGCCAGCCACGAGGGCCTGCAGCCGTCTTCACAAGTGCTGTGTGAAGTGTGTCCCCCACTCATCGCCGTGCGAGGGGTCCCTTCTCGGTGCTCAGCGCTGCCTGAGGGAGTGTGGGCACAGGAACGAGATGACCTTTGTGTCCACACAGCGCGCCTGCTGGAGCAGGGCAGGGAGGAAGGCACCCGCACTGGTGAGCCAGATCCCGATGGCTTGCAGGCAGCCTTCTCCACTCGGTGCACCCAAAGGCTTGGCCGCGCCGGGCCCGGGTTTCCCTGCCTTAAACCTGTGCTGCCACAAAGCGGAGACATGGCTGACACAAGAGAAACCTCATGATGCTCATGCGGAGAGAGGGAGACACGCCAAGACCTCACAAACACAGGCACCACCGTGTGCCGCCCTACGCCGCCCGGCCAGGGGTGCCCAGCACCGTGTGTGTCGCGTGGGGAGTCTCACAGGCACGGAGCCAGAGCATCACAGCCTGCCCGGCCCTGACCGGACTCCTCAGCTTCGAGAAGAGACTTTGAAGTCGGGGCTTCCCCACATGGCTATGTCTCCCTGGTGGTCCCAAAGTATTTTGTAATTGGAAAAAGAAAATATATGGTGATTGGTGGGCTGCAAGGGCGACATCTTGAACTGTTTTCAAGCGTTTGAGGCTCTGCAAAAGCTGAAACACATTTCCCCAGCTCCTCTTCCTTTTAATGCTTTTCTATCCCCATGCCTGTGGAGGAGGAGGAGGCCGCACCATATGCTTCCAATTCCTGGGCACTTCACAGGACCGACCGTGGGCTCAGGGAAGGGCGTCCCACACGCGGTCATCCTGAGGCCCTGGGCCTCTGTGAGCAGCTTTTTCCTCTCTGCGTTTTTCTCTTAGAGGAAGGAGGTCACCTTTCTTCCCTCTGGGAAACAGATGTGAATCACAGAAATGTGGAAACCCCAAGACTGTGCAATCTGGCAGGGTTAAAACTGTGACATGCCTTTTTCAAACTGTGGGAAGAGATAGGGAAGCCGGTACCAGGAGCTAGGAGCAAGCGGGTCAGCCTGAGCTCCATCTCCCAGGGTGCCCAGGGACATTTTCCTTAGACATAACTGCCGCTCCCTCTCTCTGCTACCACCTGCCAGACCCGGAGTTCTTTTTCCTTTTCAATATATATTTTTTATTTTTAATTGTCGCTAGAAGTTGTACAGATATGAGGGGTGCCGTGGGACACTTCAGTACATGTCTGCAATGCGTCGTGATCAGATCCAGGTACCTGGGATATCTATCACCTCAAGCATTGACTGTTTCTTTGTGAGAGGAATATTCAAAGATCTTGTCTCGTGGCTGTCTTGAAACAATCAGTCTTCATCAGCGGGCTCCCCTGGTGCTGCAGACGTCAGCAGTTAGTTATTCCTCCTGTCACCGGCGTCCTGTACCCGCTGGCTCGCGAAGTTGTGAGACACCGGGTTAGGATGGCAGTGGGCGTGGACTCTGCCCGCCATCTCTCAGTGCCTCTTCCAAAGCAAAGCACAGATGCAGAATGGTGGTGCCCGGTACACCAAGCATGCCACGAAACATGGTCAGAGGGCCAGAGCGGGGTGCAGGGCGCCTCTCCCTCGTGTGTCCTTCACCCTCTCAGAGGGTCCCTCGGGAGCCGAGGACTCGATCTCTGATTGCCTGAAGGAGTCTCTTTGCTCTTTGATGCCTCTAAAAACCAGTTAGCTGTTGCAGCTGTTACGTGCGAGGGGCTTTTCTTGTTCACTCCCTGCTTTGGGGTTAAGGGAAACATCAGCCGTATTACGCGAAACGCACCGAGTTTACCACGGGAGATTCTTGCAAATCTTGCAAATGTCACCAGTGTGAAATCTTCACATTTCCTGAAGTCTGTGCTCTGACCACGTACAAAACACATAAAAACACACTGTAGAGTGTCCCGTCGCCCTAAGGCTGAAAACATAAAGCGAGGATGATCTGAACATCAAAGGGTTGAGAGAGGACTTAGAGAAATTGGTCAAACTCTCCGAGTTCTTTGACAAAAAAATTTTTAAGGACAACCTGCTTTCTGAACGTGCTGCAGAAGTCAAATATAAATATGACCTATTTATACGCGGTTTCTAAGTCTCAGCCTTGTAAGGAGAGGTCTGATTGCCATTTTCTTTTTTTTCAGTGAAAATAACATTCATTTCATTTGCTGTGTATTCTAAAAGTGACCGTGTGGTTTTAATTAAAACCCACACAGTGTTAAAAGGCGGATCAGATGTATTTTCATAACATTCACTTTTCCAAAGAAAGTCCCAATCAAAGCTTCCAACCTACCCCACTTCAACTATTTTTACTCCCCGTTTGAAGTGGATTCTTTGTATATTTCACTTGCTGGGATAGTTACTCTGGAGGAACCAGTGCGTCCCACAGCCCCGCAGCGGGCATGGGTGAGTGGCCCTGGAGAGGGTCACCTTGTGCTTGGCACAGGGAGGGCGTGGTCAGGGCCAGGGTGGACACCAGATGTCAGACCCTCTGCTGGGCTTGGGGAGGGGCAAGGAGGAGTAATCAGCTGAGTCCCTGATTTGTGAACCTGCCCCCATTTTGGGGGGCAGGTGGAGAGCGGCACACTCCATCACCACCCCGACACTGCGGAGGAGCAGCCCTTGCTGGGAGCCAGGAGCCTGCGTGGAGGGGGACCTGGAGAAGCAGCGTTAGGGGTGCCCCGCTGGAGAACAGGGGGAGGAGCAGTGACACCGTAAACCGGCGACTGCAAAGTAGGGGCTCCCGACCCAGGGTCTGGGAACCTGTGATTAAAACATTATAATTAGGAATCAGTTCACAGCATTTGAAAATTAGAGCCTGAGGTCCTACACACACACACACAAACACACACACACACACACACACACACAGAGCCATCACTGGCCAGGCTGGCAGAGAGCCCTTCTATGTGCAACTGACCTGTTCTTGGCTCCCCAAAACCCCTGGAGTGCACTGTCACAGCCCAGGGTTGTGCACCCCAACTGTAGAAGCCCACTGGCCCCACACACCCAGGTTCTGGTGGAGGTGAAGAGATGAGCCCTTCTCCCAGTGGCTCCCTCCCTCCTCCTCCTCCCAGCCCTCCCCATCCTCCCTCATCTCCCCTCCCCACCTCCTCCTCCTCCTTCCTGTCTGTAACATGTCCCTGGGACCAGCAGAAGCCAGGCCCTGTGTTCCCAGAGGGGAAGCCACTGGCAGCTGTGAAGGAGGTCTCTGAGGAGACCCTGGCCAGTCCGGTGCCCTGGGATCCTCTGATTCCCTCTGGCACCCTGATGTTTGTCCCCAGAGAGAGCCATCCGTGTCTCCAGGTGCCGGTGGGTTGCCCGAGGGTCCCACGGTGTCACTGTCCTGGAAGGCGAGCAGGACAGGGGCAAACACATCTGCACGTCAGGCTGCAGCGCTCTGTGAACCCGCAACGGGAATGTTCGCTGTGGCCGCCACGGTTGCATCCCAGACTATCAGACGCCAAGCCAAGCGCGAGGCTCCTGCTGGTAACTGGCCGGAGAGTGTTGTGACAGTTCATCCCCAAGTGACTTCCTCGTTTAAACACCATGGGCCCTGCACTTCCTCCCCATCCAGATTCGCCTCTCTGAATTTGCTCTTCGGAGAACTGCAAAGCATGCTCGCTCTGGAGCCTGGGGAGGCCAGCACCCCGGCCTGCAGTGCAGCGCAGGGCCTGCCTTTCCCACTGAGCTCCAACCAAATAAAATGCAAATCTCCGCGCTGAGCCGCCCCTCCCCCGCGGCCAGCTCCGGATGGTGTCTGCAGTTCGGTTTTACAAGGGGCCTTTAAAAACTCCTGGCCCCTTGAAAGCTCCCAGCCCCCTTTGTCCAGATGGGCAGGGAGGTGGCCAGGCTGCCAGGTCGATTGTGCGCCGAGAAGCCCTCCCCGGCGAGGCTGTGATTTATACGCGCGGGCTTGTCACGGGGTGAAAGGAATTGCCACTTTTTCATTTTGATCAAATGTTAGGTTGGAAAGCCACCCACCGCTGTAAAGTCAGCTGGGCCTGCGGGCCGAGATGAAACACATTGCCCGCTTTGTTGCCGAGATGGTGTTTCGGAAGGCGACGTGAATGCGCTTCCCCTGGCCGGGCTCACACAGGCAGAATGTGGGTCGCTGGGCTGGGAGGGGCGGGCCGGGCTTAGCCGCGCCTCGGGGGATGAGGGGGCACTTCACATTGTGTGTGCAGCTTTCCTTCCTCCGACCAGCCCTACCCAGACGTCCCCTCGGCCCCTGCCGCCTCAGCCTCCCTTGCGGAGGTGCCCACACTTCCCATCTTCTGAGGGATGCCCCCCAGCATCACCACCCCCTCCAGACCACGGCCCACGCTGCCTTCAGCGGGCCTCCCTTCACTGACCCCCTGGGATTTCTCTTAAGGGCACCGATTGTCACCAGAGCGTGTGGCCACCCCTGGAGACACTGTGACTTCTCAGCTGGATGCGGGTTCTCATATCCCTGGATCACAGAGCGTCTGACGGTTCCCTGGGTCCAACCTCTCAGTAACAGGACAATGAAACTGCCTTTGTCTCTCTTGTGTGATGGCGGTGGGGCCCAGTCCCCGAGAACAGAGAAAGAGCCCCTCCCGCCAGCAGCTCCCTCCCTCAGCTCCCTGAAGCCTCCCTAAAAATGTGGGATTGAACAGAAAGCATTTTAGACGGTTCCTACAGACAGAGACTGAAACTAAGCCACTGCACAGAAATGAGGGCAGGTTCGGGGAAGTCCAGGCAGGGCTTAGGAAGCCACGTGGGCATCTGGCTTGTGCCTAGAGGAGGCCCTGGTTTAACCCTCCTTCACAGTGAGACTGAGGAAGGGCTTCTCAGAGCTGGGATCAGAATGAACAGATGGAGCCAGCCGTGGAGAAGCGTCCTAACCTGAGAAACCTCTGCGATGGGAGACGAGGTCCAGGCCCCGGAGCCGCGGCCAAGGCAGCCAGTGTGCCTGGGGCCGCCACGGCTCAGGTGTGAGTTCAGCAAGGTATGTGAGGTCCAGACCCCTGGAGATTTTGGTGGGGACAGAGGTCAGCCGCCCGCTCACACCGAGTCAGGTATCCCTTCTTGGAGCACAGTTTTTGGGCTCCAGATTCTAAATGTGTGATCTCCGGGTCTAGGCTCGCATGATGGTCGTCTTTGGGAAAGAAAGCTGGTTTTTCTGGTGTGTGTGGGCGGCAGTATTGAGGTACGGATTAACGACAGCCCCATTCTACGCCCCAAGTTGGGTCCATTCCAAGCCCCAGCTCAGCCTGAGTTCTCCAGCCCCTCCCCAGCTGCCAGGGTGTCTGGACCCACCCTGCCCGTCGCAGCACCACGTGGACCACCGGGGCCCCAAAGTGGGCCAGGCCAAGTTTTGACGCGCGGCAAGCATGAAACACCCATTGCATCCCAAAGCCAGAGCACGAAAGAAGAATGTTCAAAGCCACACAAATAACTTATGCAGTGATTACATGTTGAAATGATAATATTTTGGATATCTTGGGTTAAATAAAATGTGTTATTAATTTCAGCTGTTTCCTCTTTGACTTTTTAATGTGGCTACTAGGAAATGTAGTAGATTTATCCCAGCACTCAAAGCCCGGGCCCACTTTGCCGTCAGACAGCAGCACTGGCTGTTTCTTGGACGTCAGAGGTCAGGGAGGTCATGTGACAAAGGTCATGCTCAGACTCCTGCTATCTACACAGCCGCGCTGTGTGCATCAGAAAAAGCTGCTTCATCCAGACTGCCCGAGCCAGACAGGAAGTTCTTCACCCAGCCAGGGCGGGGCTTGGCAAGAGTACCCAGGGCACAGTTTGTCCCCACTGGTATCTCCTTGGCCGGGTGCCCCTGCGGGTCCCCATCGGCACAGCTGCAGGGGACAGCGCAGGGCTGACGTCGCTCCGCTTTGCAAGTTGGCCAGAGCCTGTGTGGTCCAGTCTGAGTGCCAGGGAACTGCCCTGGAAGCGAGGCCACTCAGGGCTGTGAGTGCCACCTCCGGGGACAAGCGTGCTGGAGGCGAGACCAGGTCCGGTAAGGAGGGAGCAGATGCCCATCTCGGGCATTCCCTGCGTCCTGTAAACTCCCTGCGTCTGCGTTTCTGCATCTGCGAAATAGCAGCGATGCTGACGGCCCTCGTGGGCTCAGGGGGGAGATTAAAGAATCTCTGATGGGCCTGGTTCCTGACCAGCAGTAATCACTTCAGGTAAATATCAGCGGCTCCTGGGAGGCTGCGCTCGGTGGGGCGGGCCCAGATGCAGAGGGTGTGCTCCCATGAGACCCGGGGAGCGACCTCACTGCTGGCCATGGAGGGTCGAGCTCGCCTTCCTGCGAAATGATCCTGTGATGTGCAGACGTGTTTTCCACTCACTGCTTTCAGGTAGCTGTGTTTGTTGTCTCGCATTCAAGAGACGAGGCAGGTGTTCTAGTCAAAGCAGAGCCGGATGTCTGGAAAGTGGACTCCAAGGGAGCAAGTTACAGCTCCCGTGTCCGTGAGCCCATGGCCCAATCAGTGCCTGGAGAGGGGGAGAGCGGGTGGCCGTCATTTGCCCTCTGAGACGGAGTTATTGGGAAACAGGCAGGCTATGAGACGCCGCCGTCATCGGCGATGATGATGATAACGGGGTGCTGATGATGATGAGGCCCTGAGAGGCCTCTGCGGTTCACTGATCCCTCTGAAGTCCGCACACGGGCCCTGAAGAGGCCCCTTCAGGCCCCGCTTTGCAGCGGAGAAGCTGAGCATTCCGGGCTGAGCCAGGGCTCTGGGCGCACAGCCGGCCCATCCTGAGCTCGCACCACGCACGCAGCCAGCCCGCCCGAGGGAAGGCGTCAGATCCGCTGCACCCTGCTCTGCAAACACAGGGAGCACGACTTCTCCTGCCTGAGTTCGGTTTGCTCGTGCGGAAAGTGGGGTGAAGGTGCACCCACCTCAGAGCCCTAGGCTTCTCACCTGGGCATGGCGGGAGACGCGGGTAACTCAGGTCGGGCAGACAGTAAGTGTTCAGCGAGTGTCACCTGTCAGCACTGCCCTTTTGCGGGGATGAGAAGCCCTGTGTTGTCACCCAGAGGGAGAACTGTCGTCTGAGACCGGCTTCTGTCCAGGCCCAGGTCAGTCAGGGAGCGCTCCATTTTGGTGAGTGCTGAGCCAGGTGCCGGAGCTGTGCTTTCCGGGAGGTGTTTGGCAGGGATGTTCCACCCTGCTGTGTACACGCCAGGGTCCCTCACTTGCTGGTGATTTGAAGATCTGGTACGTGTGTCTCCATGAGCGTGAGTGTCACGAGGTAGCGGCTCGCAAGCTGGCAGCGTCCCGGGCGGCATCCATCCCAAACCTTACTTTGGGATTCAAGCCAGAGTTGGGCTGTATGTCTCGTTTATTGCTGATTGATCGTACTATTCTTGAAAGTCTTTTTTCTTTTATTTACCAAGATTATTTTGGCATCTACACAGTCCTCTGAGGTACTGAGACCCCAATTCGGGGAACAGGTCCTCCGTGGACATCTTGGGGCCAGCAGGTATGCAGACCAATGCACCAGGCTCAAAATAAGAACCTTATTTTGGCATCTTCGTCATCACCGTCCCATACCTGGTCAAGAAAGGGGAAACAGAGAAGGTGGCCCTGTGGGTGTAAGCGGCCTGAAGCTGGAGAGCTCCGCCTCTGGAGCAGACAGGGTGATGGCGAATGCTCCAAAGGAAAGGACTGACAGGGCAGTCACCATCACCTGCCACACTCTACAGAATCGGATCCCTGGGGAGGAGGAAGGGAGGGGTACGGGCAGAGAGCCGGCAGTGCGTGCCAAAGGAAGAGCTGCTCAAGGTCGCAGTGCCCCTGCTTCCTTGTGCAGGATCGACGGGTGTGCAGTGAACCTCGGGTCACAAAGGGCGGGCTCCTGGCCTCACTGGGGCAGGGTCAGGGAAGGTCTGGATGTTATGTGCTGAGCTGCATCTAAAGAGTACACAAGGCTCCCTGGGTGTCAGGAGAGGCGGGGGAGGACACAGAGGCAGCAGCTGAACCCTCGTGTCTCCACCTGTTCGGTGCTTGGGAGGAAGCCGAGCAGTTCTGCGTTCAGGTGTCACCGTGGGGTCAGGCGATGAGAGCGGAACTACACAGCGCGTGAGGTCAGAGCGCCTTACACACAGGCCTCCTCCTCCAGCTTAGACTCCATCCCCAGCACGGCCTGTTGTGCTTTACCGGGCCTGTGACTGGAATTAGAAAGTACAGAAGCGAGGGAAAACATGGGCTGCCTGCATCCTTAGGTCGGAATTAATGACACCCCCAAGTCCCCATTTCCATAAGTCATGCACAGGTGCCAGGGTCAAGACTCAGACACAGCATTTGGAGGACACAGGTCACCCCCAGTGCCCACTGAGGAGCAAGGCCATGAGGTGCGGGCTCCAGGAGAGACCACGCGTGCAGAAGCATGGAGCCGAGGCCTGGGCGGGCGAGCGAGGCATGGCCACACTGGGTCCCGGGAACGGTGGCGGCCCACAGGGCGAGGAGTGAGAGGGGGTGAAGCCAGGCTGGGGTGAAGCTGCACAGGCAGCGACGAGCCCCTCGGATGGATGCCGAATGCTCCGGGTGCTGGGCTGGCTGTGGTCTGTCCTGCTCTCCCGTTTTCCCCGTCGGAGACAGCGATGACTGCAGCTGCTAATCAGCAGGAAGCTGCAATCACTAAGAGAACGTTTGAAGTCATCAGTTAAGGATTTTTTAGGAGGAAGTGAACCAAAGACATCCTGCAGTAGCCGCCCTAATTATTTCCTGGGCTGAAAGTAACCAGGTGCCTCCAAGAAATTATTTCTCTTCTTCTGATTTATGAAGGCCTCGAGTCCACAGTTTGAAACCGCTGAGAGTGTGTGTGCCGGGACGCCGCACAGGGACCTGCAGCTCCTCCACTCCTCTCGCGGTAGAATTTCTTGGATTATCCACTCAAAGTCTGGATGACTGTTTTCAACGCTTCGGAATATATTTTGTCACAGAGCATCGACTTTAGGTACCCAGAGAAGGATGCGCTAGTTTTTACTACCGAGGAGGAGCTAGGGATGCAGACGTGGACAATGAAGGAAGTACGAGGGGAACCCTTAGGGCTGGGGTCTCGGGCACGGACAGGCACTGGTGTGTGACTTGACTCACCAAGGGGGGCCAAAGTGTGAAATTATTCACAGCCTCTTAGAATTTTGAACACTAGGAGGCCCTTTGACCAGAGTAGACGTTCAACAGTGTTTGGGGTGAATGAGGGGTTATTTTATAAACATCTTAACAAGCTGTTAAGAAAGCATGGACCTTAAACAAGAGAGGGCCCCCTTCCCCCTGCTCTCCAAGGCGGATGCCCCAGGGATGTGATCACATGTTGTCCACCCAGTGAGCTCACTACACTGCTCCTGTGTGATCCCAAACCTTCCAATGACTGCGGGCCCCAAGACTGAAGGAGAGGCTCACCGGACCCCAAACTCCAGGGCCAGCCAAGCCCCCTCCGCCACCAGACTCTCCCGAGATAGGCGTCCCAAGGACATGACAGAGTTTTAACTTTGCTGAAAGCAGATTCCGCCTACAGCGGAGGCGCGACTGCAGTGAGCCGCCGGCTGGCGCTTTCCACATTCCAAGTAGGGAGGTGAGAGGCATTCAGTGCGTGGTTTAAAGGAAAAAAACCACATCGGAATGCAGGGGATGAAGTGGAGCTACAGAACAGAGGCTAAGAGCGTAGGAAACAGAACCCCTCCAGGTGAAACTTTAAGCATGGTTGGAGGCATTCATATGTGTATGCGTGTGTGTCTATCATGATGGAAACTGTCACTTTACATATGATTTACAGGGTTTGAAACCATCGTCCTGGGCCCCCGCCTGTCCCTTTGGGTCTAAAGTAGGTGCAGGTCAGTCAGCGCCGCTTTGGTGCTGATATTCTTTCTGAAGACAGTGCCGACGCTTTCTGATGGACACAGGGGTGACTGTGAGCTCAGAGGCTGCAACCTTGTGTCTCAGAATCCCTCTGCCTTCCTCATTCCGGGGACGGTTTGTTCTCTGTGCAGAGAGGGTGAGACGGACAAGGATGCCCTGAGCTTGGAGCCAGCGGTCGGCGTGGTCTCACCGGCTAGGACGCGACAGTGCCCATTTCGAAAACATCCCTGAGAGGTGTGAAACAAGAGCGGACACAGAAAACATGTTAAGCACTATTATTCATTTACACCTTCATTACCCAGCCGGGAGTTTGCCGCTTCCTAGAATTAATTTATTGAATACCACTCACAGATGCTGACAGTGGAGCACAGTTTCAAATATGCCCTCATCAGCACTAATTGCCACCATTATGGTTGCTCTCTGTGAGCCAGCTTTGCTGGTGGGAAGACTGTGTCCAGGGACTCAGCAGGCAGCATGGGGACACAAACACACTCACCAGGCGGGGGTGACGGGGCTCCGCTCGGACACGGGCTTGTGCAGTGGCTGCTCTCACACTGGGCTGGGTGGCTCTTGGTCAGGAGAGTTGTAAAGGGCAGGCTGTCGGGGAGAGAGGGAGACCAATTTCCTGAGTGATGTTTACCCAGCTCAGCTTTGGTGAATCGGCTCACACAGTCTCGGAGCCTCGTCTCGTTGTTCCCGGCTGAGCTTGCTGCACTCTCCATTCCTGCCTGAGGCTGCTGTAACCGGCGGCCACAGACTGCGCGGCTTCGTGTAACAGGCGTATATTCTGCTTCAGTTCTGGGGGCCGGGAGCCAAAGCTGCACCCCGTTGAAGCATCCAGAGGGAGCCCCTGGTTTTGCTACCTTTGGGGTGCTAAGGGAGCCCCTTGGCTTGTGGCTGCGCCACCCTGGCCTGTCCTGGCCCCCTCCTCTTCTGTCTTGTCTTACTCTTTCTTGAAGGGGCCCTTGTCTTAGGATTAGGGATCCAGCCTAGGTCCAAGATGAACTCCACTTACGGTCCTCAGTGACATTTGCACAAATTTCTTTTCTGGGGAAACAAAGTCATATCCACAGGAGCTGGTGCTCAGAAGTAGGCAGATCATTTTGGGGAACACTGTTTACCCCACGGTACAAGCCAAGAGCAGAAATGAACTTTCCTCTGGTCAACGTCGGGCTCCATCCAGTGATCACTGGCCAAGACCACGCCCTGTGCTGCGATCCAGGGACAGTTACGAGGACAGGGCAGAAGACAGGCACCCAGGAGCCACCGCTTTTCCTAGTTCCGGCGCTGATCAGCCGGGACTGGGCTCTCCGTTCCCCACTCTCTCCCTCTGCAAAACCTTCCTTCAGACCTGTTGCATAAATGTCCTGTGTTCTGCAAGACTGTCTCGGATCAGCACCTTAGAGTCACACCTCCTCCCTGCCCCCGGCATCCCTGTTTCACTGCACAGCACGTATCCAGACCTGGCATACCGTGTTCTGTAACTGTGTCTGCTTCTTGTCATCTTCCTCCGACAAAGTTCAGCTCCAAAGCCGGAGTTTGCCCGCTTGGTTCACTGTCCTGTCCCCGAGTCTGGAGCAGAGCCGGCACACCTCACGGCACAGCCTGTGCATCTCTACGTAGATTCTCCTCTCTCGTCTCCCCAGTGCTACCGCTACAGCAGATCCGTGGTGCCGTGGGGACCTCCAGTTCCCAGCAGCCAGTACGTGGACAGGACGTAGCACAGGCACCACCTGGACGCCGCCTTCTCACTACGAGCCCAGTGAGAACGGCGCAGGTCCCGGCACCTGTGGTCCTTATGTTGTGTAAGGTCCTGTGAATGCGGTGAGTGAATCCTGGATCGTGGCTCCCAGGGGAAGCAGAGTGAGGCTCCCGGAAGCCTGGGCCCCACCGCTGCCGGCTGTCAGGACGCGATCTGACTGTGTGTGTTTATGTTAGAGACACCTGGCTTTGCATCTGTCATCGATTCCTTCACACTGAGCCAGTCCAAGAACACTGGCCCTCGCTGAGCCAAGCTTTGTAACACAGTGTGGACTCTGGAAGGCACGGGGAGCCTCACCCTTGGGCACATGGACCACGTGTCAGCACTGTGCGTGGCGGCGTTCACAACAGCAGCAACAGCACCAACCGAAAGCACACAGTGGCCCCAGACTGGGTCTAAGTAGGCTGTGAAAAGGACGCTTCTCTGTAGATAGGGTGCGACTGGACCGGGAGGCCAGAGCATCGCCTGGTCTGACCTCGCGGGAAACACATTTCTAGCCTCCAATGTCCTGCTGGCTGTCTTGTCCTGGAATGACCTGAGACAGCGGGAGTGTCGATGAACCTTACCGAGAGGGTGGACGGGCCAACACGAGTCAAAGTGAGGAGGACGAACTGTCCGCCTGGTGTGACCTCAGGGAAGCAGAACTTCCCTTCTTCGCACACCTGCGGCTCCCAGGACACAGGAAGCGGCCAGTGCCCGACTCCTGGCAGCATCTTTGGGGAGAAAGATCTGTGTGGAACCTCACCGGAGTCCTCCGCAAAGGACTCAGCTGTCAGTTGTAGGTGCGTGCGCTTTGAAAAGAGATTGAGATGACAAACCAGCGAAGAGCCAGGGTGTGAGAAAGCCAGACTGCTCCTTCCCGGGGCCCCTCGGGGTGGCCTCAGGCGTCCCCTGCCGGGAGGGAGCGCAGCTCTGAAGATGCCAGCTGAAGTCTGCGGGCCCCGCGGGCTCCACGGGGCAGACAGTGGGAGCGGCCGTCCAGCTGGGAGCCTGGCCGGGACTTCATACCAGGACAGCCACAAAGAGCAGCTTTGACGGAGGCGACATCTGTCAGCTTGAAACAGAGCCAGCGGCATGGCAGCAACTTCAGCGGCTCAAAGGGAAGCACTTCTCCGAAGCTTCCCTGGGTTTTGTCTGCAGGGAGCGTGGAGGAGGGACTGGCAGCCTCTTAAGAGGAAAGGGGGTTTGCCTTTCAGCGGGGGCGGCTGCGAAGGGGGAGACCCTGCCCGCCCCCCTCTCCCCACTCGGGAAGACCCTGCTGGCCAGCGCTCCTCCCTCGGGGTCCGCTTTTGTTTCACTCATTTGCTTTAAGTGTGTTTTTAAGCACACAAATAATATAGGAATACCATCTTGGTAACACAGATCCCTCGTTGCCAGGCAACATGAACTGCTCGGTGATGCTTCAGCACGTCCCCCCCTTTGTACTCTGCGCTTGTCCCGCCCCCAGCCCGTTGCCCCCTTCCTAGGCACAGGTACACAGGAGCACGCGGGCGTGACGCCCCATGTGGACAGAGCTGCGCGAAGGCCCCTGCTCTGCGAGGTCGCACCTCTGCGCGGAGCACGAACGCTCCCCTTCATTTGACCCCTCCGGGATTGTAACAACCCCGCTACGTTGCCAAACGTCGCCCGCACCGCGCCGACCACGGGGACGGGGCTGCCCACCGAGCCGTGCCAGGGCAGCAACGCGAGTGTCCAGCGAGCCGCAGCCTCGGTTTCAGTTCATGTTGGTCCATTGAAATCCCCACCCGCCCCTCCCATGGCCGCCGCAGGGGACAGCAGCGCACTGCCACGGCCCCCGTGCGTCTTAGTTCACTGCTGCTGAGGGAACTCTTTGAACACCCGAAAGAGGAGAGGCCCGCCCCCGGCCCACGCCCAGCAGCTGCAGGACATGCCGCCCGCACGGCCCGCCTTCTAGATTCCCCCTCGAGCTGCTCCACTGGGCTGTTTGTGTGGACACGTTGCGTGTTAACCTCTATCCAGTTACTGACCAACCGTCAGGACCTTTCTAATTTTCTTCTAAAATATCAAAAGAGTGAAACATTTTGCCCCTGATTTTCAGTGTATGTGGTATGTGTCTGCACATGTGTGTACCTGTGTGCATGCCTATGCCGGGGTATGTGTGGGTGCAGATGTGTGCCTCTCTGTGTGACTGTGTAATGTGTGTCCTTGTGTGCGTGTGCGTCTGTTTGCATTTGTCTCTGTGCATGTGTGTGGTTTTGTAGGTGTGTGTATGCGCATGCACCGTGTACCTGTGTATCTCCTGTGTGCGTATGTTTACTATTAGCACTGTGTGCATGCATGTACACAAGTACTGCATGTGTGCCTGTGTGTCCATGTGTGCATCTCCATGTAGTCAGTGTGTGTGCATCTGTGTGTGAGTTGGTGTGTGTCTTATACGTACATAGGTGCTTATCTGTGTGCTCCTGGGTGTGCAAGCACATGCACATGAATATCGCATGGACGCGTACTTGTGTCTGTGCATGTATGTGTGTGTGTGTTTGTTCCTCCAGGGCAGAAACTCAGGAATGGGTCAGGATTGCTGCATTTCAGTCTTCACCACCATTGGTGCCGTTGTCTGATTTGTCTCTTAGGAGTGAAATGGACATAAGGAAAGCACTTTCAGGGACAGATGAGGTGTTTCAGCTGTTTCCCATGGTGCTCCAGCC
>NW_004955482.1:2500038-2575894 GCF_000276665.1 Chinchilla lanigera | reverse complement strand
TTTCCCATGGTGCTCCAGCCATTTCCCATGGTGCTCTAGTCATTTCCTATGGTGCTGCAGCCTTTTCCCATGGTGCTTAGACTCTGTTTCTGGCTGAGAATCCCTGGGGTCCTGGCATTCAGGGCCACACCCCTGCAGGTCAGATTAATGGCACAAAGCTACCGCGTCGCCATAATCACCTTATCATTCCTAAGTTCAAACGGAATCCCCCGTGTACCCAGGGGATTTCGATCTCCCCTCCCAGCCCAGGCTTTGCAGGGCAGGGTCTGAATGAGTCTTTCCAGGCGAATACTTTCCCATAAAGAGGTGATTACTGCTCAGAGAAGCCCAGGGCCCAGGCACGGAGAAGCCTAAGCCGTCTTGCTCTTCCACAGCTCCAAAGTCCTGCATCCCTGCCGGGAAGCTGGGTATTGTTCCCACTCTTTTACTGAAGAGCCCCTTGCAGAGGGGACCTCTGTGGCCCGTGGAGGTGACTGTGCCTCGGAAACCCCGAAGACAGCAGGCATCCGTGTGGCCGGCGAGTGCCACCCAGGGCCGAACCAAGGAGTGAGTTCAGCTCTGCTGTCCTATTTGAAAACAATCACAAAACACAACAACAAAAGCAAACAAACAGACCCTACAGAGCAAGAGCAGCACCGTCGGTGGAGTAACCCACACTGTCAGCTCCCAGAGGACGGTCTGGTCACAGGCTTCTCTGAAGACCAAGGAGACGCTCAGAGCATAACCACAGGTCCAGCCCAGGCTGTAGACCAGGTTCGAGGGAGAAGCGCCCTGGGCCAGCCGTCCCTTCCGGGTCCCAGCAGAGCCCTCCCTGCCCGCTGGAGTCCCATGTCTGACGACATCCACCCTCAGGACTTGTCCCGGATGGCATGTGAGGAACCACTGGGACCTCAGGACCTGCGACAGCCAGGTCCAGGCCATCTCTCAGCGCTGCAGTGACTGGCCACACTGCTGGACTGTCCCTCCCAGCACGGTCACGCAGGCCCACGCCGTGCCCTGTGCTCATGGCAGGAGTGTGGCAGCAGAGTTCGTGTTCCTCAGTAAAGCCACCATACCTCGCATGGCTCTTGCACATGCGCCATGTTCAGGCTCATGTGTGTTAAATGAGTGAGTGATCGTATGAAGGGAGAGGTGACTGGGAAGAGATAGGTCACACTGGGCTCCCCACTCCTGTCCCCCAAGCCCAGATCAGGGACCCACAGGGCAGGACACAAGGCCAGGAGCCATTGCCCGTGGGTTCCACCTTCTTCCGGGTGGAAGAGAGCCCTCCCTGAGGGCTCACCACCTCCACAACCCATCTTGAAGGTGCTCGCTTGACCCAGAGCCGCTTGCCAGCCTGTCTCTTGTGTGCTTGGGGCCGTCAGGGTCCCAGTGTGCATACCAGCCGTTCTAAGAAGCGGCAGTTCACAGTTACAGGGCGAGAAGGTGCTGGTGTGCTGGGTTGCAGAGGGCCAGTGGCACCGAGCAATATTTTAGTGTCTGTTTTTTTAAAAAGCAAAGAAATGTTTAAATACTCTCACCGCCATGGGTGGATGGATGTTTAAGGTGATAAAGTTGCTGATCGCCTGATTTGATCATTGAACGCTGCACCCATAACGAGGTGGCAGTTAAGTGTCAACCAAAGACCTTTCAAATTAAGACCCAAACTGGTGGATGGTGCTGCCAGAGAAGCCGCGAGAGGGACGCTGTCCCTGGAAGACTGGGGCGTTGTCCATCTGGCACCGGCACCTGCACCCCAGCGCGCCCTCTGGTGTCTGAGCTCGGAAGTGTCCCAGGCTCCGGCCTGGAGCTCCCTGGTGGTCCCTCGTGGTGCTGGCTTGCTCTACAAGGGACTCAGCCCAAGGGCAGCATCTGCTCTGTGGCCCGGTGCTGGACAGTGGGTCAGCTCAGCTTCCCTCCTCAGGATGGGGCGCTTGAGCCCGGCACTCAGGGGGATCTGAGCCAATTGCCCGGTATTGCTCCAAATTCTGTGTTTTCCAAAAAACCAAGAGTCTAGATCTCCATGTGCTGTCTCTGATTGGCAAAAATGGCAGCCACTATCCCTCCTTAACCCTCAGCCGCTCCCGGCCTCGCTCTTCTGTCCTCTCCTCAGCTATGATCATGTCCATGGGCTGAGTAGGTCTCTGCACCTGGGTGCTGCGCTGCCCTGGAGAAGGTGTCCTGCCTCTGCTGGGAACCAGCAGATACACTGATAGAGGACCCTTCAGCCTGGCTTGGGGTCCCCTCCCACCCCATCTTGGGTGTCCGCCTCGCTCACCCTGATTCCCGTGTGGTGGCTGTGGTGTCTTGTTTTTGTGGGGGGGCAGAGTGCTGGCTTCACATGCCACTTGAAGAGCACACAGCCACCGAAGCACAGAGGACATCAGGTTGGCAGGGGACAGGCAACTTGAGCAACTGTGGGGAGCAGACATGCTGCCTTTGTCAGCTCTGCAGCTAGCTACATGGGACAAGGGACACTGTGGGACCTGGACATTAACGCAAAGCACCCAGAGAAGTAGCAGCCTGTGGCCTACAGGTTGCTTACTAAATCCACCCACCCAACCATCCACCCACCCGTTCACCCAACAACCCATTCACCCAACCATCCATCCCTCTGTCCACCTACCCATCCAGTCACCTGTCCCCCACCCATCCATTCATCCATCATTTCATTTGTCCATTCAGCCACCCATCCACATATCCATCCATCCGTCCATCTGTTCTTCTAACCATCTATTCATTCATGCATCCATTCACCCATCCACTCATCCATCCCCCTACCCATCCATCCGTCCAACTATTCATTTGTCCAGCCGGCTAGTCACCCATCCAGCCACCTATCCATCCATCCATCCATCCATCCATCTGTCCATCCATCCATCCATCCATCCATCCATCCATCCATCCTTCCATCCATCTAACCATCTGTCCATTCATCCATCCATCCATCTAACCATCTATCCATCTATCCACTCATCCACCCATTCACCCAACTACCCATCCATCCACCCACCAACCCACCCATCCATCCAGCTGTCTACCCATGCATCCTGTTCCACTGGCTGGCCTGGGAACTGCAGAAGAAAGAGACAGATTCTCTCCTGCATGGTTCCCCAGGACCCCTGCATGCTGAGCAGACAAGCCAGCATGGGACTAGAGATCACAGGGAAGGCAGAGAGCCAAGAATACAGCAGCAGGTATGAAGGAGGAGCTTAGGGACAATGGGGGGATGGGAAAGCTGGGGAGGAGCCCCACTGCACCTACCACATCTACCGTGCTCTTCAGCACTCACACTCCTCCATCGCACCTTGGCATTCTGGTTTCTCCCCAGATCATGAACACTGTGATCTTAGGGACTTTGCTTTGCTGCCATGGCTCTCCAGTACACATAGCAGGTGCTCCAGGAGATGTCCTGCAGTACCCTGCATGGAAAGGATCTTTGAGGACCACACTCTGATTGGCCAGACCTGTAGGAGCAGTGCCCTGATTGGGTGGCCCTGAGGGAGTAGTGCTCTAATTGGCCAGGCCTATTGCAGTAGTGTTCTGATTGGTTAGGCCTGTGGGAGCAGTGCCCTGATTGCTTGGCCCTATGGGGCTAGCATCTGATTGGCTAGGCTTGTGGGATGAGCATTCCAATTGTCCAAGCCTGTGGGAGCCACATTCTGACTGACCCAACCTGAGAACTACGCTGATGAGACAGGCCCAAAACACTGTTCACCCCTGAACCTAGTTATGGGCCTGGATCTACCACCAATAGGGTGGGAACTGGAGCTGGGCGATTCCTCCCGGAAAACTGAAGAGCTGTTAAAAGTTTCACATGGACTTTTCATGACTCAGATGAGACAGTGAGTGGGGGGAAGGCAGGAGGGAGTGGGAGAGAAAACAAGGGACAGACCCTTGCACCCGCTCTGACTCGTCCAACCTGTAACCTGCGTGCTGCCAAAGGAGAACCGCCCCCAGTGCCACTGACCCACTCTTGTCCCAGGATAAAGCCGAGGGATGTTGGATACACTGGTATTTAAACTAAACTCATTCCCTTCCCTGTCCTTTGAAGCCAGATACAAGAAAAAAATTAAAGGAAAGGAGGGTGGAAAACCAGTGTACCTTTAACATGTGCACCTGCTGGAATGGTGTGAGAAGCACCTGCTCTGCTGTCTTAGCCCAATCAGACCCATAGCAGCGTTGCCACCCAGGGAAATTCCGTCCAAACAGTATTTCAGCTGCATAGCTGACGTGCGAGTACACTCACTCTTGTTTTACAGAATACAGCAAAAGATCCAGTCAAGCTAAGGTAAGGGGGGACCACCCCGAGGAGCTCTTTCCTCTTCTCCTCCACGGTAGCCACTTTCGGAGGTGTGATGTTAGTGCTGACATCGCGCATGTGTTTGCTTACCTGTGCACATACAAACAAGTAAATACGTACAAATGTACAACCAGCACTGTGCTCCAGGTTCTGTTATTTTAACATCCTGATATTAAATTTATCAACATTTATAAATGTATTGCTATGGCTTTAACCTTATTGCAGTATAAACTGTGTACTTCTTGTGTGATAACGCTGTTTACGTGATGTCACCTCTCCTCCCTGGTGTATAGAATACTGGATTTGCTGGAGGTAGCAGCGTATGCAGTTAAAATAATCAACTTCCGAGAGTCTCCTATGGTTAAGTAATTATGAGCCAGTACAGGCAAGAACACGTGAGCTGAAGCTGACTGGGACAGACATTCTGCCCTGGAACTCAGATGTGGTGGCAAGATGGGTAGCAGCCTTCTTGCAATCATGAGCCCGAAGTTCTTCGTCAGAGATTGTGGGACAGAAAAGTGTACGGGGTCTGGGTCTTTAATGATTTCATGGAGTCTTTGAATTAAAGTCTGAATAGTGCTTCTCTAAAGCTCTGTGGGAAAAAATAATCTGGGAAAATAAATATCTAACTCATAATCCTTATAAATACTTCTGGATGTTTGTTTTTACACAAGTGACATTCTCCTGCAATTTAATTCCCACCCGTCATATCTTTGGGAGTTTTCTGTGCTAACACTTACAATTTTTCTTTTCAACTGCTGTGTAATAATAGATCAAGAAATTACCAGGCAGTGATTTTCAGTGCTTCCTGCCCACTGTGTACCGGGAACTACTGGGGCTCTTTGCCCTAGTGAGGTGCTGAACCCCCCAAGCGGCTCCATGGGGACTCATGGTTAGTCAGCAGGTCAGCCACAGGTGGATGCTGGGGCACAGATGGGCTCGCAGCTCTGAGGAGCCAGGGCTGGGGCTGGAGCCCGGTGGCCTGAGCAGAGCTGCCCTCGGTCCCCACCCCATCATGACTCACCCACCCCCGCCTCCTGCCCTGAGCTGTACTGAGTACTCCACCCCATCTGCCTCTGCACCTCGAGACAGCTCGGTCACGCCTGCTGTGCTGGGGACAGTGTGACCCTGGGGTCTTAGCCACTGCAGACCCTGTAGACCACATCAGTGTCCCACGGACGAGCCCTGCAGACTGGGGACACCAACTGCTGCCCTGAATTCTGTTCTTGCACTCAGCAGCCCTGGCCTGGGAACCTGTGCAGTGACCCAGGGAGCCTCCTGGGCAGTGCAGGCTCCTCCTCAGTCACAATGTGGGTTCCACAGATCTGGCCAGTCAGAGCGCTGCTCCCACAAGTCCCATCAACCAGGACAATGGTCTCACAGGCCTGACCAGTCAGAGCAGTACTCCAACAGAGCTGGCCAATCAGAGCGCTTGTCATCGTCACTATGCCTGAGTGATTTGGAGGAGGGTGGTGGGCGGTGCTCTCACTACCCACCCAGGAGGGTCCCCTGCTCCATCCAGCATCACCCCAGCCACAGACACCTCTCCTAGTGTACTGGTCCCTGTGATGCTGGTCGCTCGGTGCTGGTACCCACAGTACTAGCCCCTACAGTACCACCTCCAAGCACCGTCATCACCTGCAGGACAGTATCCAGGTGCCTCCTGCCTCTCTCCCCAGGTGCACCGGCCTCCCCTCCTCCACGGGCGTCCTGTGACTCGATGGACACGTGTATCCGCTGCCTTCCTTCCCCTGCAGATTCGAGGACACATGGGCACAGCGAGTCCTGCTGGCTCACAGGGGCCGAGTGGAGCCCACTGCATATGCATCCCCAGTTGAGCTTTTTGCCAGATTGATGCCCTGGCCCCTGCATTATTAAAGCAGAACAGTTGTAAGCTCAGTGGACTCATTTGTCAAACCAGGATGTTGATTATCTCTGAGCTTAAAAATCACTAGGAGGCATCTCGGACTGGCTTAAGTCAGGAAAAGCTCCACAAACACCCGGCTTCAGTGTGGCTGAACTGAGGGGCTCCATCTCCAGACGGGAGACTGATCCAGCATTAGGTGGTGACGGTGCTTCTTTGATTTATTTTTTTTTTTATTTTGGGGCAGTACTAGGGAATTGAGCTCAGGGCCTTCACACTGAGCTGCATCCTCAGCCTGTTTTCACTTTATTTTTAAGACAGGCTCTCACTAAGTTGCCCAGGCTGGGCTCAAACTTGCAATCCTCCTGAGTAGCTGGGATTGCAGACCTGTGCCACTATGCCTGACCGGTAATGGTGTTCTCACTGTTGTGTTTACCAAGCACGGATTCTCTGTCTCTGGAAAAATACAGAAAATACAGCTGGAAGCTGGTTGTGACTTTCAAACAGAGCAGACGCCACAGCTCTGAGCACGGATCTTGATTGCAGTGATCTCCCTGGGTGGCCTTGGGGAAATCCTCAACCACTGGCCTCATCCCCTGTGGTACATGGAGATGGTAAAGGTCTCACCCCAGAGGACTGATGTACATGTAAAGGACTTACTCTGCGATGTACGTGCCTGACCTAGAGGACAGTGGTGTGACTGTCCTCATCCCCTGCCCTGACAGTCCCACCTTCATGAGGGTCAGGGTTCACGTCCAACTCTGTCTCCCCCTTGACTTTTCAGACTTCTCCCCTGTAATTCTCCGTTCCCTCTGGGAAAGTTCAGTTTTAATGTCCTCGTCTCCGTAGGAAAAGTTAAAGACCACAGAATAAAAGAGAAAATCGCTTTCAACTTCTGGTGTATTCTTTTCTCTTTTTGTTTACTCAGCCATCAGGAAAGCATTTTCTACTTTGTACCCCAAGACTTCTTATTAATATAATCACCCTGAATACTGGTATAACCGAGCGAGGCTACAGATGCTAACCAGCACGCAAATGAGACCCATGTGTTGGGGGTGTGGGTCGCTCAATGGAACACAGACTTTTAAAAAAATTATCTGTAATTACTGGGTAAGGAAATACGAGCACTATATTAAAAATAAGCTCTGTGTGTTTTAGGAAAAGACCGTCATAAAGAATGGGAATGCTGTTCCTTTTTATTTACATGAATCGAGATAATTTGGACTCTCAGGATTAATGGAAGGTTCCATCGTAAATAAAGCCGCCATCTGCAACCAGGGTGCCTCTCGCTTTGAACAGACTGAGCTAAACGTCCCCGCCATATGCTCCTGGATAGCAGAGGCAGCTATTTAAACAGCACTGAGAATGCTCGCGTTATGCAACTCTGAACCCCTCCAGACTTTTTTATTTGGCTTCCAACTCTGAACTGTATTAGAGGCATAGTACAAACCACGTTTACACTGTGAATCCATGGCAGCCTCCTATGTAACTCAGGTCACAGGGAGAATGGAGGGTGATGCCTAAGGAGACATCAAAAGGGACACAACTCACAGAGGCCCTGTCCTCTCAGGGCTCAGGGCTCAGCAGACAGAGGGCCCGGTTCAGAGTAACACCGTTCTGATGGCCCAAGTGTGAGAGTATTTTTTCCAATGATTGGAAAAATGTTTTTAATGCAATAATGTTTATGATATGTGAAAATTACACGCAGTTCAACACCAGCCTATAAGTAACCCTTCCCTGGAGTTCAGGCCCAGCTGTATGTCTCTACCTCTGTCTCTGGCTGCTCCCAACAGCCCAGCAGGCTGAGTAGTACCACAGAGACCCATGGGCCACAGAGCCTCAGATATTTCCACCCTGGACATTTTCAGAAAGAGGCTGCTGACTCCTTCTTACGACACCAGAGAATCTCAGTCTGAATAAGGCCACAGTGTATCTTGAAGATACTTTTGTCTGAAATTAAGATGCCCGCCCATGTGCAGATGTTCAGTGGGCCACCCAAGTGGGGTCCAGTGACCCCAAGGTACACCGAGTCATCTTAGAGAGGAGCGAAGGGCTAAGGCATGCTCCCACACAGCAGAGAGGCAGGAGACAGCAATAGCGCACTGTCTGCTTCAAAAAGCTAGAAGCAAGGATTTTGCAAGTTTTCTCTGTGAAGAAATGGGTCATGTTTGGGGAGATAGAGTGTTTGACCTAATTTAAGCATTACACAAGGTGTACATGATTCAAAGCAGTGCATGGCACCTCTTTCACTGGTACAGTTTTGATGTCTTATGTATCATTAAAAATTAATTTAAATTAAATTTTAAAAAGTCTCAAGTTCTGTCCTCCTCCGGTGCACCTGCCAATGGCTGACTTTGTCACTTGCAGTTTCAAGGTGGGTGATGGTGTTGTGATGGCCTGGTGCTCCAGTTGTCCCTAGGAAGAAAGATGTCCCCTCCATGCCACCTGTGAGAGCGAGGGTGCTTCCTTTCCAGCAGTCTAGCAAACCTCTCCACAGGGGCCTTAAACCACATGCCCGAGGCAGGGACTCCCAAGCCAGCACCCCTTCCTCGGGGCCACGTGACTCTGCAGTGTGGGGTGTGCTGGGGGCTCCAGGGTTCCAGGAGATTGCCGCCCCCCAACCAAGGCAGCCCAAAATGTCCCCAGACATCGCCCCATGTCCCTGAGCAGCAAAACTGCTGTTATTTGAGAGCCTTTGCATGAGACCTGTGCATAACATAACCATTTGCAGGTTCAGAATTCTGCACTTGATTCAGACCAGGGCTCAGCAAAGCGAGACCCACAGGTCACATCCAGCCCATCATCTCTTTTTGTTTTGCTTGTGAGCTAAGAATGGCTTTCGCATTTTTAAATGGTTATAGAAGTAGCTATGTAATTTTGAGTTTTGTCTTCTTGTCTTCAAAAGCTGAAAAAAATGACTCTCTGAGTCTCTAAGAAAAAGTTAGGCTAGACTGGTGGCTCTCAGCCCTCACCTCCATAGACCATGAAAAGGAACTCAGAGTCTTACACCCCACTTAAATCCATGATTAAAAACATCAGGATGGTGCTGTGGTGTAGAAAGGAAAAATAACCTAAAGTGGTTCATGGTAAAATAACATTTGTGTTTATCTAGAAGGCCAAAGAAATGGTCAGATACTTTCTGCTGTACTTTAGGGTCACCGTGGGTGGGTCAGCCCTAAAAGGAACCCAATGCTGTTATCTGTGAGCAGTGTGGATTTCACAAGCGGACTGAGTGTTGTCAGTATAACTTTCCAGCAGGAGTGACAACCTTTTGATGATATTCCCTCCAGGTACAATCTTCCCCCCAGTAGTAGTAACACCAGAAAGTGCGGAATCCATTAAACCGTTGCCTCTCCTCTGTGTGTGTGTGTGTCTGTGTGTGTGCACATGCTTAGGTGGGTGTTTAAGGTTGGCTTTTGCTTTTGCATCATTATAAATAGGTTGTCATCTTTGTGAAGGTCTAGTAGACCACGCCACACAGACTCGGGACAATCCTTTGCTGTGTAAGTTGGTCTTGTGACTTGCAGAGAACCCAGCAGAGCTGGCCTGCTCTCCAAGTCCTACAGGCACACCCTCTAACCATGCTAGGCTGTAGTATGGATCTTAAGTGTCCCCCCCAATGGCTAATGTGCTGAAGATTTGGCCCCCAGCCTTTGGAGCTGTTGGAAGGCATTGTCACCTTTATGGGGCAGAACCTGGTGAATGGGAGTTAGGTCATATGGTCATATCCCTGAAGCACATACAGGACACTGGCCCCTTCTTCTCTTTCTGCTTCCTGGATGTCCTGAGGTGGACAGGCCAGCCCTGCCCATGATCCACCATGCTATGCCACCCACCACGGGCACAATGCCAGTAAAGCCAGGGGAGCCCGGACGGAGCCCTCCACAGCCCTGAACCAACAGAACCTTCTCTCCTTTAAGTTGACCCCACTCGGGCAATTTGTCAAAGCGGTGGAAAGCTGACCAGCCCATTGTAGCAACCAGAAAGTGCCCCACAGTTTGGCAAATGCCATCTGCAAAAGGGTGGATCATGCCACCTTCCTGGTAATAGCTGTGTCCCTACTGCCATCACCTATGAAGATATGAGCTCATGTGGCAGAGCGGGCTGTGCAGATGTAAGCAGGTAAAGGGTCTTAGGGGAGGCACTGTCATCTCTCACAGCAGGTCTCTCCTGAGAAGGATGGCTGGGCCGAGCCAGTTAGAACCCCCTTATGGACCTGAGGTACGGTGGGAAAAGGAGGGCAGATGGGTGGCCTTGGCCCAGGGCCACCATGAGGGCTATTGGCACAGCTCAACTTGAGGAAATGCAAGCATGTGCTGCTGAACACCCACTTGGATGTGCAGCTGGCCTGGTGGGCAACCCAGGACCCATCCCGAGGCTGGCCAGCCCATGATTCCAGAGGTCTGAGAGCATCTGTGTCAGGAGGGCAGGCTCCATGCTCCCTGCAGGGGCCAGGTGGGGCAGCGCCAGAGCAATCGCTCCTGTCCCAAGAAGAGGAGGATACTCCCCGGGGGCTCAGATGGAATCCAAGTACCTGCTCTTTTAAAGGGGGGTTGTCTGTTTCAAAATCACAGCCTTTGCTCTGTAATTTCAGCAAAGGATACTCAGGGCTTGTTTCATAAGAGGCATTGAAATCAAATAATCCATTTATCAAGGTGCCTTTTGTTTCAAGAAAGAGGAAACAATGAACCATATTTAGCAGAGAGACACGCTGTGTCTGAGGAATGTTAATAAATCACAGAGCGGGCAGGGAGAGGATTCCGGCTGGCTTGTGTTTCAAGCAAGCCAAGGCCACCTGGAAGGTGAACCCACCCCGGTTCCTCTCGAGGCACGCAGAGACTGCAGCCGAGTCCGCAGGTGGCTGACGCCGTGCGGGCAAGGGGCGAGGGGACATCTGATCCGAACGTGCCTGGCCCAGATGGCAGGAAGGTCCGGCCCCCCTGGGTGTCAGACCTGTCTTCGAACACAGACTCACCCAGCTTTCTCCCCACACTCATTTCTTGGGCTTTCAAATCGTTCTATGACAACGGATCAACGTTGTTAAGACTCTGTAAGAAGAAAAGCGTGCATCTTGCTGAGGACTTTGCTGTTGCTTGAAGAGTTTTGTATGGTCCTCGTTACAGAGATGTGGTTTCCAATGATCAGGAGTTTAAGGTATTTTCAAAAAAAAAACTTCCATAGAAAACTGAGATTTGTTGATCCACGGTAGATTCTGCCTGATTCCAGGAGCATTTACTGTGATACATTTCCTCCTCCTGGACTGGCGGAGGCTTTGGCTAAAATCCTCCCCCGTCCCTTCTTGCCCTAGACCTGCCCGCAGCCACTGAGCACTTTCTGTGTGGATCAGGCTGGGCATAGTTCCTCAGTCTCAGAGCGATGGACATTGTAGGCTGCGTAGTTCTTCATGGTGGGGCTGCTCGAAGCACCCTTGGCTTCCACCCACCCAATGCCAGTGTCACCCTGCCCCCCATTGTGACAACCAGAAGTGTCTCCAGACATCGCCAAATATTCCCTGGAGATCAAACATTGCCCTTGTCAGAATCGCTGGCTTACCTGCTCACCTGGAACATCTGCACACCTAAAGCAATCCCACTTGCACAGTTGTATTATTGTGAGAGATTTTGTTTTGACCTTATCCGGGTGAAGAGGAAAGCAGGACCTTGCAGGCATTTGTCACTTTGTGACTTGGGCCTGTTCTGAGATTCTTGATGCTAGGTGATTCCTTCATGGCCCTAGGTGATTCCTTCAAAGAATGGACTTACACATGCCTGAGTGATGTGCACGGGTCACCGTACACAGCTTCTCAATGCAATCCAGAGACTATTGGGCTGCTAACATTTTTTATAAGTGGAAAGAGTATGAAATAAAATAAAAGGATAGCACAGTGAATACACTAACCAGTAACATAGGCACCATTACCCTCACCACGAGCTATGACCTGTGCTATATTCTTCTATGGCTGGTACCGTGATGGGTGTGCCCGGAACACTGCAGTAGCAAAGAAGTTACAAGGTGGTAGGAATGTTCTAGCTCCAGTGTAACCCTGTGGGGCCACCACCGTTTGTATGGCAAAGGTCCACTGGTACAAGTGATTATTCCCTGCACCACTACTTCAGCAACCTACCTTGAGGATCCCCGCTGCTCATCCCATCCAGAGCCAAATCTGGCCCTATCCCACCTGCACAGCCCAACTTCCTTCTCTCACACCCAGGTCCCGAGAGTCCCTTCTGCCCATCCCTGATCGTGCAGTTCCTGCACTGGCATCAGGACCCTATTCCCTTCCACACCCAGGCTCTTCCCAGAGACATCCCCTGGAAAGCACCCGGCCTGGTGAGCCTATAGGAGAGGAGCCCATAGGGAAGGCAGTGCATTGCACTGGCTGACAGGGTCATTTTCCCAGTGTTACTCTGTCCGGGCACTAAGTGACATGGCCATCTCCTATGTCCACTATCTCAGAATCTCAAAAACTCAATTTCCACCCTTGGCGCGGCAGTGGGGCTCTGATGAACAGCCGTCGAAGGACACAATATCCCCAACACTGACAGGCAAGCCCAGATAAGGAAAATGGGTAAAGAGGAAAGGGACAGCAAGAGAGCGTACTGTCACTGTGAGGCCAGATGGAGGGGCAGCTGTCTGCCCCGGGGCTGTCTGCCTGGCCCACGGGGGCCGGCATGGGCTTTTCCCATGAATCACACACTCACCCTGTCTTTCTGGGAGACACTGTGTGAGCAGCTGAGCCAGAGGGAGGGAGGACATTCGTCATGGCTCACCGTGTCCTGGCAGCCCAGGGATGGTGTCTTGCCATCAGGAGATAACACTTCCAGAGAAAGCATACAACAAAGACTGGTGTTCACCTCTGGGTTCTTAATCTGCTAAATCCAGGCTGCCCAAAGCATGACTAGGCATTTAGGTGACAGACAAGGCTTGGAAGCCTAGGGGGACAGGGCTGTGCAGGACCCCTGGGCACTGGGGAGTTACTCACCCAATAAGTCTTGCTGGCAGGTTGTTGGAGGGAGCTGGACGTGGGTGCCATCAGTTTCACCGATGAGAAAAGTATCTCCTTTCTGATTCTGTTTGAATTATTCTATCGAGACATATTCCCATTCTGACATCTGACCAGTCCAGGACAGGATACAGTTGGCCTGTGGCAGTTGGCTTTCCATTGCTGTGATAAAATACCTGGAAAAAACTAAAGGAGGAGAGACTGTTCTGGCTTATGGGTTAGGAGGTTTCAGTCCATGGCCTTGGTCTTTGTGACCTCACAGGTCATAATTTCTCTACCAAATAAAGAAGTGGCAAACTGAGGCTCAGACTGCTGGGCAAGGAGCAGCATGGGCAAGGTGCTCTTGTTTTCTTTATTATGTGGGTCCTTAGCAGGACCACTGAAACAAAATTTTTAGCTCACTGGTGTTAGTACATTATTCATTGTAGTTCTAATTACAATGTAGTTATCTAATTACAATAGTTATCAATAGAAATTGTTACTAAAGTCCTCGACTAATTAGGCGTGCATAAGTAGCTGGCTTATGCAGTAAAAGCGATGGGGTGTCGGGTGCAGGAACCTCCCTAAGGTGGAAGCACCATGTGTGGAGCAATCGTAAGTAAATGTTCTCAACAAACTCCCCACTGGTTCTCAGCAGCCCATGGACAATGCCTTGAGCACAACTTATTTCTGAGGTAGAAATGATCACTCCTCTGTATTGCAATTGTCACTTAGTTTACTTCTAGGTGACAATAAACCCTAACAGTAGGTAACTGTGAGGCAAAGAAGGTTCCTATAGCCAAGCATGGTAGAAGTTCACACATGTAATCCAGCACTCTCTGAGGCTAAGGCAGGAGGAATGCAAGTGCAAGCCCTAGCCTGGGCAACTTAACGTTATAGTGAGGCTCTGTCTCAAAATAAAGAATTAAAAAGGGCTGGAGGTGTAGCTCAGTGTGAAGGCCCTGGGTTCAATCCATGGCATTGTGAAAAGAGGGGAAAAAATGAGGAGACAGAGGTACTTTCGAGAAGATAAGGCTTCCTGGAAACAGTTGAGGCATTGACAGTAAGTGGCTGCAGAGAATCACCAGACCCCTTGGTGGGTGCCTGGATCACAAGCAACACACTGTAGATGTAGTGGCATCTACAGTCTCCCTCACTGCACATCTCCCACTGTCTAAGGAGTGGGCTTCTCCATCCATTTGCTGGCTTTATGGTTGGCCCAATTTCATGTGCTCCTCAGGCTTCTGGTGGGCAATCACCATGCACCCAAGAGGCCACAAAGGAGGGTGCTGCAGTGAGCAAATGCCCATCCCTGCTCAGAGGCAGCCATCAGTCCGGTAGAGGGCACAGTGGCCCTGTGGCAGTTGGCTTTCCGTTGCTGTGACAAACTACCTGGGAAAAAAAATTAAAGGAGGAGAGACTATTCTGGTTTATGGTTTAGGAGGTTTCAGTCCACGGTCAGCTGCTCTAAGGCAGAAACATCATGGTGGAAGGGCCTGGTGGAGGACACTCCTCACCTCATGGCAGCCAGGAAGCAGAGTGAGATAGAAAGAGTGAGAGAGAAAAGGAGCCAAGGATTAGATACAGTCCCCAAGGTCCCCCAACCCACTCCCTTCAACTAGACGCCAGCTTCTGTTTGTCTCACCTCCCAATAAGGCCATCCATCCATTGATCTCATCAGTAGATTAATCCACAGATGAAGTTCAAGCCTCCGTGATCCAATCACCCAACTCCGTATTGCTGTGGTGGGGATTGCCCTCTGGGGGGACACTTCATATTAAACCATAGCAAGTGGTCAAATATGCAGGCCAATAAATACAAGACTCAACTGTGTGAAAAGATATTTTAAGAAACAAGGCTCGTGGTGTTATTTGGGAGTGTGGAGAGAGTTTACCCAGTACGGGGAATGTGGGGCTCCGGAGAAAAGGGGTCTTTGCAGGTGCACGCTGAAGGGCACTAGTTAGGCAGAAAGAACAGCATGATGTCAGACAGCTTGGCTTGGATTACGGCCACACTGCTCACGGTCAAGAGATGCTGGGAAAGTCACTTCTCTACTTGTTCTCAAAGTCCACGTCTATCAAGGTGGTCCTCTCACCACTTTCCTGCTTTCCTTGGGAGAGCTGAGCAGAGAGGACATTCCATGTCTACAGCACAGTCACGCCCAGGACACACTTGGCCCTTCAGCATGGCTGACTCCAGGCAGAACACCCCGCAAACTGGGGGTTGAGATCATGGGTGATGTCACATGGATTTGGGGTGACAGTTCTTGGCCAGATTCCTTCACTGGTTTGGAGGTGAGCTGTGGACCAACTGGTGTGGCTTCTGTAGGAACACTGGGCCACCCCCACATTTGTTTCTCATCCTCCAACAGGCTTTGGGGAGACATCGGGAGCTCCAAAGCAAAGTGTACAGATGACAGCATCAAATCACAACTGCCATAGCCTGTTGTTGAAAGCAAACCCCATGGCCAGGCCCCATTCAGTGAATGGTCCAGTAAGTTCTACCTCCTGGAAGGAGAACCAGAGTCTCAAGCAAAGAAGAGGGAGACTATGACATAACTGCAGTCACACAGCTACTACCACCATCCTGTCACTGATATCTCTCCACCTGTATACCTGTCTGTATGTGGAAGCTGAAGCTCCCAGAAAGTGAGAACACCCCCAAGGTCACCTGGCTGGTGAGCAGGGCAAGCTGGGACCTCTGCAAGGCCCGTATGCATACCCCAGCCCCCTGTGCTTGCGTGACAGTGCTTCTTGCTTACATTAAATTGCACGAGCTGGAGTGACTCAGAACTCTGTCCAGCAAGAAGGCATATGCACCACACTTTCTCTCCCTGCCAGAGACAGGAAGGAACTGCTCAAATATTGGAAGAAAGCTCAGGGAGGATGCCAGGCAGTGAGCCCTTCCCCACCTTCATCCTACGGAGGCTCTAGGCCATTTGTGCAAAAACAATAGGTTCATCTTTTAGGGTTTTTCTTTTAGTTATTTAAACAATGGTAGAAGGAAGGACCTCGTGTGTAAGAAGAGAGAAGCATGATGAGAAACTTGTTGAAGATATTTCCCTAGATGGAATCCTGTGGCCCCCTCCATGTGGAGACCAGCGGCCACTGTTCCCGCCAGTGAGTCTCTCACCTCTGCAGTAAGTTCTGAGGACCTTTTGGGGCATGGTTGAATACTTTCCAGAAAGCAACTGGATGTGGCAATTAACCTGTTGATTCTTGCAAAATATGACTTAAATAGTCATAAATCGTATTAAATAGTTGCTTAAATAGTCAACCATTCCTTGAAGGACAGAGATCCAAAACAGTTTCCAGAGTGCAATATCTTGGTGGTTCCTGCTGAAAGTGTAAAGCTGGTTCTCACACGAGTGTGCTCAGATGAGAGCACTGGGCCATGCCTGAAGAGGGAGGGGTACAGCTGCCCCTGTTGGTGACCCCGAACAGGGCCCTCAGAGAGGATCAGGCGAGAACAGCACTTCTCTGAAAAGCCATCTTGACAGCCCAAGTCCACTTGGCTGCAGCACCAAAGGCAGCTTTGATGTCCTCGCCAATGTCCCTGCCAGGAAAGGTTTGGGGCTGCTCCCAGAGGCCTAGCGAGATGTCCAGATGTGGGTGGGATGCTCTGCAGTTGGAGGGGGCCAAAGGCCAGGCTGGGGAGAAGGGAGCAGAGAGGGAGCCTCCCGCCGCTCAGTCCAGGAGCCAAGTGCAGAGTCTGAAGGACCAGGACAAGGATCTGGGCCTACTCCGGTCTACAAAATGAAAAAATGAGCTCTTCAAATTCTTGTGTGCAGCTGTCTCTCAACAACTCAAACCAGAGCCCCCGGGGGTCTTAGGGGGAGGAGGCAGCCCGCTGGTCTGCTGCTCATGTTGAGGACTGGGCAATCAGCAATCACTGGAGGACACTAACAGCCACACCTCCTGGCTCAGGCACGAGCCTCTCAGCAGACACTGCTTGCTGACGAGCTAAGTCCAGGGTCTCACACCCAAGTGCACTCGATGAAGGTCAAGCAGGTGTCTTCATCACATGACACGGGTTCAGTGTCCAACCACAAGTGTCACAGAAGTCCACCCATCCTCTCTTGTTGGTGCCAGCTGTGGGCAGAGCTTCCTGCCATGGTTGTACAGCGGCTGGAAACCCAGAGACTCCCAGGTGTTGAAAAAGTGGGTTTTCATTCATACAGGTCTTTTAAAGTACTGTGGGCCGACAAACACCATCTACAGGCTGGCTGAGCCCCATGAGTGGGCTGTGTCTGGTCTGAATAGATGCAAAGGGCCGGAGGCACGGGGCTGAAGAGCCACTGCTCCTGCCACTCTGCACTGTGTCCCAAGGGTGTCCTGGAGGACCCTGTGGCCTGGAAGAGAGCTCCATCCCACCAACACAGGGTGGTGGTCTTATTCAGCCTTACTCATTCTATCTATAAGAGTCAGTGTCAAGCACTTTGCCCCAGTGGTGAAGGGAGAGGATGGTGATTAATGATTCAACACTGCTTTCTACTGCGTGGTCAAAATCACCAAAGATCATCAACGAGTTTAGGGATAATTGCAGGGCAGTGTGTTGACTCATTATTTCTGAATAGTATGGGGAAATGATTTCTCTCCTTATTGTCTGCCCTAATATGAATAAATAGACTAAACTCTCTATAGGTGAAAGATAAGGAATAAAAAAGACCAGCATGACCAATACATCTTGCTATTTACTTATTTCATTAAACATGTTTATGTTGACAGTATAAGATTTAAAGAAAAGTTGCAAGAATAGTAGAAAAAGAATTTCCATATACTTTTCCTGATTCTTCAAATGTTAAAATTTTACCATGTTTGCTTTGGCATGAGTCTCTCTCTCTCTCTCTCTCTCTTTCTCTCTCCTCCCTTGTCTGTCTGTCAACCCTCCTCTCCTGAGCTGTTGAGACTAAGTAGCAGTAGCAGACATGTCACTATACCACTAAATATCTCAGAATGCATTTCTTAAACATAATGATAGTATTTTATATAATTATATCATAGTCATCAAATGAGGACATTAACACTGATACAATATTATTAGCTATTCTGGAGACCAACTGCAAATTTTGCCACTTGTCCTAAAAATGTCCTGTAGAGAAAATTTCTCATGCATTACCTTAGAAATGTTTATTCATGCTGTTGCTCGCAATGTCCAGTCTGGCCCCTTCCTTAAAGTGTTGTCTACCAAGTTACCCCATGAGACCCCCTATGGTTTCTTCTTAACTCAGTGAGTGACTTAGGGTTGTCTTGTTGGAGGACACCTGGAGATCCTGGAAACTCAGGGAATTGTCACCAGGGAATTTTAACAGCCACTTGTGACTCGTGGCTAAATCATTCGCTACTGTGAGTGCTGCTGTGACCAATTTGGATCCAACCACAGGAAGAGCTTTCCTTCCAATCTAACTTTACCTCTCACTATCAGTTCAAGGGTTAGGATTTCACTTAGTAGTTGAAAAGTCCTGTACCCTCCTTATTTATTCCCATGCTCAGATTATTCCTGACTTGCTCAGAGGAAGCCCCTCCACCCAGCTGTAACGTGTTCTCATCCTCTGCACTGACTCCTTCAAGGGCCCAGCCCTGTCTGTCTGTAATGTTTTTACCTAACTCAACTATCTATAATGGTAGCATGATTTATTCTAGCATTTTCCTACTGTCTTAGTCATGGTCTCACCTCTGGGACTCAACATCAGACACCCACCACTTAAAAGCAAGAAGTTTATTTTGGCCCATGTTTTCAGTTCGTGATTGGCCTGTTCCAGTGGAGGAGCCATGGTGGAGGGTCTGGTGGAGGAAAGCTGCTCACATCATTATAAAACCAGGAAGTGGGGCGGAGGAGCCAGGGAGGGAAAAAACCCTGCAGAATAATGGCTCCGGTGACTACCTCTCCCAGCCAGAACCCCCCCTAACATCCCATTTAGCTATAGCACCCTACAATGTAATCACTCTTCAAAAGCCTCATCGATGAGCACTTGAAGACTTGGGGAACATTGAGATACAACCCATAACACCTACATAGGGGATGTTGGTTGTATTTTACATAACATCACTGAATAGCAAAGATGGCTTTAACCTTACCGCTAAAAGCAGTGTTGTGATAAACGATCTTATGGGTGTGTATTTTTGAATTGCCACAATGAATCTTTGGGGTGGACTTCCAGAAGCAGGACCCCTGAGGCACAGGAAAGTGTGTATATGGTGCCATTAGAAGTGGCCAAATTCTCGCTCAGAAGAGTTGCACTTTTTTTTTTTCTGAGAAGCTATGAGCTACAAGGTCTGCATCTGTACATACCAGTGTGTGTGTTGTGCTTTGTGACTTCCACTAGTCTGTAGCTAACAAATGCCAGGTGTAACTTTATTTTATATGTCTCTAATTGTGAATGATGTGGAATGCTTTTCCTTTACAGAAGGCTAGTTTGAGTATAGTTTTGGTGAATTGTGTATTCATATATTTGTTCATTCCCAACAGTTACACTCTGTTTTTCCTCAAGTGGAAAGCTCTCTCTCCACTACAGATATTTGTGCTTTATCTTTAACACAGTATACACATTGTGAATATTTTCTCTCAGCATATCATTTTCATTTTTATTTGGTTTATTTTGGGTAAGGCAAATATTTTTTAAATTACATGGGCAAATTCACCACTGAAAAAATGAATTTGGATTTTGAATCATGATTAGGAAATGTTTCCTACACTTGAGTTATAGAGAAATTCATTCATGTTTTATTTAGTACTTAAAAATGATTTAATTTTCTTATGTTTAAATCACATCCATTTAAAGTTCATTCTTATGTACATTGTGGGCTATGAATCTAATTTTATCTTTTCCTTCAAATGGCTACCCATTGGACCCAGCACCATTTATTTTAAAAGTCTGTACTTGCATCAAGATTTGAGACGCCACCTGTATCATGCAGTGAATTTTATATGTTCTTGGATTCATTTACAGACTTTGTTCTGCTGGTCTCTTTTTCTAATCATGTACCAGGGCCATAAAACACAGTTCAAACTCTTACAAATTGTATCTCATGAGGTACCTGTCAGCTTGCAGTGAGACTGACCTGTATCAAATTACCACCACTCACCAGTTCGACAAAACCATGGATCTTACATATTTCCATCTAATATATGATTTGGGAACCACCTAGAGTGTACTGGCTAGTTCCAGGTGAAATGCAAAAGCTCCAGCCGGGAGGACTTCAGAACTTTTATCTTGCTGTTTTAGGTCCTTTCTGGTCCCTGAGACATAATCCCCAACACCTACAGCTTAAAGGAAGAGAGGTTTGTTGTGGCTCACGGTGTGTAGAAGTTTCAGTCCGTAGTTTGCAGGCTCCTAGGTGGGGTAGCATGGCAGAGGAGAAACAGCCCATGGCATGGCAGCAGGAAGCAGCCAAGGATCAAGGGAGGAGGAGGGAGACTGCCCTACCAGGCCACGCCCCCAGTGACCCACCTCCTTCTACCAGGCTCTACTTCCCAGATCCCATTTAGCCACAAACTCATGGGTAGAATAATCCACTGATCAGCACCACACCCCCATGACCCAGTCACCTCCCCAAAGCTCCATCTCCGAGCAGGAGCCTTTGGGGACACCCAGACATAAACCCTGACCCTAGCTGGCAGAGCCTGCCAATCATTCCGTCTTCTCTCTTCTTCCCTCCCCCAGTGATAGAGGGCCGCGGGGTTGCAGACAGCGTGCAGAGATTCTCCTCCTCGCTGCCGCCCTACCTGCCGGTGAGCTACAGCATCCGGGGCGCGGACAGCGCCTTCTTCCTGCAGGAAACGCAGCCACAGGACACGCTGCGCAACGCCAGCCTGCACACCAGGGTCGCATCCTTCTTCACCTACAAGGCCCGGCAGCCCCCGGTGCTGAACGCCAGCTATGGGCCTTACTGGGCAGAGAAGGTTGTGCCGCTGGAGCTCATGCTGAACTCCAACCCCTTCGGCCAGAGCGGCAGGTTTACTTTCGGCTGGAAGCTGAAGGCCTCCATCCTGCGGGAGAAGATCTACCCCAGCCGTCCCAAGGTGCAGGTCCTCTTCCACCTGGTGGGCCGGGACTGGGACGACGCGAGGCCCTCGGAGAGGCTGCCCTGCCTGCGCGTCTTCGCCTTCCGGGAGACCCGGGAGGTGCGGGGCAGCTGCCGGCTCGCCGGGGACCTGGGGCTGTGCGTGGCGGAGCTGGAGGTCCCGGCCGCGTGGTTCAGCGCCCCGACGGTGGTGTCCGGGAGGAGGAAGGCCGCGGAGCAGCCCGAGGGCAGCCCGGTGGAACTATACTACTCCGTGCAGCCGGGGGACGCGCGTTGGGACTGCGCCTCCGCGGGGGACCCCAGGGCGGGCAACGCTATCCGGCCCGGGAAGGACGGCGCCGAGGGGCCCACTTCGCGCCTGCAGAGCCTGGGTCTGGTGCGGCTGTACCGCGCCCCCGACGGTGTGCAGCTCAGGGAGCTGCGACTCGACAGCAACGTGGTCATCTGGCTGCCGTCGCAGCCGGCCAAGCAGGGGGACGTGGTCACGGCCTATGTCACTGTCTCCAGCAACTCCACCGTGGATCTCTTTGTGCTAAGGTAGGTGCTGGGTCTGTCCTACCATTCTCAGGAACCTGGGGTGCAGCTGGGCTCCAGCTGGGGTGATAGATGCTGAGCAAAGGTGGTGGACACTTGTTTCGGGGATCTCCTGCCTCATGCAGAGCCTGGGTACACCCGTACCAGGAACTCCCGTGCCCAGGTCCTGGGCAGCTCTGTTCACGTGTCTGGAGGGGATGGAGGGCAGGAACTATCCAGACCGCCAGGCTGAGGGGTTAGCCATCTTGTCCTTGGCTTTGGCTTTGGCTTTCATGCACATCCGCAGTCCTGGGTTGATGAAGACGGCACAGGTCAGGGAGCCCAAGCACTGCCACTGGGAGGATGACAGCTGTCATGAGTAAAAAGAGTGGAAAGAGCCCAGGTGACTCCCGGAGATGTGCTTTAATGTGTTGGGCTTGGGGAAGCCAGTAAGTGGCAGGGAAAGCTAGCGGTCAGGTGTGCCACTGAGCAGCGGACACATCTTCAGCAGAAGCCTGGGCAGCAGAGGTGGGGCAGGGCATAAAGCAAACAGACAAACATCCAAGTTAAGGCAACCACAGGTGATGGGGGTGTGACTCCCGTCCCCTCTGCTGGGCCAGTGAGTCGCCAAAGAGCTTTCCGAGAGTGGCTCTGTCCCTCTGTAAGCATCCTTGGTCAGGAGCACTGATTTCTAGGATAACTGATGCTGGGAAAGCCACGTAATGCAGATTCTCTTCACAAGAGGACGAGCATCCCATAATAACGAAAAAGTATTTGTTTGAGATGTATTTTAAAATAAAGATTAAAAACAAAAATTACCAAATAGGTTGCCTTTAAAGTTATGTTTAAGAGCAACTTAGGTTATCATTATAGCTCTGCTTTGGTGCTTTTTTAGCACAGAGAATGAGTCACATGTTGGATGAGTGCCTTGGAATAATGTCTGCAGAACTGATGCTGTGTTTCAGCAGAGGTCCCTTTTGCTTCAGTTTGGTAGTACGACTGCCAGGGTGGTTAAGTTTAAAGTTTTGCTTTGAAAACAAAGTGTTCAAAGATTTCACTGACCTCCTTAAAGTACTTCTTAGTCATTTGGATTCAAATAATTCTCTCTGAAGTTTCTGTCTTGTTATCATCTTTACAACTTTTCTTTCAAAATCTTGCTGTGTTTCGGTGCTGGGGAAGAAAACCTAGGGCCTCCTGCATGCTAAGCAAATGTTCTCTCTTTAAACTGCATCCCTGGCCCTCCCTCCCCTTCCCTCCCCTCCCCTGCCCGCCTCCTCTTCCCTCTCCTCTCTTCCCCTTCCCTTCCTTTCCCTTTCCAAATGGTCTAATTTTACAGAGTGTCATTGCTAATTTTTAAATGTGATTATGGGACTTTTATAACATTCATATCAAAAATATTATGAAATATTATACCTATTACAAGATTTAACATTTCACAGTTCAGGAAGTTCCCATCACAGTTCTCTGCAAACCTTCCTCCTTGACCAACAAGGGACCTGCCACATTGGTGCTGAGATAGAGACCTCTCCGACAGCGCACTGGAGACCTGTTGAGAGTGTCATCATCTTGTGTCTGTGAGGCCAGGACAGTCACAATTTGGGTGAAAGGATCCGAGTGTGTTTCCGGCTACCTTGGATGGGGGAAGACAGTGATCTGAGAGGTCTGAATGTAGTTGTTTTACTTCATTGGTTTTGGGTGATGCAAGATAATCACATCCAGCCCTGGCTTTAGAACTTGAAGACAGAAGACAAGGAACTGATCTCATTGCTAAGTCTGGGTGTATTACCAAGTCCTTATCAGCCTCACCTTTGCCTGTGGTTAACTTTGGTCCTTAGAAAGTGTGAACTCTGCAGTCATCTAGCAAGGGTGACTATGAGCAGAGCCACGGGTGCCCTTGGGTCTAAGGTCCATGGCCCTGGTCTGCACATGGGATTCCCTGACCTGACCTGCTGCAGGGGAGGAGCCTTTGTTTGTATTTCCCATCCCAGCATCTGCCCTGGTTGTGAACAGGACCTCAGCTCTGGTCCTACCTCTTCTGCATAGGTTCTGTGAGACCTCACCCTCCTTTTCTGAACTTCCATTTCTCAGTTTCTTCTTAAAAACAAACAGCATGATAGTACCACTGTGGCAGTGCTTTAGTGGGCTGGTACTTCTTTGTAAGTTACTCCTGACTGTGTCTGGCACATACAAGTGTTGAATATTACCAACAAGATGTTTTCATTTTTATTTTTTTTATTTTTAAAGATAAAAGAACTAAAATGTAATAATAAACACTCAGATATAAGAGAAATAACATAAAAACAATGAAGCCAATACAGAATTTCAGACAGGGTGATCAGAAATTAACAGTGGTTGTTGTATTACATACCGTTATCTTCATATTGGTTACTCAGATAAATATAGACATGTAAGAATGATCAGATAATTAAATATCAACTGTTCCTTTCAAGAAAGCAATAGAAATTAGTAGTACAGTTATCGCAGCTGTCTTGTCCAACACAGTTTTTTTAAATATCCATCCAGCCTTCAGTAAAATTTGGATTCACTTTAACTGTGAAAGGATGTCACGCTTTGCCTAAAACAGCAACTGTGGGTTTGTCTGCAAAGCTCCATCAATTCCCACTTCACCATGGTTTTGTCAAAAGGATGATATCTTTCTGTAATGACAGAGGGTGGTAATGGGATGTGGGACTTGGTCACATTACGGTGTGGTTCCCCACCATCCACAGCCACAGCCTTATTCTGTCCCCTGTGACCTTTCCACACATAGCTCAGGGTCTGCCTCACCTCTTCCTGTTCAAGAAGAGGAACTTCCTGTTCAGCCCAGGTCATCTCCCTTTTCCTCTGACCTTATACCAGAAACAACGTTCGTAAGGGCTACAGAGCAACTGCCCCTAGGAGACCCCAAGCACAAGAGGACCCAAGCACACACACAATCCAAATATTGGTGTCTCAGGCAGATTGGAGTTCAGATTAAAGGTCTGAACACCTAGATTAGCAGTCTCCATTACCCTCAGGATAGAACTCCGCTCTTTATAGATGGCTACAGACAGTAGAGCCCTCTTGGGGCCTTGGGTTGATTGGAATGCACAAGTGACCCATTCCGACAGTTTGTCACATGCAGTGTTGCTCTGTGTGGCCTCTCTTTCTACTTTCTTCCTTCCCTGTTTCCCCCTCTTTCTTTACCAAAGCCTCTGAAGCGTTCCAAGGTTCCTTTTTATTAATTTTTTAAATTTTTAACTAATCATAGACTGATAAGAAGTGGCAGAAAGTGATAAAGCCATTTCCCATGCCCCTTCTTGGAGTTTCCTCTAATAAGTATATCTCATGTAGCTTTTTTGGCAAAAGAAAGACAGATTGCAGTCTCCAAGCCTCCTCCTTTGCTTCCTGGAAATTTGAAACTTTGCTTTGTTGTTGTAGTTTATCTTTATAATTATTTTTCTTTTGTAATCAAACTACGAACACAACAGGTTTCCCATTTTCAATATGAATAATGTGGTGGTTTTTATGTAGATGTCCTACAAGAGCTGCATTCCCTCAGAGGCAAGGCTTTCAGGAGATGACTGGATCATGAGGGCTTATGGCCAACTTCCTGTTAGGAGGTGGGGTTTGGGCAGAAGAGGTGGGGCCTAGAGGGTTTCTCTCCCTGCCCAGCCCCTCCCTTCTCTGTCTACTTCCTGTTCATCCACACTGCGAGCTGCTCTCCTCCGCCAGGCCCTTCATCCAGGCTGCTCCTGCCTTGGAGCCCAGCAGGAACTGTGGACGAAAACCATGACCCAAAATAAACCTCTCCTCCTTTAAGTTCTGAGTGTCAGATGCTTTGTCTCAGTGACAAGAAAGTGACTAAGACAGATTTAATGTTTCTCTCCTTTCAGTAAATCTTTGTTCACCTGATATTTATGGAACCCACTTGCCAGGCATTATTTCATAGCAGTGAAGCAATGATCCGCTCCCTGCCTGGGTGGACCTGATGCTCTTGAGGGGGGAAGTAAACACCATCAAAACAAGGATAAAAATGCAATGTACGGTGATCGATGATTTACAAGAAAAGAACCAGGGAAGAGGAATAGAGCTGAGGTGCATGCAGGCCTGCTGAAAAGGTGTCTTGTGAACCAGGTGTGGTCTGGGGAGAGCCACAAGGACAAAAGCCATGAGGCCACCCTTCTGAAGTGTTGCTGTGAGAACACTAGGAGGCCATCGTGGCCAAATAGGATGGAAAGAGGGACAAGTAGGGAGGTAAGCTCAGGCCAAGCTGCAGTCTGTGTCAGGCAGGGCCTCATGGGCCCCCAGAAGGACTTGTCCTTCACTCTGAGTGACAGGAGGATGATGGAAAGTTTCAAACCAAGAGTGCTGTAGCCTAACTCAGCTTACGTATTGCGGTGGTCCAGGCGAGAGAGGACGGTACACTGGCTCAAGCTGGCAGCAGCAGGGGTGTAAGGAGCATGCATATTCCAGAAGTTACAGCTGGAGCTGCCTGAGTCATGGGCACACGTGGGTGAGGAAACGCAGGCCGTGAGGACCGGAGATAGGAAGGGGCGGGGTAGAGGGAGCTGCTTCTGGGATGTGAAGCCTGGGAGAAAAACAGATCTGCACTCTATAGACACCCTTGGGTTCAGATTGAATTAGAGTGTGTTTCCATTCTTAGTGTCACATCCTTGTTTTAGGGAAAGGTCATTCAGTAAGCAGATGACATAAGGGGCACACACAGACGTGGCCTGATGAATGGGACGGTTGCTGAGGCCAGGAAATCCACTCTTCCTGTCCAGCAGGCATGGGGCTTCCCCAGGGGGAATTTTCTGGGGGACTGCAGGATCCCGATGATCTCTGCTGACAGTGAAATCCACAGCCTCCTGTGTCACTTTGCATGGTGGCCTCATGGACCAAGCTGGTATTCAGGAAGACTGTGGACTTTGGGGGAATTTTTAGGGGCCTTTCACATCTGTGGAAACTTGGTATGGATCCCCCTGAAGAATCATTGTCACAGTGCCACTCTCTCAGAGGCAGAAAGAAGGCAAGTTGTTTACAGCTTTATGATGGGACTCAAAAGCAGCCCTTGCTTTTACCATGAAGCTTACTGCTGTTCCTTGCAAGTCAGGATGTGGAAGAATGAACCTACGAGGTTCTTTCAGAGCCCTATGTTAGAAAGTAGAACAAAGTAATAAAATAATTTCTGACCAAGAGAAAATACATATGCAGAGATATTTTTCAGGTACTCATAAGCATGGGGTTCCCTGGAACAAGCTCCTTGACCATCTCTCTGCTCCCTACTGAACTCTCTCCCTTTGCCTAGGACTTGGCCCACTCATTATGGTTGAATGAATGCAGAGCTAAAGACTAATATCAAATCTATATCATGAATGCCCCTTTTCTTGGAAATGTTGTCTCCCAACCAACCAAGGCCCCTTGCAATAAAGACCAAGGTTGCTTAGCCAAGAGGCATTGGTGAACATTCCAAAGCTTTTGGAAATATACTGACAGTTGGGGTTGCCCTGTGGAGCTTCCCTTCACTGCCCAGGGAATCCATGTGCCCCTGAAGGTCTGAGGTGCCAAGGAGAGAGCTTTTCCTCCTGCACGGCCACCCCTGAAGCCTAGCTTTGGACCAGTGCCCAGCTCTGGGGCAGGCCAGTGGGTCTCAACCCTGAAGACCATGGGAGGTTAGAGACCCTCGGCTTGTCATTAAGTCCTAAAGTGATGCCCAGAAGCAAAGGTGGCCTTCTCCACCCTCCTCATTTTACAGCAGGCTTACTTATTCCAACTCGTAATTCACAGAAGCCGGGAGGATGGTTCTCCACCTATGATCAATTAATTCTCAGCCCTGCATTCGGGACACGAGGATGGTCACAAAGGATGCATCCTCCCTGGGAGTCCATAGTATGCTCTAACATGAATGTATGCACAGTAGACAGACATGTCACCACCTCCCAACGTAATGAAGAAATGTTAGCAGAGCTCTGGTTCGGTCTATAGCGGGATCCCCACCTCAGCACTACTGGACGTGGGGCGGGTAATATTCCGTGGGTGTACTTGTGCACTGCAAAGTGCTAGCAGCATCCTTGGCCTCCATGCACCAGATGCTGGTAACACCTCCATCCTTGCTCCCCAGTGACACCCAGAATAGCCCCTAACTGCTAAATGTCCTCTGGGTGACCGTGACCTCCCTGGGTGACAATCATTTATTCACAGCCTGGTTGCACTCAGGGCACCCATACCCAGATGTGATAGAAAGCAGAAGGAAAGGTGGCTCGTGCCCCCGTGCTCCTTTGGGCCAAAGCTGTTGAGAATATGTCTCCTCCGTTCCTCTTCTGACGGGGAGCACTGGGTTCCTTCATCATGTTCCACCCCTACTTCAAATATGGGGCACAAAGGAACCTGCTCTTTAGAAGTGCATGTTCTTTAATTCAGGCCGAGCCCGTGCCTATCCTTACCTGCATCACCCGCAGCTGCTTGGGGGATGGGTTCGTGGGAGGCGCCTGGACATGTTCCACGGACTCTAACTCCGGGTCAGTTTCTCTCTGGACCAAGGCAAGGAGCATCTCCTAAGCATATACCCTGCACCTGCATCTAGCTAATCAGCCCACCCCTGTTGTCGCTGTGTTGTCAGTTACACACTGGGACAATTCTTCTAAAATATAAGGCCCACCATGGCACACAGCACTCCAGTGACTCTGTCCTCACTTTGGAAACACAGGTGCTTGGTCACCCGGAGCACTCTGGGCTCCTGCACCCCTGGCCGTCTCAGCTGCTCCTCTAACCAGCTGCTCTCCTCACCAATTCCTCCCACATCTGAGAACTCCGCAGCCCTGGGCCCTGCTTTGGCTGCGTGCTATGTCAGAAATTTGTTCTCTGCAGACGGCAGTGTGGCTCAGGTCCCCACAGCTTCGGGCTGTCCTTGGAGGCCACCTCCTCAGTGGCTTTCTCTGTCTTCTCTGCAGCAGGACTTCCCTCCCTGGCAGCCACTACTCTTCACCCTCTTTGGTCTCGAATTCATCGTCCTTCTCTCCCAGGTCCTGTCACACGTTTACTTGTGTGTCTGTGGCCTCCCTTCTCCCCGTGGAAGCCCCTTGGTGTGGACTCATGAGGCTGGGCCACACCCAGCATTCAGAGCATGGCTGGGCCCAGCAAACTCAGCCAGTGGTGCTGACTCTGCCTAGAGCGAAGTGTCCCACTCAGTATAATCGTCAAATATTGGCAGATCCAAACTATTTCAGAGACGATAGAGAAAGAGAGAAGACAGGTACTTTGCATCCCATCTTTGATTCCATGGTTCCTGGATTCCTCTAGAGCTCAGATGGTTTTCCCAAGTTCTCTATGCTGACGCTGGCCACAGCTTCCCTCCAAGGGCACTGCCAGCACACACATCAACCCTCCACCAAAGCAAAGGCTATAATCTGTCTCTTTTTTGCTCATTTTCTGGGCCTTCTGCTTCCTGGGAGTAGAAGAATAGGAAAGCAATTTGCACTGTTTCTCTGTCCTTCCTAGGCAGGTTTTGGGTACCAGGACTGATTTTGGAAATTTCAGGACATCAAGCCTAGGAGATGGTTTTCTAAAAACCAAACCACAGTGAAGTAAGAATATAGTTCCCTGGAAGAGCAAAGGGGAAGGAATCCCAGAGAGGCTGCTCCAGGCCCCGCACCTCGTCCAGAACAGCCTTGCCTTGTAGAGACAGGACTGCAAAACAGGACAGCAGTGAGGCGGCTTCACTGGGCGCAGAGGGCGATGGCCCTGTGCATTCCTAGCTCTTGGAGGTGGGGCTGACTGATTCCTCAGTTCTGTCCCCTCTAGACCGCTGGGTGAAGCCACAGTCCTCACTATCAGTCAACACAGTGCCACAGGTGCTTAACTGCCAAGATATGTTCCCAGCATGCTCCAATAAATACAGTAAGAAGATTCCAACTGTGATATGTTCCCAGCATGTTCCAATAAATAACTGAAAAGGATGTGTTCAGGGAAGGAACCTTTTAAAGAGATGTGCTCAGGTGACTTTTTATGCACGAATGTGGAGAGAAACATCATTTTTCCAAGCAGGAAGAGGTTTGCAGATGGATTGATTTCTACTACGAACACTTCTGTCCAAGAACAATTTGGTCGGCAAACAGAAGCATTTGACAGAATTTTGCTTCTCTTTGCAAACCTCACACTGGGTGACAAATGAACAAAGCCATCTTCCCCAGAACTTTGGAACAAATTAAGTTCAAGAACCAAGGAACACCGTATCTGACTCTGACAAGGTAGAGGTCAAACACCAGGCCCCACCCTCATTAAAGTCATTTCAGGCTCATTACAAAAATAGAGTCATAGGTTTCCGGTGCTGGATGGGGTGGGATTCCACAGGGTTAGACAGAACATGCAAACGTGTAGCGTCTTTAACCATCACAGCCAAACATGGAAACCACCCAAATGCCCATCACCTGCTTGGTGGGAATGAAAATGTGATGTATCCATTCAGTGGAAGATTATTCAGCCCCAAGAAGAAATGGAATTTGGATACAAGTGAGAGTGTGGGTGCACCTTGAAAAGATCATGCTGAGGGAGGGAAGCCAGACACGAAAGGCCACCTAGTGCGTGGCTCCATTGGTACCAATTGCCCAAAGAAGGCAAATCCGTAGACAGGAAGAGTTGAGTGGTCCCAAACCCAGGTTGATCGCAAGTAGAGGGTGGTTGCTAATAGCATGGGCTTTCCATTGGGGAGGTGCAAATACCCTGCATTGGATAGTGGTGATGGCCGCAAGCACTGTTCTCAAGCCAGGTACCGTCTCCTCAGCAGGGCCAGCCTTTGTGCACACTGCATCTCGGATATGATGGTGGGAATGGGGCACGCCGTGTCTGAGGACAGTGGGAGGCACTTAGCAACTCCTGGAGACAGTGACATGCAGGAACCCAAAGCCAGGGCACCCAGACTTGCTCGTTTAAGGAGAAGCGCAAATACAAGCTTGCAGGAGATCTTCCGACTTATCAATGTGCACATCAGAGTTGCTTTTCAGCTGCCCACCTGCACGTAGCCAGACTGTGCCCCCTGGCGCCAGCCATGGCTCAGAGCCCTGGTGTGCATTAGTTCCCAGCAGCTACCATAATGCACGCCCCCAAGCGGGGCAACAGAACTTGAAGCAACAGAACTTCCTTCCCCAACATTTCTGGAGGCCAGAATCTAAAATCGAGGTGCTGGCGGGCCACGCTGCTGCCAAAACCTCCAGAGAAGAATCTTCTAGCCTCTTATGCTCCGGAGGCTGCTGTGCTGCTGGCCATGCCCAGCTCGTGGCCACGTCACTGCAGTGCTTTCTGTCCCTCTGTGCCCGCCTCTGTGTGCTCTGAGCAGCCCTTTCCTTCCCTTGTACGGACTCCAGTCCTTGGATTTAGGGCCCACTATAACCCAGAAGGACCTCACTGTGAGGTTCTTAAGTGATCACCAAGCCCCTGTTTACTAATCGGTCACCCTGGGGTCCCACATGGACGTGAGTTAAGGTGGGGCACTGTCCAACCCGGGGCAGAGACGATGCGCCACCCAGACATTCCTGGGCCCTTTTCAGTGATTGCGCTGTGCCCCTGGCAACACCAGCAGTGCTTCCCTGGGGTGGGGAAGCCCCGGGACCAATGGGAACCTGTGCCTTCTCCATGTGGGGAGCGACCCTTCCCTGCCCAAGTCTAGCCCGGTGATCTCAAATCCACCCTAATTACTGAGCACTGCCTGGGTGTATGCTGTTATAATTTAATTTCACGGAGTCAGTTTTTTCTGATCTCTTTTATGTCTGAGGATTTGAAAAACCCTCAAAGGCATTTTCCAGATACCTGGCTGGTCTGGGATAATTGTTGGCTCTTCGTGTCCAACTGTGCATAAATCCGCAGGGTCATGGAAGGACTTGCCTATTCCCAGACTCATCACTGGGAGGAGGGGACCCCAGAACACAATCAAGTTTGCATTGATGGCAAATTTGGAGTGAATTCAGAAATTCTGGAACCTCATTTTCCCACACTCTGTCTCAAACTCATTTCCCCTGTTGAACGCCTCCAAAGGAAGAGTTTGTTTTCATTTTCTTCAGCTTGTCATTTCAAATGTATTCTTCTGGAACGGAGAAAAAGAACAATTTTCTTTCTGCTTGGGAAGAAGTGAAGAAATAATGTTTCCTGCCCCGGCTCCCAGGCCCCTCCCTCGCTCCCCACAACACAGCCACGTTGCCAGGCAGCCTGGCCTTGCGCAGCATCGCAGAGCGAGTGCACTGTTGTGGGAAACGCTGGAACATAAAATTGACTCCAGCTCTGTGAAAGAGAAGGGAAGCAGAGCCCTTCCAACCGGAATCCCCCCTCCTTTGTTCCACATTCTTCCACCCACTTAAAAGTTACTTTGTTCTGCACTTTATCTGTGGTACACAATTTAACACACGCATGCGTGCACCTGTGGCTTCGGCCTCTTTCCGGCTGGATGTTTTCAGAGAGGAAAGCCCGTCTAAGGAGACAAGTAATAACTGCAGCAAGAGCATCCAGCACGCCAGCATTCTGGAACTCTGGGTGTGTTTATCAGAAGACTGTTACTTGGTGTGGTGTGGCGTCACTACTCCAGGGCTCCTAAATACCAGTTATCTGAACTGTTTCTCCCCTGAAGCCCCAGGAATGATAAGCCGAACTGAGATCTTGGCTAGAGAGGGGAGGGTCCTTTCTGTTTTGAGAGCATTCTGATTGATCCACCCTTGTCTGAGGTCTCTCCTGGAGTCCTGCTGCTGTCTCAGCCCCTGTGCTGTGTTTTGTTACTCTTGAGTGTCCCCAGAGACCAGGAGGTCTCCACCTCTTTGATCAAAGCCAGCGTCATAGACATGGAGACATCCAGGGAAACAGGGGAGGATGTGGACCCGAGGGGCTGGAAGGGATGTGACAGACAGGATGGAGCTCTGAGATGTGTGACCCACTCCCCAGTCCTGGCTCCCACTTCTTTTGGGCTGGATTCCCCCCTTGCTGTCCCCCAAGTGGGGCCCGGATCTCAAGACCAGACTGCGCCTCCTTCATTTAATTTATGCCGGCCAGGACTTCTTCCCCTGCCAATATCCAGCTGGGAAGCCCAGGACTCCACGCAGGAGTGGCTGTGCTCTGATGGAAAGGCTTGTGGGAACAGCGTGTAGGACACGGGGACCACACTGCACCTTTCCTAACTACCCACACCCCACAGCCCACCTTCCCCTGAATCCCTACCCCGTTGTCTGTGGCTCTGGCATTCCCAGGGAAACCTGCTTTCCTAGATAAAGCACCACTTCTTTTAGGTTTCCCGGAAGGACTTTTACAAATAAAATTTGCTGCCGCAAAGTAAAAGAGCACACACCCCTCCCCGCTGATCTGTCCCACTCTCCACAGGAGGGCTCCGGTGGGGCCTGAGGGTCAAAGTCCTGGCTCCCCTGCCACTGTTGCTGCGTGACGCTTTGGCCTAGCATTTGGCAGGTCGCTCTCCTGTAATACGCCACTCAATCCAATCCTCTGAGTGAGCCGTTCTATAGGTGAGGAGGGACCGGCTCTGAGGTTTGAGGAAGGCTTTGGTCAAGCTTATTTTGCAGCTGAAACCCATCTAAATTTAAAATGATGTATTCCTCCCTATAATGGAAAAGATGAGGAGACCCAGGCATAACTGCATCTGGGGGTGCTGGGGATTTAGCTCAGCGGCAAAAGCGCCTGCCTGGCAAGCGCAAGGTCGTGAGTTCAGTTCCTGGTACCGGAGAAAAACCAAAAAACAAAAAAAACAAACAAACAAAAAAAAAAAAACAAAAAAAAAACTGCATCTGGGCATGGATGCCGCCCTGACCCCCCTCGCAACATCGCCCCGCTCCCTTCTGTACTTGGTGCTGTTCTCTCATCATGGGGACCCCAGTGGTTCCAGTTGGGCCATGCTCAGAGAGTGAAGATGTCTCTTTTGTAATAAGTCCAGTAAATGTCCTGGAATTGAGTTGCCTTGGCTTGGCCAAAGCCACGCTCCCACCTCTAATCCATTTACCGTGACCAGCAAATGTGCGTGTGCTTATTGGCCAAGCTACTGTAAAGAAGAGCCGGAAGTGGTGAGTTAACCGCTCCTAAACAGGCCCACTGCAAGTGTAGATGAGCTCCTTGGCAAAGAGAAAACTGAAGAGCAGATACTAGAAGAAGGAGGATGTATGTTCAAAGCAGGAAGTAGCAGGAGATGCCCACACTGGCACCAGAGCTCCAGGGATTGGTGGTCAAGTTCAAAGCCAGCACCCTTAGTTTCCACGCTGTGTGACTATGATGGGTTCCTGCATGCCTCTGTGTTCCCACTTACATCGTAGACAATAAAAATGGCTCCCGTTTGTGGGGCTCTGGAGAGACTTAAGGAAAGATTTCAGCATAAGCTCTCGGCACGTGCTAGGCATTTCACATGCATAACTTTCTTATTTCCATGGTTTAGCTTTTCTGCTATTGCATGCATTCTTTGCGGAGCTGCACCATCAGCTCAGAGCACCCTTACCCCTAAATTCCCATCTTTACAGCCGCAGCAGTAGGCACTTTGGGTGGAGGAGGGATCCCCTTGCTTTCACTGAGGTCAGCCAAGGTTCTTGGCCAGGGAGCAGTTCTACATCCACTTTCCCAGGGGTACTGGACAACGTCTGGAGACATTCACGGCTGTCCAAATGGGGCTGAAAGGGGCTCCTGGTGTCTCGTATGTAGAGTCCGGGGCTGGTGTTGGTTACCCTACAATGCACAAACGACCTTCCCTGTCCCAACAAAGAATGTCCCAGCCCCAAATGCCAGTCAGTAATGGTTCATCACCAGATGGGGGGCCACAGCTGTGGGGTATAACTGATTACCCCCCAGACTGAAGAGTAGACGCACATCTTAGTGAAGCGTGGCTGTGCCCTGAGCCCGTGATAAGAGCTGCCTGCTAAGGACATTACAGGCCTGCCTGGCAATGCACAGGGCTCTGTTTCTTTCAAATGTTCTGCCCAGATGTGGGCTGCAAATAATTTGTGGAGGAGCCATTGAAATCAAAGCCAATTTCCATGTTTACCAAAGAGCCAGACCGCAAACTCCATAATAAGTATATCTGCATATCTCTTCTTTTAAAAAATAGCAATAAGGAAAGAGCTTCGATAAATCACAGGGGACATTCAAAGACAGCCTGGAGCTGTGTCGGGGAGGAAGGGCCTCACACTTCAGTCTGGTTCCTTTCCTTCGCTGGTAATGAACACTTCCTGGAGCAGGTGCTGAGCCACATGGCTGGCTCTCACAAATGACAGGTCAGGGTCAGTGTTGCTCACACTGAAGAGCTAAAGCTCAAACTCAGCTGTACACCCCAGTCATGCCATCCCCACGCGCACAGTGGGTGCAAGAGAATCAAACATGGTGGCAGCATTACGATGAGCCACTGGTGGATATGCCATGTTTGGTCCCTGGGCTCTTGGCTTCAGGGTGTTGGGGAGAGCCTGGCCTCATGGACTGTCACGTCTCTAAAGAGTGCAAAAGACCGTTTCTTCCCACTCCACTTCGTTCCTAGTAACCCTATTACGGGCAGTTAGCTAGTTAGATCTCCACGCTGACTTTCATCTTGTGTGATTTGCAAACATACGCAACACTTAACTTGCGCTATTGCTGCAAATGCATGCATTTAAAAATGGAACTTGAACCTCACCCATCTGCAGCAGGTGACAATACTATAATTCTGCAAGTAGGGACTTTCTAACAGGGTAGACCATATTCAGTGACTATGTGACTGTAGCTACTCAACTACTATTTTTGCTTGGTTTCTGTTTCCGTTTTGTGAAAGCCTCCTTGCCTTCCCTTCAGCCAGTTCCCCAGCCACTTCTGCTTCGGAGCTTTGAGGTTCATGATTCACTGTTTGCAAAAATAAACTCTTGGAGATTTTACCTCAGGTTACCTATCAAACATCCTTAATTTTCCAATTGGGCCAAAAAACATTTGGAAAACTTCGTCAGGTTTGTTGTTATTCCAGGAAGTCAAGTTTTCCTCAACTTCCATTAATGTGAAAAAAAAAAAAAATGTCAGGTCAGCCTTGGAAGGAATTAAATGTCAGCAGGACCCTGGAGGACACGTGAGTGCTGAGAAAATATCTGAGAAGTTCTAGAAACCGGAAAGGAATGAAATGGAGCTGCTTCTCTGTCTGTGGGTAAAATACTAAGAAGGAGAAGGACCCCAGGCTCTCCCGGTCTGCATGGAGGAAAGAGCAGCAGAGTGGGAAGGCTGTGGGGTGTCAGGGAAAGGTTCCATCCATCCCTAGCAGCCTCCCTAGGACACGTAGATAAGGAAGGAACTAGGGGAGAGGTTCATCCTGTCATCAGAACAAGTGGGACCCCCCAGGGCACCTCTGTGCGGCAGCTCCGTTGTTTAGGGAAGGCTCCTCGGAGGCGTGTGTTCCCAGACACCACACACATGGCCATGCAGATGCCACTGTGATTCAGTGCCTTGGGCTGGACATCCCATGCACCCCTCACCCCAAAGCATGTGGACGCTCTCCTAGGGGTGGTGTGCATCCGCTGCATACTTCCAGCCAAACTGCCCTTCTCTCGGCCAACAGCAGCTTACATCGAGGCTCTCAGACGTGAGTGGCCACCCTCATCCCCGGAGGCCTGTGAACACAGAAATGCTGGGCCCTACTCTTAGTTGGTGGCTCAGGAGCTGGGAGTGGAGCCAGGAAATTTGTATATCTCTAAGTTCTCAGGTATTGCGGGTTAAATGGTGGCCCATCACCACCACTACCAACTTCTTATGTTGACTTCCTAAGCCCCAGAGCTCAGAACAGAGCCACATTTGGGAATGGAGTCCCCGTGAATACAGTTAGTGAAGAGGAAGTTACCACTCAGTGTGCTGGGCCCATCAGCCAGGCAGACTGTTGTGAAGACAGAGGCTGAGGTTGAGAACCCCAGAAATCAACAGCAAACCCACTAACAGTGGGGCCTCAGAAGGAACCAACTCTGCCAATACCTTCACTTCGGACTTCTGAACTCCAGAAGGGGAGACAATCAATTTCCATTATTTAAGCCACCAAATATGTGGTGCTTTTTCTATGGAAGCTCTAAGAAACCAGTATACCGAGGGTTGCTGCTGGTAGTCCAGGGACCTTACGTTGAAAACCTCTGATTTATGAGCACAGTGTCTACTGGACAGGGAGCCTAGTGCGAGCTGTGCAGACATGTTCAGACACTCCCTGCCATCACAAATTTGAGATCTTCCCACCAAACTCCACAGTTTTCCCCAGTCTTTACCCATGATTCCACAGGGCTCACAAGATGGCCGCCACCACTGTGAAGACAAACTCACCAACCACAAGTGGTCCACACAGGAAGTAAGGGAACAAAGATGGAAAATAAAAGGCTGTCTCCTAACAGGGCTCTGCCTTTTCAGGGAGGAGAATCTCGCTCACAAGTCTGACAGCAGGCTTCCCTTTACATCATTTCACTAAACTTGGGCCTTAGGCCACCTCTGTCAGAGGGGAAAGGAAGACCGTGCTATCACAGCATGTTTCTTTTCCTTTAAAAATATTTCATTTTGTTTAACTGTTACTCTTACAAGATCTTGGTTTTGACTGGACTTAAAGCAGAACCGCAGAGAGGACAGATCCACCACTCAGTAATCTGTTCCCGACATTTTTTTTTATTTTTGCCCTCCTTCTTTTTCTTGGCCAAAGGCTCAGCATGTTTCTGATCTTCTTGAATTTTTCTTAATGCATTATTTTTTCAGAGCAAAACCCTGATGTTTGAGTTCTAAGAAAAATTAAGTGATAGAACCTGAATTTGGAGTGCTTTAGCCTCTGGACTTTCACCTTCCATGTTAAGTGGTTCTAAGAACTTGCTCGTGGAAGTCCTCCTCTTTGGAGAGGTTGAAAACCCTGCAGGCTCTGCTAGGTCTCTAACACTCCAGGTGGCAAAGCATAGAGCTTTCATTCAGGCTAGGATTATGCTTTTCAACTGCCGTCCCCTCTTTTCAATTTATGTGCAATTATCATAACATAAATTATCCACTTTAAGGTGAAATTGAGTTTGCACTTAGTGCACTCACAGTGTTGTGCAATATTTCTCTCCAGTCTCCCCAGATTTTTGGCATCAGAAAAGACAATCCCATACCATTGAGTAATGACTCCCTGTCCCCCTTCTCCGAACCACGCTCACAGTCTCCGCATTTCCTCCTCAGTATCCTCTCCACCTCTTTTCTCTTTTTCTTCTTTTCTTGTCTCTTAATTCTCTTCTCTTTTCTTTTCTGCTGTCCTCTCCTGTCCTTCCTTTCTCTTTCTTTCTTCTTTTTCTTTCCTCCCTCTCCCTCTGTTCCTCTCTTCCCTTCTTCCTCTCCTCCTGCTCTCTCTCTTTCTCTCCCTTAGTATTTTTTTGTTGTTGTTTTGGTTTTTTTTGTTTTTTTTTTTTTTTTCAGTAAATTGGAGCACTCAGAATGGGATCTAGTGCATCCCTCAGCAGATATTCCATTCTTTGTCCAGTCCTCCTTTGGCTATAACAAGAGCGCCCCTCACTCACTAGCAGGTGGAGGTCAAGAAGCCCAGCTTCAGGGGAAAGACCTGTGGGAGGTTCTCACCACTGACTTCAACCCCACGCCCTTCCACACGTCACCAGAGTGATAACAGCAAACTCTGCAACTGTATGCTGTTTGCAAAAATTTTCACACAGGCCACTTGAGTGAGTCTCTGGCCGCCAGGGCTGGGAAAGAGATCATCTCCACCCTGAAGCTCATCTCTATAGCGCCAGGAACAAAAGTTATTTTTGTGCATCCTTTGAGACTAGGTACGTGCTTTCCAGACAAAAAGGGGTCCAGTGATCCAGAAAGAAGGAAGGGAACCTGCTGGGTGGGAAACAGTCAGCCCTTGCTACATGGCACCATTAAGTCACTGAGACTGCATCTTACTATCCTTTCAAGTAATGGCTGAAAGACAAATTAGTTCAATTAAGGGGCCAGGAAGACTCTCAGATTATAGGATGAGATTGCACCTGTTGAACTTTTTATCCCAGAAAAGAAGATAAGATAATGCATCATGGTGTTTTGGCCTCTGGTTGTTTCATTCATGCTTTACATCCCAGACAGCTCCCAAGAATTGAGAGGAAGGCCCTTTCTTTGTCCAGTGGTGTGAAGCAGTGATTCAGGTGCCAGTCCCCAATTCCAGGCTGTCTGGAGACCCAAAGGCCTCCTCTCCCTGGGAGCATTTTCATCTTCACCCTCTACAGCTAACTGGAATAGGACGGGGCTGAACAGACACAAGGCTGAACTTGACAACATGCCCTGAGATGTTGGGAAAACAGCAGCGTGGGTGCGAGGAGCAGACTGTGGGGAGAATGAGTGATTTCTGCAACTCTCCCTGTGGCCTGTGAGCAGCCTTAGGGACAGTCACATGGGACTGCAGCCTTAAGGTCCATTTCCTGTCTCAGCCTCCTGGAGGGACAGCCAGCTGCTTCTTAGCATATCGTGGTACTTGCTGTAAAATAGCAGAACCCTCGGCTTTCTCTTTCTGTTGGAGGTATCGTTCTCAGGGACAGGTTGTCCGCTCTGCTCTGTGACCCACGTGGATGACTGCACTCACAGTGATTGTCATGGTCAAGAGGCTTCCCTCCCACTCTCCTGTCCTGGGCTTTCCATGTTGGCGCTGGGATCGAACTCTAAATCTGAACTCACAACTCACTGTCTTCCAGGCCAACCAGCCCTCACTGTGGTTTATTTGTCACCAAGAGGTGTTCAAAATACATGGTGAATGTTTACATTTTGAAAACCTACTACAGTAAAAGACATACTGCCAAAGTCCTCCTCCTCACTTCAAACATACTTATCTCATCAGTATTTCTACTTTATTAAGCAATTCTGAGAGGCCCTGCTCATGTTTGATTGTATGAGATAAGCGATATGTCTTCATCCACCTTATTCACCAGATCTGGCACCATGTGACTCTGGCTATTCCCCAAAGTCAAAATGACCATGAAAAGTAAACACTGTGAATTAATTCAAGACAATGCCGCAGCCATGACTGCACAGCTAATGACACTTAGGAAGGAGGACTTCCAAAACTGCTTCAGAGAGTGGCAGGAATGATAGGATAAATGTGTGCAAAGAAAGGGGAGTATTTTGGGAAGGATTAACAGCAATGTGTCTTTTCCTGTAATAAGTATTTTTAATTTAAACATTCATCATATCTTCCAACCACCCCTCATTAAATAAATGTACTGCTCTTTTTGTTGTGTTTCTTAGTTGCAAATAAGACAATCAGCTCTACACAGAGTAGGCAGAAAGATGAGTGTGGTAAAGAATTAGGTGGCTTGTGGAACCTTCAAGAACAGAGCTGGGCTTGAGACCTCCAGAGCTCAGAGTAATTGGCAAAGCTGTAGAGACATTCCCCAGAGAAGGCCACATGCCTCAGCCCCTGTGAGGCCTTGCAGCTGTCACCACTGAGCACTGGATACAAGGACCTCATTTCTGCTTCCGTCCAGCCAGAGCCTATCTTCCAAATTAGCTTCTCATGTGGATGATTGGTGGAGACCTCATCACATGACTTCATTCCTGATTGGTAGAGACTTCATCATGTGACTTCATTCCAGCAGCAAAGGAGTCTGGGAAAGTGAGTCTGGCTTACGTCTTGTGAAAATGATGCTCATAGGAGGACATTTCCTAAATATGATGATGGATCCAAAAAGCAAGACAACTGTCCACCCCATGGTTATTCCTTTGACCCACCTGGGAGGGGAATCTGTATGTAGGATGCTGAGGTCTCAGTCCCCTCTCTATGTCTTTTTCCCCATCACCACTCACCCCATAGGCAACAATTTCCACTGGTTTCTAATTTATGTTTCCTCCTTGTGGCTTCTGTTCTTGAAGAAAATGTGTAACCTGAATCGAATCAGACAAATTCCCCTGAGTGAGTTATCCCCGAGAAAAACTAGCCTGAAAGCTTCAGAAAGATCCGTGTCTTCAAAAATAAACAAACAAAAAGACGAGGAGACTCTCGGCTGACAAAATCTACAGGACCTTGAGGACAAGCATAATGCAAGATATGAGCACAAACGTTCTACAAAGGGCGTTTTTGGAACAATGGGGATGATTTTTCACTGGGGTGAAATTCACAGCATCAAGTTAACCGTGTTGTACACTCTCCAGTCACAATACTGTACAGCCACCAGCTCCATGCAGTGTCCAGTGATCTTCAGCATCCCCAAAGGAGTCCCTAGAACCTTAACAGTCACCTCCATCCCCTATTCCTGAGCTTAGGGAATGTATATATATATATTTAGAGACACAAAAGTGTGTATGGAAAAATTTTGAAGTTTGTTGTGAAATTAGCTGGGGGTTAGATGGACATTTACAATAATTTTTCTGCAGTTTTGTATGGTAGTTGGAAAAAAAAAATCAATGCCTGAAAGTTCTTCCAGTTAAAACACTTCTGGCGAATGTTCCCAGGTATCATCAGCATTCGGGGACATTGCTCCAGGATGTTCCACATGTGGCACGTCTAAGATCCACCGTCCGGGGCTCACCTGCCTCACCAGCCCTGCTTTTCACGCTTCCTGTTCCCTGTGCTAAAACCTCAGGGGTTTCTGTGCTTTCTCCCTTCGCTCCCTCCTCTGCTGTACCTGGACGGGAGTCCTGCTGCTGAGCCAGTGAGGTGCTCCGTCAGGAAGTGGTTTCACACAAGATCCCAGTATTCACTGGGACAGTATATTTTCAGTCCAACAGAGATAGGGATGACTAAGAGAAAAGATGTGAAAAACTGCACAGAATCTTAAAGATTGTGATATCAGGATCAGCCTCTGTTAAGATTAATGGAAGCACTTACTTAAGAGCCCTACTTTGCAAAGAATTAGAAACTGGGATTGCACACCTGTAATCCCAACAGTCAGGTAGGCGAGGTAGAAGCATCATAGTGAGTTTGAAGCCAATCTGGGCAACTTAGGAAGACCCTATCACAATACACACACACACACACACACACACTCACACACACTCACAAATTAAAGGGCCAAGGATGTAGCCCAGTGTGAAGGCCCTGGGTGCAGTCCCCAGTACAGGTACCATAAAAAAGAAAAAGAATCTACATTCCCTGCACCTGGAGGAGCTCTGCAGAGCATTCAGGGGCTCAGTCGCCGGGCCGTGCAGCGTAGTCCTGAATTCCTGACCCATCTCCAGAGAGCGGGCAAGTGGCAAACCTGTTGCTATGGAAATTGCTGACTTTTTTCTGCATAAGAAAAGTTAAAGAAAATATTACATAAAAAATGCCTACAACTTTTTGCTTCCCTCCAGATTGCTATCATTTTGGCATCTAATTTAAACCGTGCGGCAGTGTGCACAGAGGAGCTGCACTGAACAAACAGATTAAAGAGAAGGGTGCAATTTACAAGACTCGAGTGGCCTCCTTTCCCCGCATTTCATCTCCTGAGCTCGTGCACACCCTGCTCCTCCCTTGCTTGTTGCTGTCTGCTGCAAACCCCGGCAGGCTCAGCTGTGGGACACCCCAGGAGTAGCACGTCTGAGGTGCTGTCCGTGGTACTGGGTGCCTCTGTCCAGGAAGAGGCCAGGAGCCTCGGAACCAACCTCTGCACCCGTGGTGTCCTGGGGCCAGGCTGGCTGATGGTTCCTGCTCTAGTGTTCCTGTGTGTACTGGACCTCCCAGGACAGTCAGTCTCTCTCTCTCCCTCCCTCCCTCCCTCCTTCCCTCCCTCCTTCTCTCTCTCTCTCTCTCTCTCTCTCTCTGTTCTGGCAGCTGCTGAAGAGTCTGTGTGCCATAATAAATGCTCCATACTCGAGTCAGTGGTGATTAAAAAGCCACCCCTGAGGACTCACACTGGCTTCTAGAACATTCTGTCATCACACCCGGAGCCAAGCCCATTTATGGAACATCAAAGGCAAGGCCAAAGAACCCCAGTAATTGAGTCGTAATGAGTATGAGATGATTAATCTCTGTCGTCTTCAAAGCTGTTGACAACTTTGTAACATGACAGCTCCTGTAAGTCCTTTTTTGTTCCCTTACACTGTGAACACTAAGAAATAAAGGAGGACTGCATGAGATTGGATGTCAGGCTAGTATATGCTTTTTTTTTTCTTTTTGTGGTGATGCTGGGGATTGGACCCAGGGCCTTTGCACAAACTGCATCCCTAGCCTTTAAAAAAAAAGTGTTTTGTTTATATTTTTGAGACAGGGTCTTGCTAAATCACCCAGGCTGGGTTCCAACTTGTGATCCTCTTGCCTCAGCTTCCCCAAGTGTGGGTCCATACCTTTGATCCAAATCACCTGCCCTCTCAGGTTGGGTCAGGACATCTGTGTCTTCACCAGGTTGAGTGTGAGCCAAGATCACCAGCAGTTCATAGCTGTGGGGCTCCTGGCAGCAGTGCCTGAAAGAGCTCAGCTTCACCTTTCTGCAGCAGACTGTACCTGCTGAACTGCAGCTTGTAATTTAAATTGTGGACACTGGCGATGCTCCCTCCTTGAGGGCGAACATGCCGCACACAAACCAGGAGTCCCAGTGGGACAGCGAGCCATGCACCAGCAGAAGCCCAGCATCTGTCATCAACAAACAAGACCAGCACCTGGCCCTGGGACCCACGCTGAGGATCCCCCCAAGTTCCAGATCATGAGACGCCTGCTGTGCCCTTTTCCCGAAGACATCTGCATCTCCCTGTCTCATTCATTTCATCCACTGTTTAGCAAACGCCTGTGGCCTGGGCTCAGTCGTCACCATAAAAGGAAACAGCATGGACCGGCACTCCAAGTCAGGCAGCTTTGCAAACTTCCAGACTAAGGGGCTGTTCGTGTTCCTGACTGCTGCCTCAGTCCCATTCACTTGGGCATGGTGCCTGGCCACCGTCAGAGCCAGGGTTTCAGAGCTTCCGTAGAAGAGAGGTAAAAAGAGATGGCCCCTTCAAAACTAAAAAGACTGGCCATGCTCTCCTACTTTGCCTCTGGGACTGATTGCCCTGCTACTTTCTACCAAGTTCTCTCTTCACTGCGCGTGTAAATTAGTAAAGATGTGGAATTCAGAGGTCCGAGAGATGAGGCACAGAACGAGGAGGGATGTCTCACTCTCTCTCTGTTGATCTCAAGGTAGAGCAGTTGATGCAGGTGACCTCAGCAGGAGCAGAACCATGGAAGGGGCAACCATTAATCCTGATACGTCAACTTCATTGGATTAAGAAACTCCTACTAGGTCAGCAAAACCCACTCCTGGGTGTGTCTGGCTGGGTCACTAGGTCAGCAAAGCCCACTCCTGGGTGTGTCTGGCTGGGTCACAGAGCATGACCTTGGGTCTATACTTGGGCACCCGTTCCTCCCTTTCTGGCAGAGTTCCTCTGCTCTGCTTCCTGTCCACCATGGCCTGAGCTGCTTTGCTCCACTTGGCCCTCCTGCTGTGATGCTCCAGCCTTGGAGCCAGCCGATCAGCTGAAAACATGAGCTACATTAACCTTCACGCTGTGGCTATCAGCAATTTTGCTCCAGTAACACAAAAGGGACTAATGAGAGGTGTGGAGCAGTGCGTGGACGTGTGGGAGTGGACACCCCCAGGGCAGTCCTGAAGAGCAGGGGACAGCAGTGGAGCACGAAGTGAACCCCATGGTCCCTCCTGCTCACATGTCCTCTTCCTCATACTTGCTGGAGGATGCATCTGAGTTGCTGAGCTTCCTCTGGTGCCCCCTTGACTGTCCTGAGATGGAGGAAGAGTGCACAGCTCTTTGTCCCTTAGAACTCCTTTTGCCAAGACTTTATACAATGGGCAAGAGGCAATTCCCTCAAAGGAATCTGACACCATGAGAAGGAAATGGATGCTGGGGTCCTGAAACACATGTTTATTAGAAAGGAACTGCCCTCGATGTCTGGGTTAGTAAATGAAGGGTGCCTGCTGAGGTTCATTAATATTTAGCACCAGTCCTCAGGTGGGGGAGAAGGGCAGCCCTGCTCTGCAGTGTGCACCAGTTTGTCTGGGATAAATGCTCCCACAGGGGCCAATTTTAGTCAACAACTACCTCACCAAAATTCCACCTGTGGCCTTGCTGAGCAAGGTGGTCAACCCCAGGATGCCTCTCCAGGCAACGCACTGTTCAACTGCTTTTTAAAACGTAAACTAGAATTTGTGAGGCACAAACACACACACACACACATAGATGCACACACACATAGATACACACACACATAGATACACACACAGCTCTTGCCAGTTTCTGGGACAGTTAGCCTGCTGAGGGTTGTGTTGGTAAAATTTAAGACTAATTTGTTTAGATGTCATGGATGAACTCTGACTGAAGGCCCTGCTAAACAACTGGCTGGAAGGCGGCTAGAGGGTCCAGTGATAGCTACTTATTAAGGCCTTGCTTGGTGCCCAGTTCCATATCAAATGCTTCATATGGATCTAGCTACCTCACACAGCCCTGCACAGTGGATACCTGTTATGGTTGATATCTAGAGGTCACAGACCCTCATGTAGCCATAGCAGAGGCCTTTGGAAGGTGACTGGATCATGTGGGCCAAAGCTGACTTGTCTGCTTAGAGGAGGTGGATCACTGGGGTGTGGCCTGGAAGGGTTTATCTCCCTCCCTGTCTCCTCTCTTTGCTCCCTGCTTCCTGGTCACCATGCTGTGAGCACCTCTTTTCTGCCAGGCCTTTTCCATGTTGGAGCCAGCTGACTATGGACTGTGACTATGAGCAAAAATAAATCTCTCCTGTAAGTTACAGGCACTGTACTGGGTCATTCCTGCCCAGTGATGAGGAAAGTAATCAAGACGATACCTCTGTTATTACTGCCCTTGTGTTACAGAAGAGGAAACTGAGGCTCTGAAAGTTAAGTTCTGTTCAAAAAACTACTGTTTGTGGTTGATGGACCTGTCAGTTCAGCCCTAATGATGTAGCTTTGGAGCTGCTTATTACACAGCTTCTTGAAGCACAAAAGATCCCACACATATTTGAGCACCTTTACCGCACTTACTTCTTTAGCTTTTGATTCTGAGGCTCTGCACTGTGCTCAGCTGGGTGGCTCTTCTGGCTTGGGCTAGGTTGGCTCTTAGGTCTAAAATAAACTGCCAAGTGGCTGAGTGACCCACTACTGTGATTCACGGGCTGTTGGCTGGAATGTGGGGACCTCCGGGCCCATGTGTGTTTTGTGGCCGGGCAGGCCAGCCTTGCCTCATCTGCGTGGCCATGTAGGCAAAAGAGCAAAAAAGCAAAAGAGCAGTGACCAGGCTCTGGGTTGTCACTGCAGCGCAATGCCCTGCCACCACGTCTTGTTCATTCCCAGCTTGAGGAATGGGAAACAGACCCACTTCCTAGTGGGAGGAGCTTCAGAGTTCCATTGCTAAGGACATGGACCCTGGAAGAAGAAACACACTCGCCCTGTCAAATACCACAGAAAAAAACCCGCATGTGAAGTTGCACCTTCCATTTCTCCTTTATTTAAAACTTCATGACATAGTACTTAGGCTTCAGTTGCATGGCCCAAAATAGCATTTTGCTTTGCCTGAAGAGTATTGTAACAACTAAGACATTTCACGGAAGAGTCTGGTTTTCTAGTTTCTCTTAAAAATAGAGAGATCTGAAAATTCAGCCCATTTTCTGCTGCAAGAATTCAAAGTAAACCAGAGGCTGCCTAGCGGGGGCCGGGAGAGCTGTGGCTCTATTCTACTCATTCCGCACTCATCACATACAGGGCATCTCCCAGCAAGTCTGGCCAGGCACCAAGAGTGCCGCGCTTTTGTTTACGGTCCCTCCTTTCGTGTTTCAGCACTTAAGTCTCTGTCTTCATTAGGTTAATTGTGTTAACCTAGTGCACTGCTAGAAAGTAGACCAGATAGCTTCTTATTAGTTTGTGCTCCAGGTCTGTTGTGGCTTATTAGGGTGACTTCTCCATTTGAATCAATGCCAAGATGAAACCTCATTCTTGTTTAATGTTGTCCTGATTCCATTATGGAGGCAGTAATGATAGCTTTCTGGTATGTAATGTGTGAAGCCGCAGTCACATCAGGCCTTTGCTAGTTATGCATGACAGTGTCACCTGCCAGAATACGGAACAATAATGCTGTAAATAATCCCATCGTCTCAAAAATAGCAGAGACACGGTGACAGGTGGCTTCTTAGCTCTGCAGCGATTAAAGGGAATAAAGCAGCTGCTTCCCAGGAGGAAAAGTGGCTGGAGGCTTCCACAAGAAAAGTCTTTGCCAGGGGAAGAAACATACATGTTTAATGCACAGAAGCAGAAATGAGACCACTTTGTGGAAAATGGAATCAAGTTTAGTATGTAGTAAGTACGAGAATTCTCCAGTGAAATGTCCACAATGACTGAATAATTAAGGATCCAGCCGGCCAGCAGGGCCCTGAATCCCACAAGTAAACCACTCCACAGAGCTGAAGGGTGTGGGAGGGAGGCCCTGTGCTTTCTGGAGCAGAGCTGCCCAGGGGAGCCCTGCACAATGGTGCACATGAGTAGTCCCTGTTCTGTCCAGCAGAAGAGCCACTGGACACAGGGAGCTGCTGGCTATGAGAGTGTGACCCCTGAGATGAGGAACTAAATGCTTAACTTTGACCAATCTTAGGTAATTTCATTCTGGTGTCAATATTGGAGACTGGAGGGCACTCTGCATCTGACCTTGAGCTCTGACCTCTGAGTGTTCATGTCAGACAAAAATAGTAAGGTGAGACGAGACCTATAAGGTTTGATGCAGGTGACATCCCCCAAAGGCCCATGGGAGACTTTTCGTCGGAGTAGCGCTCCTGGGAAGTGCTGTCGACCTCTAGGAAGCAGAATGTGGCTGGAGGTCCTTTGGTCATTGCCCTCGAAGGGAACTGTGAGACACCGGCCTCTTCCTTCCTGCTCTGGCAGTGGTGTGAGTGGTTTACAGTCCCCACAATTGCCACACAGTGCACCTGCCCAAGACCCAAGGCAGCAGGGTCCCTCGGACTGCACTTTCTGACAATGTGAGCCAGAAGAACCTTTTTCTGTTTATACTTATCTTGGACATTTTATTCTAGTGATGGAGACCTGGCTAACACATGGACCAGTGCCTTTGACAGTTGGAGCAGCACCAAAGGGTATGCCTTTGAAGTTAATCAGGGACCTTGTGCTCCTCACCGCCCCACCCCCATTGCCTTAGCACACAGGTATTGGCCACCAGTGCTGTGGTAGAAAGGTCAAAGACCAAGAAAATACCACACGCTACGTGTGTTATCGTACTTTCTATCACTGTGACGAAATGCCACAGCTGGTCAACCTACAGTGAAGAAAGGTTTATTTTAATTTCTCAGGATTCAGTCCAAGGTATGTTGGGTCTGTTGATGTGGGACCTACGGCAAGGTAAAGCATCATGGTGGGCAATGTGTGAGAGAGCCAACCACTCACCTTGAGATGGTCAGGAACCAAGGAGAGAGATGGGACGCAGCCAGGTCCCAGCATCCCCAGTGAAGGTGTCCCCCAAAGACCTGACTGCTCTGCACGTGTCTGCCTCCTCCCGATAGTGACACTGGCTGTTCATAAAGGGGTCTTGGAGGACACCCCAGATATGAGCTACACCACTGAGGTGGAGAATTCTGGCCAAAATTATGGTAAGCGTGCCACTGGTGATCCATCAAACTACCGCTGCTGCTTGGTGTGCTTCTTTTATTTACTAAATATAATTTGTGTTAAAATGTGCAGGGAAAAATATATAAGTTGTGTGTCAAACAATTAAATGCAATAGGTAACAACTAAGGCTACATATTTCTTAATTTGAGCTCCATTTACAGGAAAATTGTGGGTAAATACTGAGGCATTGACCCTCAGCTATGGCAAATATTGCAAAGAAAATGAGGAAATAATTTCAGTTTCAGAACTAATGATGTGGGTATGGGTACTTTTTGCACTCTGGTTACTGAGAGACCTCTTTTTCTTCCTTTCGTTTTTCTTTTTTAACAGATGCACATGCCTTAAAACATAAAATCCTGTCCTTCAAACCTGTACGTAGCTGACTGAATCAGTTTTTTCTTTCTTGTGTTTCTTTTGGCTTCTCTTGTTTTTATTTGGAAGTAAGCCGAAGTCATGAATATTCATGATGCTGTTAAACAGGATTTTTATTGAAAGCAAAAATGGATTCTAAGTTTTTCATTTGTGGCTCCCTTGTCACCCTGAACGCTCCATTGAAAGATTAGTATCGGAGATTTAGGTTATTTCCCCAAATCTCTTTGGTTGTTTTACTTTGCTAAAAATGAAATCATCTGACTACTAAGGTGTTACCCCCACTCCCTTTGGACAAATGCAGACCTATTATGTTTATGTTCTGCCAATCTCTATGTGTGACCCTCAGAGGGAGACAAGGTAAAATATTCAAAGAGAAAAGGGAGAAGTACTGCTCTTTTTTCAAATTCTTCTATGTAGAAGAGGAAGAAAAAAATAGGTGTTTAAGGCTAAAAATGTACCTCTGGTTCCTCAGGCTCCTTCAGCTTCCTGATTCCTAGAAAACTGATCCTCTTCGTCCTTTCTTGTGCATGTGAGTCTCCTCCAGCTACCCTTTGTGGGAAAGGGGGCAGCAGCGTATTTTGTGAGACTGATTAATCAGCACATTATTCCTCCTTGCACATTCCAGCCGCTCAGCGCTACCCATTTTTCATGAGACCTTTTGTGACTTGGCAGAAAATAAATACACCATCAAAAATGTACTGCGACACTGACTGCAATATGAAGGGAGTAAGCATTCCACTTGGATTCTCTGTAAACCATACTGATTTATGAGAGAGTACGTCCCAGGGGAGGCTTCATGCTCACACAAGTTCACTAGGACTGGGGCGTGGTGGCCAAGAGGCTTTGAACAAGGCAGTAATGTCTCCACCCATTCCTTTCATCAATCAGTGTTCAGTAAGCACCTACTACTTGCAAGCTCTATGTGCTGGGGATTTAAAAGAAAGCAGAATAGGTCCCCTAACAAAAGGTACTTTCTGATGCAATACATAATGGATATGCAGGCAATTATCAGACAATAACATCAGGTCACTTAAAAATATAGCAATAAGTGCAGAGAACAAAAATAAATCCCCAGTATTATTGAACAGTTCTTACACCAAAAATGACTTGAAAGCAAAAAGAGGGGAAATAAAGGGCAGAGAGCAAGCGATTTTCTCCAGCATGTGCAAGCAGTGATTCTAGACCATAGTTTGTGCCTGCTGGATGCCCAGGGATTATCATCTTTAAGGGGTAATTACTCCATATTTACATTTTCATCCAGTGACATGAGCTTTCCACTCGTGACAGCACTATAAAGTTTCATTCTGTAGTAGATGTTTTGTACCAAAATTGTTATACAGAGAAGCATGGAGAACATTCTAGAAGCATGGGCGTGGCTATCAGGAGGCCTTTAGGGAGTCCTCAGCACAGGCCTTTTGCTCAGAGACAACAGCTAGAGAAGGAACCAAAGGCAAGACCTGGCTGATTCCTTGCAGCATGACCCTGGGTCCCCACAGAGGTGGCTTAGCTGTCTGACATACCATCCTAGAGCTGCAGGACCTCCATGGACCATCGCCCTTTTGCCTGTGCATGGCCCCTGGCTGCCCGGGCAGGCTTAGCTGGGCCTCTTCTCTCTACTTCTGTGAGTTAGGCTGGGTTTTTCCTCAGATGCCATTTGGCTGAAGGATCTAAGGGAGTCTTGGTGGCTGGGTCCCTGTGATCTTTGCCACAATCTCTCCCTCTCTTTGCATGTCTCTTTGGTACTATATCCGGCTTCCTTTGATGGAAGATAGATCCAGTCTCCAAGAGAACAAGTGTAGAATCTGCTAGGTACAAAGTAAGTCACTGAGCCAGCTCAGGGTCAAGGAAAGGCTAAATGAGACTTGGTTGGCTTTTTTTTTTTTTATGCATACTAGGGACTTCACACTGATCTACACCCTCAGCCTTTTTTGTTTCTCTCATTTTGAGAACAGGTCTCACTAAGAGCCTAAGTTGCCCAGGTTAGCCTCAAACTTGCTGTCCTCCTGCCTCAGCCTCCCAGAGCACCAGATTTGCCAGTAATCCAAGCTGGGACATGGAACTCTTGACAGAAGGAGTTGACAAAGCAACATGAGTAATGATGTTTGCAGCCAGCATGGATAAAGCTCTGCGATGGGCCACCTTTTGTACCTTTGATGATAGGAGCAAGCCAGAGCCAGCTCAGTTAGGGAGCACAAGGCAGTAGTGGAGGACTGACCAGCTGATGGGGTGATAGAGACTCCTCTGGAGCTGAGGTAGCTCTGGAGCAAGGAGAAGAAGGAAAAGAAGAACAATCGGCCTTTGGTCACCTGTAGGAAACCAAGAGGGTTTGGGGGGATTGGTACACCAAGACTTGACACATCAGGATTTAATTTTCATTGAAATCCTGATGTGAGGAGGTCCTGCTGTGACTTAGGCAGAGGGTAAGTGTGCAGAGCCCAGATCCGGAGCAGAAAGGAAGAAACAAAGGGCTCAGGGGGAAAGAGGTGGCTGTGGGGCCCTCTTTATTCCAAGAAAGATTTATTCATCTTTGCCTCTGCATATTTTTCCTCATCTAGATCATGAGGTAGACAAGATAACCCAATTTTCCTTGTGAACTCCTTGGCAAGGCTTGTAAGAAACTTAAGTGCATTCACACATAGAATAATAATAGAAAAAGCTGTCGTTTATCAAGTCTTCATTACATGCTGGGCACTATGGCAATGGCTTGGCCGTCTGAATTCATGAGAGGCTAATGCACTGAAGTTTTCCAAGTTGTAGAAAATGCTGCAGGTTGCCTACCCGACACCTTAACAGACTTCTGACACCTTAACAGACTTCTGAGTCCAGGTCTATGTAATTATTCCTTCTTACCTGTCCATGAGCCTCAGCAATGTTGACCCCACCAGGCTCCTAAGGTTGCTGCAACTGGTAATCTAATTATATTGCTGCATACAAATTACTCTGAAACTTAAGAGCACCAGATGACTATTCCGTTTTTCTTTTTTGTTTTTAATGTGGTGGCCAAGTCTTGGCTGGGAAGTCCTCATTTGGTAGCTCACATGAGGACGAAGAGATGTTGATTGGGTTGTTTGTTTTTTGGTGTTTTTTGGGGGGGTTTTGGTACCAGGAATCGAACTCAGGACCTTGCACTTGCCAGGCAGGTGCTTGTGTCACTGAGCTATATCCCTGGCCTGATTGGGTTGAAGTCTATGGTAAGAGATCCAAGATGGTGCACTCATGTGGCTGGGGGTTGACACTGACCCTTGCTGAAAACTCAGCTATATGTCAGTGACATCCCCACCTGTGACCTCTCCAACATGGCAGCCGTGCATTGTCATATTTCTTACATGGCAACTGGCTTCCTTCAGAACAAGAATTCCAAGAGACCTTCCTAAGACCTAGCCTTGGAATGAACAGGCATCCTATTTTCCAATCTATATCGGTTGATACTAATTTAAGTCTCTCAAATTCACAGAGGGGAACATAAACCACAATTCTCACCAAGGGAATGTCAGGGAATTTGGGACCGTATCGTAAAATGACTGCCAATGGTCTAACAACAGTCCTGTTCCCTTCACCACCAACTGGTTTGAAAATGGACATGGGTCACTAGAGATGTGTTCGCCTTCCTTCTCTGGGTGTCGTGTGCCCCACATGATAGATATGTAGACTTCAACAGCCATCTGTTGGCCGGTGGGTGGATCGCATATCTCAGGATGGCAGGGAGGGAAGAAGGAAGGAAGCAGAGTCCTCGGTAATCACTTACATCTGTGGAGCAGCCAGCTCTGAGGCCATGGGGCTATCTGTAGCGTGATGTAGCAAACTTGTTTGTTCCTTAAGCCAGCTGGGTTGGACGTGAGTAATCTCATCCTGATGAATGTACTCCATGAACTCCTCCGATGTTAGTGAAGGAGAAAACGTCAAGGGACTCTTAAAAGCAGCATTGCAGACCTCAGCATAGGTATTTGCTTGGGTCTTGGTGGTTGTTTTTAGCATTTGAGACCCCAGATTATACACACAAAACACGTTGATTAGGTTCTGTTAGGGCTGCTCCTTGAAAATACAAGATCTGAGCCCCACTTTATTCTTTTCATTCTGGCTTCGTTTGGAGTCTTTCTTCTTCTTCCTTCTGCTTACCCAACTCCATTTGTGTTCATCTTGCCACGTCACTTCTCCCTGCTTCGCTTTGATGTTTGAAATACCCTCAGGTCCTTTGCATACTTACGACATTTTTCACAGGGAGCCTGGAGCTCTCAGGATATAAAACATTATGAATATGTGCAGTGATAGTTCTTCAAGCATTTCTTCCCAGGGCTCAGTGATATTTTTGAGAAACACACATTTCTTGCTGGGTAGAAAATTAGGTCAAGGTGATTAAAAGAAAACTGTTTTTCTCTAGTAAATGTGAGCTCACATGAATATAAAATGGAGTGCTACAGAAGTCTTTCACCTTTTAACATTTGTAGCACTCACTTCAAAAAGGAGATGATTCATCCAGTCTAAATTAAATCTGAATCAAATGAATTAAGAACACTTAAATAAAAATCTTAAAACCCTGCGCATTTGTCAGCAGGGAGGCAGGTGTTGCTATACCCTATAGCCCTGATATGATGGCTCCCAACCAGATCTTAGTATTTAATCACTTGTCTATGCTTACAAGACAGGTGCTTCATAATAGCATTTCATATCAGTAGATCTTTCCCATGATTTGTAGGAGCCCAAGCAGGGTCTCACCCATCCCAGTGAAACTATCAGTAAACATCAGGGCACGAAGCTGCCCAAGCCACACCTCATCCTTTCTTCCTGCTGGGCTAGCATAGGAACCAGCCAGGAGAGCATTGAGAGGAACAGAATTCTCATTACTGGAAAGTTGAAAAATCACCCAAACTTACAGTCCCACAATTTCGGGACATCATGCCTTGACCTACGAGTGGCTAATCCCAGAGCTGGGCTCTCTGCCCCAGTCTGAGCCCAGTAGAACAGAGAATCCCATTCTACGGCCAAAGCCACCTTGCTGTCTGTCCGGTTTTGTACAGCCTGCAAGCCAAGCATGGTCCATCCATTTTTACATCATTGAAAACATTCCAAAGAGGAAGCCTTCATGACACATGAAAATCATATGGAATCCAAATTCAGGGTGCATAAGTCGATTTGGGGCGGACACAGCCCCACCTATTGCTTCATGCACCACCTGCGGCTGAGGATGGCAGCAGCTGGCTGATGGAGCTGTCACAGCTGCCCATGGCTGGGGGAGCACTGCTGAGCCCCTCCAGGACTGCACTGGGAACTTAGCAGGGATGGACACTGGGTGGAAATGTGTCTTCTGTCCTGTTAAATGAGTTTCAAGGTAATGCCCTCCATTGTGCTGCTTGAACCATTTAACCAAATATCTGCTACCTGGCCCTTCCAGGAAACATTCCTCCGGCTGGCACGGTAGCAGGTGGGGAGCAGGATTTCACACTTCACACACTCAGTAGCAGCACCACAGACTGGGCAGCCTGGATTAAGAGGACCGGGAGGACCAGCAGGGACTCCCTGGATTACGCTAAGACACAATGGTCCTAGCGACCTTCTTTTGTAATATGTCTCATCTCATTCCTGCCCCCCATGTGCAGCCCCAACCCCAAACAGGACCATAGAACTAATGCTCAGCAGAGAGGCTCACGCAGAGTACGCAGGGTGTCCAGGCTTCTTCCGTGGGCTGGGGGACTCAGCTGTCACCGCCTCCCGATGTGGCCTTAGGGCAGGTTCACACAGGGAACAGGGCCTCCAGTCTCTGAAGAAGGCAGCAAGTCCTGTCTGCATTAGCCAGCTTTCTGTTACTGCAAAAAATCCAAGAGATGATCAGCTAACGTGTGAGGGGTCGTTCTTCAGAAGATTTCAGGCCATGGTTGCCTAGTCCTGTTGCTTTTGTGCCTGTGGAGGGGCAGTGCATCACGGCAGGCAATGTGGGGCAGAGCAAGCTGCTCATGTTATGGAGGCCAGGAAGCAAAGACAGGAAGGAGCAGGGGAAGCAACGCACAATCCCTTGCAAGGGCCTGAACCCAAGGACCTCACTTCCTCCTGTCTGACCCCAGTGACCTCACTTCCTCCCACTGGGCCCCTCCTCTTAAAGGCTCCACCTCTCTCATCATGCTGAGCTGGGGATTAAACTTTTAACACGTGGGTCTTTGGGGACCCTCTGGATCCAGACTGTACCCTGTCCCTCTTAAAAACTTGCTACAGGCAGAGAAGAGCTAGAATTGACTTGCCTACATCCGGAAGTAGAGCCAGGAATTGCAAAGTGATTTCCTTCCTTTGATGTCCTCGGAACTGGCCAAATTAACTGTAAAGGGAAAAAAGTCTGAGGCCATATAATTGAAAAAAATTTTCAAGCCCTGTGTGTTTTCTTCCTTTCTATGGCACAGTGTCAAGGAAAATCTGAATTTTTGGTACTCCAAGCAAGAGAGAGATGAGATGAGTCTTAGATGTGTTGATAGCTTGAAGCAAAGACTGCTTGGTAAATAAATCATGGTTGTCAAATCCAATTAAGCTGCTCGGCGGTGACTGGGGCCACCGTCTGAATTCAGCTTCACTCCAGATCTGGCCCCGCTCCACTCAGCTGAGGTGGTTAATTTGAGAAACCAAGAGAGGCGCGAAGGAGGGAGGCAGGTGTGTGTGGTGGCTCAGCACCCTCGGTATGGGTCCAGGATGGGCATCGGGCACCTTTCCCATCCAGGGCACAAGAAAGATAGCAACGGGGGCCGACTCCTGGTGAAGTGAACTCTTCCTGCGGGGCTGTGGTGTGGGACTGAGATCGTGCTGGGGAGAAGGCATTCCCCAGTGGCCTCGATGGCGGAAGTGGACTTTCCACCTCTGAGTCATTTGAATCAGCAGAGTAGAGCCCCGAGCTCGTGCTCTGTGGGGGATGAGTACCCAGGACCCCGGTCGTATGTGTGGCAGCTTGTGCACACCCAGACCTGCTTGGGTGAGAAAAGCCATGGGATCAAAGACAGATCAGGGTGTGGGGAGGACTAAGGGTGCAGCAGTGCGTGCACATGGGCAGGTGACGGGGTGTCGGGTCAGGCTGGCCCCTGAGCTCGGGCTCTGGTGGCGGCAGCCGAAGGACAGTGCTCACCACAGCTCAGCTCAGCTCAGCTCAGCACACCGGGGTCAGGCCTTGTGCCGAGTGTGGGGAATGAACACGAACGGGTCCAGCATGACTTCTGGAAACTCTTTCTCCCCCTCGGCCCCCGCCCTGATGCGCCAGCTCAGGTCTGTTTCGTGGAGCACCGGGAAGGATGCGTTGGGAAGGCCTGCATGGGGAGAGGGCTGCTGACCGCTGGTGTCTGCCATGGCCCCTGTGCACCTCCCCAGAGCCCTGCACCGCCTTCCCAGTTACCTCAGCCCTTGCAGGGGACACCCGAAAAGCCAGGAGCCCCAGCACAGGGCAGCCTCACGTTGGTCTTAGATCGGCTCAAACTGGATTTGTTTCCTTGTGTTGCCCTTTCTTCTTCCCTTAAGGACACCACAGCATTCTTAATGCCCTCTGTGTGTCATTTTTCTTGCTTTTATTGACATCGCTTGCCTTAAAATACACAGGTTTTAATCTCAAAAAACATGTTCTGGACACTTCAGATGAGTAGGCGCATCCGTGGCACTCACACCTGGTCAAGTCGCAGGACAGTTCCATGGAACTGACCCCTAGAAATCTTCCTCGTCCTACCCCTCCCCCAATAAGGTGGCCCGCCGGGTGCAGAGGCAGTGTTGTCCTGACTGCCGTCACCACGGATGAGCTCTGCTCCTTCCTCTTCTCCCAATAGGCTCAACTCCCAGGGTCTGGCCAGCTCGGCACCACAATCGTGCAACTTGCGCATGTGGCGGGTGTGAGTACTCTGCTGTTTTTCCCGCACATCCCCCCATGTCGTGAATATGTGGCCGTCCCTTCACCATGGCCTGGGGCTCTAGTTTGGGTACAACACACAGCAGGTGGGCTGCGACCTTCATAGGCGACGCTCTGCACAGAGGTGGGCTTTCATTGATGCTGGCATAACCCTGCTGGTCACAGGGCAAGCGTGTGCTTCCCTCTTTAAGAAACTACCGACCCATTTTCCAAAGCAGTCCTAACATTCCCAAATCTTCCAGCCATCCCTGGGAGTTCCAATTCCTCCGTGCTCTCATCGAAACTTGAGATCTATTTTTAATTTTCATCTCTCTAGTGCTGGGTGTAGATGGTGCCATTCAGGTTACCAAGGCGGAGGGGTGAAACAAGGTCAAGGTCAAACAGGTGGTACATGGTGAGCTGGGGTTCAGACCCCAGGAGCTGAGGAGAGGCTGGCCATGATGGGAAATGGGGAACAGCGGCTTGAGTGGAGCTTCCTCCTCATCCTCCTGAGTTCCGTATCTTCTGATTTTCTGACCACTGGAGCCTGGGGTCACAGAGCTCATAAGGATGCACATTTACAGTCTACACTGCTGTCCTCGTGAGAACAGGAGTAAAGATATCCTGCATTTTCCCCTGAGGAGCTGGAAATCCATAGTTTTGCATTTTGAGGCAGGGTCTCACTATGTAGTCCAGGCTGGCCTTCATCTTGTGATCCTCCTGCCTCAGCCTCCCAATTTCTGGAATTACAGAAGTGCACCACCACGCCCAGCAAAAATCCATATTTTTGAAGTGTAGCATGTTAACTTTAATTCAGTGCTTTGGTTTTAAGACATTGAACAAGGAAACAAAGCCTGGTTGCGATCATGGTTTGAAATACATGACATAGAGAATGCTGTCGAGTTACCATGTCCATACTGAGTGCCTGTCATAATCAGGTTTGCCTGTTAGTGGGCACAAGTAGCATACAATATATTTGTATGCTGGTATTATAATTACTATCAAAATCACTGTAGTAGGAGATACTTGAACACAATACAAATTCATGTCTTTATTTTATTTCTTCCTTCCTTACGTAACCCCCAGGGCAACATGATGTGGGGTTTCTTGGTGCTGGGAACTCGGACTCTTGGCTTCTTGTCTCATGGTCCCTGAACTTTTGTATCCTTGGCCTGAAGGCCACCACACCCCTGTCACGCCCAGTGGAAAGAAGGCGGAGTGACCTCCCAGGGTGGGGAGCGGATCTGTGGCCCTTTCCAGTTCCCAGGGTACAACTCCTGCCATGGCAATGCCAACAAGAAGTTGCCAGGGTGGAACTCCCACCACAGGCAATGCCAACAGGAGGTTCCCAGGGTACAACTCCTGCCACAGGCAAAGCCAGCAGGAAGTTCCCACGCGGAGAGCTGAGAAGACAATGCCAGTGGGGCTGAGAACACCATCTCCATCTTGTGTTGCAGAGCTGAGGCACGGGAGGCACCCATCTGCTAGGAAGCTGGGAAGGTCACATTTCACAGCCAAGTGTCCATATGGAAATCACAGGTTCCCTTCTTATGGGTGGTAAGGAGGATGGATGGTGGAAGTCCACCGGGCTCTGATGTTCCAGGGTTTCACCCAGGGGAACAGTGTGACGAAGTGGATTCCAGAAAGTCACGCTCGCACTGTGTGGAGAGGGGTGGGTGGGGCGGGACTGAGGCCACTTCAGTCAAGGTCGAGAGGAGCGAGGGGGCTGGGGCTTCCGGCAAGATGGCTTTCTGGGGTGCGGCTGTGTGCAGGAAGGACAGAGAGACGTACACTGGCTGCAGCCTGATGGTGGTGGAGTCGTTCCCCAGAGGAGGCAGTTGGGACCCCAAGCTGTGGTGGAAATAAAGAACCCTCTTTCAAACTTGTTGGACTCTGAGGAGCTATTAGCACCTCTGGGTATATTTGGCAAGTGGTAAAAATAAGGCCTGGGACTCAGAGAGGGGAGAATCCAGAGCCTCCAATTTAGCAGCGATTTAAAATTTGGAGGTCACCAAGCCAGGGCTATACAGAAAAGACGTGTTTGGGGTGTAATAGGACTATTTCAGTTATCAGTGACAGAAACCCAAGTCAAGATGGCTTAAGAAAAAATAAAAGTGGAAATAGTGGTTCGGATGACTGAAAAGTCCAAGGTAGAGCAAACTTCAGGCACAGCTGATTTAAGGCCAGCAAGTCTCACTGGGACATGACATCTTCCTATTCAGTCCTCAGCCCTGCTTTCTGCTACAGTGGCTCCATGCTTCAGTGTTCTCTTTTCATAAGGTACCCAGGTGGCCACCCACAAATCTAGATCAGTACCCTCCCAGCTTAGTCAGTGCACTTGTGAGTGTACATACCGGTCATGGTGCTGTAGTTCCTGAATCTCTGTGAATCACTCTGCCTGGCTTGAGTACTGTGTCCTCTTCCAGGGCAGGAGGGTGGCTAGTCTCACTGAGCTGCCCTGGGTAGGGATCAAAGGGCAAGAGAGTACTCAACCCCAAGCAGAGAGAGACCAAATGTGTCTTAGTCACTTTCCTCACCAGTGGGACAAAATACCCAACACACAACTTCATTAAAGGACGGACAGGTTTATTTGCACTTGTGGATTTTAGAGGGTTCAGTTCATGGGACGCCAACCCCAGCACAGACACAGCATGGTGGAAGGGTCTGGCAGAAGACAGCTGCTCACCTTATGGCAGCCAGGAAGCAGAGAGTGAAGGGAGGAGCTGGCGAGGGAGATAAGCCCTTCCAGTTCACCACCCAAGGACCCGCCTCTAGCCAGACCCCTGCTCCTATCAGCACGTTCATGGCAGTAGATGATTCTACCAATGAGCACAGCGCTTCATGGTCCATTCACCTCACAAAAGCCCTGCCTATAAGCACACGAGGCTTTGAGGGGGCAGGGAGGTAAAGACCAGGCCAGGCAGTGACAAGAGCCCAGGCAGAAGGTGTCTACCCTCCAGAGTGGATCCACAGGGCAGGGCTCCACTTGGCCGGTTCTTCATCTGGGAAATGCATGGTGCTGTCATCTCTTCCGTCCTGGATGCCATGCTGGTCCCTGCCACTCGAGCGTCCTTGTGTACGCCCGACACAGTCCTCCAGAAGAACCAGGACGGGCAAGGGCCGTCCCACTTCCAAGGGCTCCATTTGAAAATGAATAGCTGAGGAGAGAGAGTAGGCTCATCAAAAGCATGGAATTCTTTGCACTGTTTTTTAAAAGAAAGTTAATGAAGGCATGTTTGAAAAAAGGGAAGAATAACAATAACATAGTTCCGTGGCCGACCTTGTCAATGACCCAAATTAAAACTCCATTTATCTTCTCTGTGTGTGTTTCACCTCGGAAAGTTTGCTCTTGGCAGCTGTTAATTAGAGGGAGGGAAAAAGAGCTGATTGATATTCTCAAAGCTCTCCCTGCACGTTCTGATTTCCAGCAGTCAGGTGCCCCGAGAGCTGGACAGGGGACAGGGGCTTGCGTGTGCAGGCTGGGGTGACGACACAGCAGCTGCAGGATCCATGGACAACTGATAAGTAGACACCCACCCCATGGAAAAGCAGGTTAAACTACTCAGAGCAGTTTGAAACCTCTATATAGGTCACCCTCCCCTCCTCCCCAAGAAAGAAAGGAAGAGAAAAGGGCCCAGGAAGAGCATTTAACCTGCAGCCCGTGGGTTCCACAGCCTCTGGTTTCGAGGAGCTCCGCCCCCTTCTCCAGGGCTGCTGTGCACGGTTGCACACGTTGCTCACTGCTCAGGTGGGCCTGATGGAGAGGATGCCAGGGCTGAAATCCTGGCAGGGCTCTTGGGCAGAGTTCAGTGCGGCGTGGACGTCCGCCTCACGCACCACAGGGCGCCTGCACCTGGCAAGTGCACTTCCTGCTGTCCACACAGCCAGGCTCAGAGCTTCCAGCCCCTCTGATGCAGGGCGGGGTGGGGCTGTCCGCCCTGAGGCGCCCCCTACAGGAGTGCAGGGCTCCCCCCGGCTTCCCACTGTGCCTAGCACCTGCATTTTGCTTTATATTTGGAGGAATTCCCAAGCCCCTCCCCTTCCGGTTTGCCGTTGCCGCTCCGCGTCCAGAATGGTCCCAAGCCACTGTCGTCCCAGGCAGAGCCACAATCGGCCCACAGCCCCCGCTCCGAGCCTGCTGCACCCCACAGCTGTAGGTTCACTGGTGCCGCGTCGGCCTCCAGGGCCTTCCACAGGGCCGAGGCCGGCGCTGGTCCCGGCCTGCGAGTCCTTCCGCTGTCCCCCTTGGTGGCTCAGCCACTGCCGTCCCATTTCCGCATCCTCCAGCTCTCCTGGCTCTTCCTGCTGGCTCTGTCCTGAACCAGCAGCCGACCTGGCTCCCCTCCCTGCCAGAGCCCACAGCACATAAATCAGAAAGCATCAGCTGCAGAAGCACCAGCTGCACAGGGACCCTCCCTGCTGTCCCCAGGAAGGGGCTCCTACTCCCTGGGACACTGAGTCCGCCTGACCCAGCCTGTCTCTGGGGCTGGCCCTGAATCCTCGTGGTGCTTCCCCTGCCCTGGCACGGTGCCCAACACACAGCGGGTGGCAGAAGTCAGGTGCCCAGTGTGCGCCTCTCCCGAGTCCTGCGGCCCCTCCTGTGGGATCCCAGGGATGTCCTGTGCATACAGTGCATCCCCACAGCTGGGCAGCATGGGGACACCTAGAGCACCCCGGGACAGATGGTGACAGCAGGTGCTGCGGATGGCAGTTGCAGATTGGAAGTTGGCTCCAGGGCACAGGTGGAGCCCCCAGGGGATGCTCGAGGTGAGCTCCCTGAGCCAGATCCTTTCCCTTGCAGTCCCCGCACTGGCATCTGGCTTTCCAGCGCTATTTGTAACGCCAAGTGTAACAGCTAAATGTTTACATAAACACGGATGCAAGCCTGCATGCGGCCCTGCGGTGCCCGGGGCTCTGCGGCGGTGGGGGGGCGGCACTCGAAGCCGCTTTCGTCTCTCACCGCTCATTGTTTCTTTATTTCATTTGGGAGCTCAGGAAGGCCCTAAATGGACAGAGCTGAGCAGAACACCCGCAAGCCGGGGCTGCAGCAGCTGTGCGGGCCCCTGGGCCGGGTCTGTGCCCCAGATGGCAAGGAAGAGGAAGAGGACAGCTTCGTCCTGGAGGAGCCCTGAATGGTGCTCCCAAGGCAAGGAGCGGGTCCCCAGACCACAGCACCCTCACGCTGGCTTGCTGTGCTCCTGCAGCAGAGGCTCAGCTTCCGGCCCTGCCATACCAGGCTGCCGAGGCCAAGTTTGCCCCACATTTGGCAGGTCCCTTGCCCCCACAGCAGCTGCAGGGGCCAAGTGGGCCCCGACCCCAGAGGAGACACTGGAGAGCCTGGCTGTCCCTGCACAGATGGCAGAGAGAGAACACCACCAAACCCATCCTTCCCCGTTGCACTGTGTCCCCGGGAGTGCCTGGCACCAAGGCCTTTGCACTGAGATGCACCCCAACCCATTTTTTATTTTTCTTTTGAGACAGGATCTTTCTAAATTGCTGGTTGCCAGGGCTGGGCTCAAACTCGTGGTCCTCCTGCCTCAGCCTCCCAGAGCATTGGGACTGCAACATGCACCACCACAGGCATCTTCCCCAGCTACCCTTGTGTGGAAAGTGGGCCGTGCCATGTGTGCCAACACCTGTCAACCTACTGAGGGCAGAATGGGCCTGGGTCGCTTGCACACCAATCTGGCCCCTCCCCCACTGCCTTCTCCCTGACCTGTGAAGGGGTGCAGGGACACTGAGGCTGGGAGAGGCCAAGACCAACAGCCTGAGCCCTGGGTGCCTATGTGCCACCCTCTGGGCTTCCTCTGCAGCTGTGTTGGCCTGAGGTGGGTCTCTGCAGCCAGGATGTAAATTAAAAAGCCAAAGGCCTGCTTCAGGGACCAACAGAGAGCAAGCAAGGCCAGGGAGCACACAGCCCAGGCAAAACAAAGGGGCCTCCACAATGTACGCTTCTGGGATAACATTTCAGTGCAAGATTTTTAAAAGTCAAAATTGATGCACAAAATCCATAATGAACAAGGTATTGTGGTTTTAAAGAAAGAAAAGACAAGATGAGGAAGTGGAGTCCCTGGTGCAGAAGGGCCAGAGTTGAGCTGGGGTGCAGAGCCCCTTGAGAGGACAGTGCCACAGGAACAAAGGGGACCGAGGACCCTGCATCTGCCCGCCCAGGCCTGGGGCTAGCCGGGGGTCCTGCTCCCTGTGACCCGCAAACGTGCATTTTCCCAATTGAGTTGCCAACATATAAACTCTTCTCTGAAAATGCCGTGTTCTGGGCCACTTTGGGAAATTCAGAATGTTCAGCACTGTGGTGTTGCCAAAGCCAGGTCTTGGCTCCTGTCGGCCTTGGCTTTGCAAGCCCTGAACCCCAGCTTCCCGCTAAGAGAAGACTGCCATGTGCTGGGAGGGTTCATCCACCAGAGAGCAGGCAGGCAGCAGTGAAGGGTGAGAAAGCCAAGGTAGAAGCCGCACAGGGCCCGGGAGGGCGGGGTCTGCCGTCCGGCCCCACTGGAACCCGGACCATGGGGGTGTCGCTGCTGCCAGACAGTGAGACACTGCTAATTTGGTTAGAAAACCCTGCCTAGGAGCTATTTATGCCACTGTATCTCACACTCTGGGTGTGTTTGGGTGCTTTCTTCCCTCATAGCTTTGTTTGGGAAATGAGAAAAGCTGCTATGGGCTTCCAGGAACAAGAGGGGAACAGCAGCTGCCAGAGATTTTCTGAAATTCATCTTCCTAATAAGCAGCAGCCAGTTGTCATGTCTTGTGTAGAGTGGGCATTACGGAGTTTCCGGTGATAATGGATGTGAGGTGCTGGGCTATGGCCTCAAAGATTGAATTGAATTAGTTTATGTGTAATGGGGTGGCTAACCAGAGCCTGATGGTTGTGGATGATTGGGACCCAACTGAGCAAACTTTTGTTCTTTTTCTTCTGTTTGCCATTGCTCCTCTCTGAACCGGGAAGGGCCTGCTCCTGGTCGGCCTCTAAAGCTCGCGGTAGCGGAGGCAGATTCCGACCTGGAATCCCCGGAAGGTCTGGGAAAGAGAGACAGGACCCCAGCGCTGGTGGGGCTAATAGATGCATGCCTGGATTCCTTGGGCAAATGGTCTGCGGGTGTCTGCAAAGGTCAGTGTGTGAGGGCCTCGTGGGGAAACTGAGTCCTGATGCAGGAGAAACCGGCCCTGTTTCTTCAGCACTGCACGCCTTTGATGAAAGAATTCTGGCGAGACACGTGGGCAGCTGTGCAGGAGTCCAGGTAGAGCTGATTGCGGAGCAGCCGTCTAGAGATGTACACTTCCGGGGAGAGGGCGCCCAGTGACGTACACTTCCGGGGGAGAAGGTGCGCAGCGATGCACACTTTCAGGGAGAGGGTGCCCAGTGATGTACATTTGGGGGGTCACGGTGATGTATGTTTCCGGGGGGGCGGGGCACGCAGTGATATATACTTGCAGGGGAAGGTGCGCAGTGATGTGCCCTTCCGGGTAGGAAGTCACGCAGCCCCACGCAGTTGCTTGCACCAAGCCTGACTCCGGAAATCTTTTTACGCACAGAGGAGATGCTCCCGGTGGACTGTGGTAACTGATACTCATCCACCAGTTTTCTCAGAGGTCACTTTGGAACTGCCGGATATCGTCCTGGTGCTTTTCAGATAGAAAGTGTTCCCTCGGGGGCCTTAATCACCGAAGCGACTTAGGAAAAAAGTTCAGGGAAGATAAGCTCTTCAGAGCTCTTCTTTACTGCCAGCTCCCAGCCCAAGGCAGGGCAGTCTTCAAGAACCTTTCCTTTCCTGGGTCCCTGGGGAAAGACTCTGGCGACCTTGAAGGCTGATGCCTTGTTCTAGACAGAGGCACCGTGTCCTCAGGTCTGAGACCCAACAAGTGATTATGTGTTATACACAGAGGTCTCTGATATTTCGTGTAACTCTGACTGGCCCGGCATGCTGTTTTGGACCTCCCTTCTGCTGTAGGACAGGAACGTGTTAACTACCTACAGAACAAGAGGTTGGAGACACCAGGCCTCGAGTTCGACACTCACCTGAGGAGCGTGTCCCGAGAGAGCCTGTGCGCTCCTCAACCTGATGCAGGTGTCCCTCATTTAACAGCCTACCTGTTTAACGACTGTTTGCACTAATGACCCGTCTTGTTTTTTGTACAGTTCTGCACCTCTTCTTTACACCACCTCAGTGTCTTTTTCTGCACAGCACACCGTGTCTACACAGTACTGTAGTTTTTGCTGATTGTAGCGTACACTACGGCACAGTGGTTTTATGTTCTGATGTACGTTACAGTACTGCATGGAAGAGTTATGCAAATAAAAGCAAAGTCATCAAGTTAGAGTTTCCACTGGCCATTTCTTCATTCTGAATATTGTAATGTACCTACTACATACAATTGCTCATTCAGCGACCGCATCATTTATTGATGTAGTCACAGGAATGGAACTCAGTCATTAAACATTGAATGTCTGTCCTTCCCCATCTGCAAACTTGCGCATGCATCTGTCCATCCAGCCATCTGTCCATCTGCCCACCCATGCGTTCATTCATACACCAAACATTTGCCTAGTGCCCACTGTGTGTTGCACCACATGAGGTTTACAGGCCAGTGGAGGAGTCACGCAGAGTTCTGAACATAGTCCATATGCGTGGGTAGGACACAGGGCCACAGTCATACTCAGAGCCATGCAGGGAGTCACCAAAGGGCCAAGTGTCTGGAGGTGACCCATTGCCAGACCCAGTGATGAAGGTAGGGCAGGTGCTGGCATGCAGAGAATGCATGTTGTGTATGGTGAGCAGTCCACACCTGATGCAGTAGGGAAAAGTAGGCCCTGCCCTTGCCCTTGCCCTTGGGCTTCGAGATAGGCTTGGAGTTTCTCCAAAGAGCCGCGAGTCATTGTGTGGGGGCAGAGTTACATCTCACAGAAGGTCTCTCTGACTACTGTAGAATAAATGGTACTAAATGAGAGGGCTGGGCGAGGTGGGATTCCCCAATAGGTACCGTGTGTACCGCTAACCTGGATGGTGTGTGAATTTTTAAAATTTATAGAATTATGTATTTAGTCAAATGTACTAAAAAAGAAAACTCTTGCATAAGATTAACCATTACACAGATATTATTACTCAGGTCAAAACTTAAAAATCGATTTTAAAAGATTATGTAATCAAATACAGGCTATGGTTCCAACAGAAATCATAAATTTAAGAGACCCAGTGCAAAAATTGGTGGATTTTATTTTCCTTCCATTTCTTTCCAACTCTCTTATTGTTTCGTCTGTTAGTCCTGGAAACATGAAGAACTAAACTCACCCCTTTAGGCAAATACAGCCACGCTTTGGCTGTAGTCAGACAGTACCCTTCTGGCAAGTGGCAGAAATCACGTACGATGCTGTCCTGACAGGGGGAGACTGAGGCCTCCATCTCTGGCTTCCTAGCTCTGTCCCAGTAGCTGGAGCCACTTGGATACACATTGTCTGTCTCCACGGAGGACTCACCTATCACTATACGAGAAACACACTCAAGACTCTGAAGCCAGGCACAAATGCAGCACACAAAACAATGTCCTATCCAATGTGCTCATGTGTGTCTGTGTGAATTGTGTCTGTACATGCAGGAGATATGATTGAAACAGTGAATGTTTAAATTTTTTAAAATTGATTGCAGAAAAAGACACATTACCATGAATCCCTCTCACAATCCTCCCCCTCACCTCAAACACACTGTTCCCATCGCTCTTGCCACTTCTGAGGCAGTTCTGCAAGTCATCTTCTGTGAATGTCTCTAGTTGAGCTGTGGTGGCTGCCTTGGTGTCTGGAGTGAATTGAATACATTTCCGTTTTGTGGCTCACGGTGGGAAATCAGTGAACGTGGCAAATGAGGACACAATCGTGTTTTCACGCCTGCCTTTCCACTGGATGACATTGGGAAGCATTTTTTATCTCACCTCTTAAAGACACTCACAAAAGCGGTCTCCAGAGCTGCTTCAGAAAGTGGCAAGGATAGTGGGGTGAGTGTATTCAAAGTGAGAAGGGGGTATATTGAGGAAATTAACAGTGATGTGTCTTTCATTGTAATACACTTTTCAAACTGTAAACATTTGCCATAGTTTTCAATCACTCCTTGTATGTGTGAATCTTTATGTCAGAAATAAAGTTTCATAAAAGATGGTTTTTATTTGTGTGACAATCTGGTCTGTAGTATCTACTCTCCTTCTTCTGTACAAAAGGCTGGCTTGGCACCCACCAAACTGATTTTGGGGCCCCCAGATGGCACAGGAGTATAAAGACAGGTGTCCCAACTCTAAAGGCAAGAAGCCAGTGGCCACTCACAGCTTTGCTGGTGATGAGAGCAGGAAGTGTCAGCCACTGAGGCAGAGAATGTGGCCTACCACCTGTCCATTCCTCTGTGACGGACGATGTCTCCAGAGACGCAGATGCCAAAGCAGCACCATCCCCTCCCCGCTGGGTTCCAGGGGTCCTGGGTCAGCACCGGTCCAACCCCTTTGGTTCCTTTGCGCAGGCAGCAGCATGAGGAGCTTCTGAGGGCTTGTTAAGCACCCACTCCCTGCTGCCTCCTCCTGGTCTTGGCAAGAGCCAGTTTTCCAACTGTTGCTTATTTTCCAACAGTTGCTAATCCGGGAGGAAACTATGTTTGATGCTGGGGAAGAGGATATAAGGAAAGAATTGCTTAATAATGCCAGCACAGGTCCATTCTGCACACACAGAGGAGCAGGCAGATCCTACTGCTGCTGTGGGATGTTCCAGCTTTGCATAAGGGAAGGTGATCTGGACGGGGGCAAGGGGAGTACAGTTTCCCACACAAGAGGACTGTACCATATTTGCTTTTTTTGTGGCACTGGGAATTGGACACAGGGCCTTTGCACTGAGATACATCCGCAGTCCCTTTTTTATTTATTTTTTTAATTTGAGAGAAGTTCTCATTAACTTGCTAAATCGGCCAAGTTGGACTCAAATCTGCCATGCTCTTATCTCAGCCTCCCAGAGTTCTGGGGCTCAGACGTGTGCCCCCACATCTGGCATGTTCACATTTTGAGGGGTTCCTTAGGTAAGGTGCTGCCAAACTTTTCCTAGTGTACAAAGCCATAAAAGCAAATATTTTCATCTCGATGCCAGATGTTCTTTGTCAGTATTCCTCAACTTGGCCGCAGACAATGCAAGTGAGCGGGCTGTGTTCCAATAAAGCTTTATTGATAAAAGTAGCCAGCAGGCTGCCTTTGGCCCAGGGATCCACACGCTGTTCTGTAGCAGACCCTGCACAGGAAATCTCAGGGCTGGAATTTCCTGACGTGGGCCTTAATCCTGCGGGTGCCTGGGTCCTGTGGGTGCCTGACTCTGGTGCAGCTGGTCTGTGTGCTGTGGATCTGTCTCGGCGACCCTGGCCTCTCTCTGCTTTGCACCAGAAGCATTTCCTCTCCCCTACTGTGACAGCCAAGCATCTCCTCTGCCCAGTTCCTGCCAAACCCCCAGGGACCCCGGGGGCTGTCTGTCCTCAGCTGAGCTCCTGCTTTAAACCTGTCCCTGTTGTTTCCTTTCCTGCTTTATTTATGCTTTTGGTCTCTTTGGCCAAAGTGGGATGGCATTCCTTTGTGAATTTGGAAGCTCAGGCTGCCCTTGTTTGTGGCTTAAAGAATAAATACAGACCAAGTCTGAAGCTTGATCTTCCATCTTCCAAACCAAACGGAGGAGTTGCCAACCATGCCCTTGCTTTTTGGCACAGGCTGAAAATGAGACATAACTCTAAATATGTAAGATGAGAGTTGTAAATTTTCTCTGCCAGCGAGCTTCCAGCTGGGAGAAGGCTTGAAGCCAGAGTCGGCGTCACGAAGCAGGTGGGGTAGACTTCCTGGGACGTACATAACCGAGCTGCAGCATTTCCTCACTGTGCAACCTAAGCATGTTACCGACCTCTCCGTGCCTAGATCCTCTTTTCTGTAAAACTGCAATATGTGGTGTTAATTTATACCTGATAGGGCAGTGCTGAAGATAGAATGAACTTTTAAAGCATCTAGGTTGCATATGGCTGGAAGTGTTCCTCTTTAGGTGTCTGTCACTTAAACATTAAATGTACTCAAAAAATATATTGAGGGTGAAAATAAAGGTTTCTCTGAGTCAGATGTCCCTGATGACACCATTAGAAAAGACAGAGCTATTTAGTTGACGTGGAGGGCAGTGTTCGGAGCACGTGAAATCAAGCCAGGAAGCCCGAGCACATCCAGGGCAGTTTGGTGTAACGATGACGATGACGAGGGGGCCCCACCGCACAGCCCAGTGCGTCCTGAGGGACACACACGTGTGGCACGGGGGAGGGTCTGCTGTCCAGGTTCCGGAGGTGGTCTGCAAAGCAGGAAAGGGGACGCGGACTTGAGGCTTCTGGGCTGCGTGGCGCCCTTGCTCCCTGCACTGCCATCTGGGCCATGAAATGACATGGAGCTCAAGCCCTTCCCACAGCCCTGTACGCCGCACTGCCTGCTCACCCATGGGAGGTACACTCAGCCCTGGGCCCCTCCGGCTGTGTCAGGGCTCCGTCGTGCTGTGTGAGATGCTAGGCATTGTTGGTCAGGACAATCTGACAGCCACGCAGCCTGGGAGATACTAGGCATGAAGTTTGGATCAGAAATGTCCCACTAACGCTCATGTACTCAGAAGTGGGGCCCTGAGGGGTGACCCGATCCAGGGGGTACTGAGCTCCTCAGTAGCTCGACCTCTGTGGGCTTGACCCTTTTTGAGTCCATAGCCGGATGGGCTGTACGAGGGGCCTGGCTAGCAGAAGTAGGTCACTGGGGGTCTGACTGCAAAGAGTGTGTTCTTGTCCCTGCCCTTTGTCTCTGGCTCTTTCCCCCTCTTTCTGCTTCCTAGCTACCATCAGGCAGGCAGCTTTCCTCCCCCACGCCCCTCCTCTGTGACATCATGGCCGCGGACTGAACCCTCGGAAACCATCAGCCAAGTAAACCCCTCCTCTGTTAAACCGTGTGTGCCAAGCACTGGGGTCACAGTGACGAAAAGCTGATGAGCACACTAGGTCAGTGGAAGGGAAGCAGGGCCTTTGTCCCAGCACCCCTGGGGACCTTGATGGGCCATGACCCATGGGGACTTCTGGGTGCTCTGGGCCGAGGAATCTCCCTCCCCGCAGTGCGGTGCATGGTCATCATGTGGCTGGGAAAAGGCCACCTTCCATGTCTTGGCTGAGAGCTCAGTGCAGTCGCATAGGGTCAAGAACATGGGCAGCCCCGCTGTCACCTTCCCTGTGTTGGTGACAAGGGTCGCAGCTGGCTGTGAATCTCAGGCCTGTCTGTGCTAGAGTGAGGGACTACGGGGCGACACCTGGACTAGAGAGGAGCGTCGGGACCACCACGGGGCGGACCCCGTTTGTCACAGTGACCCTGGCAGCACTGCTCCCTGTCCAGCGTCCTTTCATAGTGCAGTGCTGCTGTGACAGAGCCGTTCTCAGGGTTCCTGCGACTGAGAATCCTCACGCACACAAGGTCGCACCTCAGGTTACTTTCCAAGGCCACCGTGACAGACGACAACCCAGTGAAGGAGAACAGTGAGGATGTGCTCTCTCAGTGCTCCGGAGACCTCAAGGCACAACAAGCAGTGCAGGCAGAATCGCTGCCTTCTGAAGGCGCAGGGAGAGAGTGTGTGCTTCTTCCAGCCCCCGGGGCCCCTGCAGTCCCCGGCTTGTGGTGGCCACAGCCCAGTGACTGCCTCCGTTGTCACCCATCTCCTCCTGGTTTCTCCTTGGGGTCTCGCAGAAGCACACTGTGACTGCATTAAGGATGCACCCAGATAATCCACGATGATCTCATCTGAGGACTTAATTTAATTACATCTTCAGAAAGCCTTCTTCCCAGTAGACAGAAGGAAGAGCGGAGGGTGTCCAGGATGTGGACATACTTCCCGGAGGTCACCACACAGTCCACACCGGGCCCCGTTTCCTTGGGATGTGCTGATGCTGTGGACAGCAGACTGCTTGACGGCCGTCTCAGTCCCTGACACACTCACCCCTGGCACTAGTGGCTCCTCCTGTTGTCAAGCTTTTCAACAGTCCTTCTTAAATCAGAGTGAAACCCTCAGGTCCTAAGAGCTTCATCTGCCTGGGGCTGAAACGCAGCTTGCCGTGTCCCACCCCAGATGGTGTGGTCGGGGGTATCTTGGATGCACTTGGCAATCTGCATTTAAGACACTTCCAGGTGACACTGACACGGCTCCTCCAGGGGCCTGACTGGTGGGTCTTTTCTAGGAAGGGATTGTAAGCATCCTGCCCAGCACTGTCTGGTGCCTGAGTTCCTGGACACACCCCTCCCGAGCGGGTGTGCACAGCCTCCCTGCCTTACCTTCCGCGGTGGCGCTGCAGAAAAGCGTCGCTCCAGAGGACATCGCCAGTCCCTGGGAATCGTTCTCCAACTGCCAGGCGGCCGTCTTCAAGGAGCCATGATTCATTTTGCAGCACAGCCACGTTCCTGATTTCAAACACACCACTTTCAGTAAGATTACCACCACAACAGCGGCGGTTATGTTTGGATATTTTTCCTAGTAATTAGATGGCCTGATGAGGGTGTTCATCGAAGTGCATAGAATTCCGGGGCCCTGGGAGGGAGACGACAATTCGGCCCATTTGTACCACTCCACACAGGACCGAGTTTTTGTTGTGGATTCCGGAATGATGCCCGTGTCTCTCCTTTGAGCAGTGGTCTGTTGAAAACTTCACAGTGGCAAGCTGCACAAATTGGCATGAGACAGTAAAGCTCAGAAATTACCAGGCCCTTTCTGAAAAACAGCAGCGAGCGGAAAGCACGGGTCCTTATGTGCATGGCAGGCTTTCTGTGGCAGAGCGGTTGTCAGGCTTTCCCCACAGTGCCCGCTCTGAAACACTTCTCCTGCAGCCTGTCCCCTCCGGTGGGTGCAGGGACCCCGAGAGAGGCAGCTCAGAGGGGAACGGCAAGGACGTGAGGAGCCGGCGGCGGTTCCGCAGGCGGCTGTGGGTCAGAGTGCAGTGCAGTCTCTGCTGCCCGTTCCTCAAATTCAGCAAGCAGCGAGGGGATAGGGAAGCCAGGTCACCCGCCTGAAGGACAGAGGATGGCTTTGGTGTCACGAGACCCTCCCCAACACACACACACTCTGAATGGCAGTTATTGGGCATCCAGGAAGATCCTAGCAATTTTCTTTTCTGATAAAAATGACTCAGCTTGGACTAAAAAGCCACATATTGTATTGATTTACATTTCATTTCTATGTAATTCCATTTACGGAAATGTCCAGCAAAGGCAGACCCACGGCGCTGGGGAGAAGGTTTGTGGCCACAGGTGCTGGGAGAGAGATTCCTTTTCGGGGTGGTGAAAACGTGCTGGAATTAGCCGGTGCTGAAAAACTCACAGAAAGCACTTGAATGCGATGAATCTACCATGCGTAAGTTGCATCTTGATAAAAATACACAGGTTTAAGGGGACACTGAGGACTTCAACCAGAAAATGTGGAGAAAAACTAAGTAGTCCATTCGGTCCCATCTTTTTGCTTTTTTTTTTTTTTTTTTTTTCAATTTTTTGCGGGATACCGGGAATCAAACTCAGGACCTTGTGCTTGCCAGGCAGGCACTGCGCCTCTGAGCTAAGTCTCCGGCCCCTCAGCTGTTATAAGTATGTATCTTACACTTCGCTGAACACATTTCTGAACGTTCCAGTGAGCCCAGCACTTGCAGATGTTCCTGACACCCCATGGCTTCGGCTCTGCGACCTCATCCGAGTGATAAAGGCTGTGGGTTCCGGGCTGCAGGGTGTGGCTGTCAGTGAGTGACAAGCTCACCTTCAGGCTTGGTGTGTGGTGGGCACAGCCTTTGTCCTTGGGATTCCTGCGCCCGCCCCCCCACCGCCGAAAACATCCTGTAGGTGCAAAACCTGGGAAGTAAAACAGCGAAGTCTCGCAGTGCGGGGCCCACGAGATCTGCGTCCAGCCTCGCTGACTTGTTAGCATTCTTCGCAGCTCAGGGAGGATTACACAGTGCACGCGGGGGCAGCGAGCAACTGGGGAGACACTGCCGCACCCCAGCATCTGGAAATGCAGGCTGCAGAGAGGCTGGGCGGCTCTGGGTGCTGGGGGGAGGGAGAAGAGCAGGCACTCTGCACACGGCTTGCAGCTGTCTCCAGCACTGGAACAGAGCCTTTTCTGTCCCCATCACAAAATCCTATAGAACGAAACTCCCACTGGGTCTGGTGTTGGTGGTGATGGAGAGATACATTTAGTATTAGAGGAGAAAAGCGTGGAATTTGCTACAAGTCTCCACCACATCAACTCTTCAGATCTCAGCATCTGATCGCACTGTGAGGTTCGGCCTTAGCTGCGTGATACAATCAATCACTGTGATTTCTGTAAAAACCTCTAGCACTCACCCCTGGGCAGTGAACTCCTGGCCTGAGTTAAGGTCCTCAGGTAGTAAATGTTCAGATAAAAGTATTTCCCCTCCAGCCAGGCATGGTGGTGTGTATTTGTAACCCCAGCACTCAGGAGGCTGAGGCAGGGGACTCACCATGAGTTCAAGGCCGGCCTGGGCTGTACAGTGAGACCATGCCTCAAAAAAAAAGTATCTCCATTCCAGAGTTGAGCAACTTTTGATAATTATATTTGCCACATACATTCCCTAAGAAGGGGATTTTATTATACTTTTCACATTCCTTAGGATAGCACTTTAATTATCCACATGAATACTGATCATCCAAACCTGTACGTGAAGCAGTTTCACTTTGACTTTGATTTCAACTCTGCCAGAATTATCTTCTCCAGGAAAATTAGCTCCCTGCTGACTGTTTACTTAAGTTTAAAGTCAGTGGACATAATCGTTAGATACTGCTGTGTAATAGGCCGGCCACCCCCAAAACTCAGCGGCCTAAATGAGCATGTATGTAGTATTTCTTTCTGTTGTGAAGCTGGTAGGGAGAGGGTGTGGATTGACTGATTGGGGCCACGTGGGGCTGGGCACTCTAGTATTCTGCTGCTCATCGTACCTGGACTTGCTATGCCCCAGTGGGTAGCTGCACTCTGCCCTGGAACCAGGCTCTGGTTCTCGGCTCTCCCTGGGCCAGCAAGCTAATTTGGGGAAACCCTTCCTGTAGCAATGGCGGATCACAAAAGAGCAAGCAAGAGCAACCCCTGGCACCTGGATGCCAAAGCCCGGAATTGTCACCGGGTCGTTTCCATCTTGTTTCGTTTGATACAATTAACTCTGGAGATGAGGAACGGGGTCATCCTGTCCTGGGAGGCTCCGCAAACCACACATCAGGACTGCAGAAATTCACACAGTGTGTTACAGCAGATGTGCACCTTCGGCAGCACTGCCTCAGTCCCTCCAGGAGGGAACCTGAGATGTGACCCATGTTCGTGACAGCACACATTTTCTTACAGGTCTTTATCTTAGCTCCTTTTCTCGTTGCTGAGACAAAACACTCAACACCCAAAGTTAAAGGAGGAAAGGTTTCTTTAGCTCACAGTTTGTGAAGGCTTCAGTCCATAATCAGCTGGCTCCGAGCCAGGGTGGCATGGCAGAGGGCAACACTTCATGGCAGGCAGAAGGCAGCAAAGCAACGAAGGACGACCACAGTTCTGTCTGCCCCTCGCATCTCATCCGGGCTGCTTAGGGCGAGCAGCACTCACACCCTTCATCCTGGGGCCCTTGATCCCAGCATTGCACCATGAGTCAATCCCGGCATCACACACTCTAGACTCAGCACCTCTGAAACAGCCCCACCGGTGACTGCATGAGGCTTTGGGGTACATCTAGACACAGCAGTGACAGTCTTCCGGCTCCTCCACAAACAGAAGTCCCCGAGTTTGGGAGGAGGTAATTTTGAAGCTGGTACAGTTCGCAGACTCCCCCAGCCCAAGCAGGTGAAGCTCTCTGCCGGAGGAAAGGAGCTCACTGCGTCATTTTCTCCACGGCCTGAGCCCCGGGCCACATGCGATAGACGCTTAAGAATGCCCGCTCAGCGCAAGGATGACTGTGTTTCCACTCGCAGCCCAGCTATCAGCTGCTTACTGAAATACACTGATTGTTGGGTTTAGTTGTTTTTTTTCTTCAAGCTCTAAACACCGTTTTTAAAGAAAATAAATCATCATGGGGAGGGAGAACAGGCTCACTTCTGCCTCTCTCAACTTCAGGCGATGGACGGGGCTGAGCACAAGTGAAAGACAGGGCGAGTCCACCCATGCGTTGGTCCCAAGAGCACGCGGGACAGTGCCGGTGGTCTTCTAGCCACGGTTCTCCTTTTTTCTTGGCAAGAGGAGAGCATTTTGCGCCTGAGACTTGCACTTCTGACACACTTGCAAAGCACTCATGCTGTGTTCTTCCGGGAGGGTGCGTGTATCACCTCAGCGCTCACCGCAGAGAGAAGAGCAGCACCCCAGCGTGACCATCACTCGCAGGCAGCTGAGCCCTGCTGGGTCTGGGCATGGAACTCCTTGCTCCCCTTTGGGGATTTTTTGCAGTACCATGTTGAGAGAGAGACTGACAGAGTGGCCCGTGATAACTTCGTGGCAGCAGAGCCCAGTCACTAGGTGTCTAGACACAGGGGCCCCACACAGGACACTGGCGGCCTGGGCCTGCGAGCTGGGCCTGGGAGGATGCCTGCCTTTGTCCACCTGCAAGACAAGAATGGTTTTTAAAGACAGGAAGAACGTATTTTGGGAGAAGTGCAAATTACACAAAATCGGGATCTCGGCATCCATAAAGGCTTGAGGAGCACAGCTGCATCCCGTGTTGGTGTCTTGGCTGTGTCTCTGTCACACTGCAAAGACGGAGCGGGGTGGATGCAGGCGTCCACATGGCCCAAGACGTGCACCGTGGCTGTCCCACCCTGTGCGGAAGTCCGTCGCTGATCCCTGGCTTGGGGTACCCTCGGGGGGATTCCTGAGGCTCGGCCCGCTCCACCAGCTACCTCGGGCCATGTCCAGGCCTCCTGCCCTGTGACGCGGATGTTGTGGAACGGAAAGAACAAGTCCCTTCTAAATGCGCAGCACAGGCCTCCCGTCTGACACTGATGCTGCAGGAAACACGCCTGGTCAGATGACCTTCCCCCTTTCTCCGGGCAGCGGGCGAGCACAGGCAGGACCTGGGCTCTGGACACGGCCTTCCGTGCTGAATCCCGAACTCTCCGCAGCTACAGGAGGCTGCCACAAGCGCCATGGAGCCAGAAGTCTGGAAGGGCTCACAGGTGTCTATCCACATCTCGGCTGTGTCCCCGGCCACAGGGAGCCCACGCACACCCACTAGGGCCGGGTGGGCTCAGCCTCCTCGGGGCTCAGAGCACCACGCTGTCAGGCTGGTGTGAGAGGACACACGGCACACCCGGCAGAAAGTGTGCAGAATGCGTGGCACGCTCACTCTATGCCAGGTCCTGCACAGAGGCAACTCGGCGGCGTCTTCCAGCCCGCGAGTCCTCGGGGAGGCTCAGCCACTGGAAAG
>NW_004955482.1:2468872-2497538 GCF_000276665.1 Chinchilla lanigera | reverse complement strand
GCAGGAAACAGGGAGGTAAACCTTTTGAAGGAGAGGAAAGGGGGCCTGAGAAGGGGAGAGGAGCAAAGGGAATTAAAAATAATCAAATCCTGACGTGTGTGCATGCGTGTGTGCATGCCTGGTGTACAGGTGCCCGCATGCATGTATGCCTGTGTGTGGTACCAATTCGCCCAAACGAATGTAATTATTATGAATCACAAACGTGTACCAACGGGCTCTGCTGGCGTCCTGGGCACCACAGGCCCCACGGGCCACCCACCGTGTCTGCATGAGACCGTCTTCCTCCGGCCCCGAGCTCCTGGGACGCCCAGCTCCTCACTGAGACCCTGCTTCCTGGGGGAGAGGGAACAGAATGGCCGTGCTCACGTATTAAAAGTGTTAGGAGGGAGACAGCCCTGGGAAACGTCCTTGCAGGGGCAGCGCACCGTCCCACTCAAGAAAGACTTTTTCTACAGGTAGAGGCGAGCTGTCCGAGACAGAGGCTTCCTCCTAACACAGAACTTTTCTGCAGGGTTTGGGCAGAGCCCCAGTACCTCTGCAAGGACACTAGGAAGGTCATGCAGCTGTGAGTCAGGGTTGGGTAGAGGCGACTTTCGATTTCTGAGAGGTTCTCAGCAGGGTGACACCCGGCACCGCACCAGGGCATTCTGCAAGGTCAGGAGGAGTTTGGAGCCATAACTTCCAGGCAGAGGAAGGGAGATGCTGCTGTGATCTGCTTCTGTTCACTGGTGGGGTGCCACTAAGTGCTGGGAAGGCTCAGGACAGACCCCTGCAGAGATCCCCCCACTCCAGAAGTCCTAGTGCCAAGCCCGAAGCCCTACTCCAGGATGGAACGCGCACGCCCATCCCAGACCTTAACAAGAACACCATGAGCTCAAGTTCCAAACTGTTGATTCCCTCCTGCCCTCCGCGGTGCAGGACCTAATCACAGGCTGACGGCGGGGGCGGAGGCTCCTGAGGGACGGCAGAGCCGTTTCCCTTCCGCCTCCTCCTTTTGATTTTCATCCGCTTTTCCTTTTACGGCCGCTGTACATCATATTTATAGCATGTAGCCCTCCAAGGTTAGACTCTGGGATGTCAAATCCAAGAAAAACAGCCTCTCCCTGGCTGTTTGGAGATTCCGCTTCATATTTAGGAGACAGGGATTGACACATTGTGTGTCGATGTCATTTTGGAAATGGGACAACACAATAATTCACCGAGACAGACTTAGAAAGTTAGCGCATGCCCAGGTCCACCTGGTGCCTGGTGCCGGTGTGGGAGACAGGGCAGCACAGCTGGCGGCCTCACACCGGAGGAGAGCCATGTCACCTTTACCCAGGGTCCTCGTGACCTTGGATAACTTTGAGAAATGGCAACATTATTCAGCTCTTACTGTCTTTGCAGCCCCAAGGAAGCCACCCTGGTGAACTAGGCCAGAGCAGGGAAATCTAATACTTCTCAAATAGCAGAAAAGTAATTAAAGGGACACACAGAACTGGACACTGAGATGGAAAATAAATTGGGTGGAAATTGCCCGACATGTACCTACAAGCCCTGAGCCAGAGGACCGTCCCTCCTAACAGCGCTTCGCCGGGGGCCTCGGCCGGGCGGGTGTCCTCATGTCCCCCTGCCTGTGGGCTCTGAGGGTCGGAAAGATGGGAAGTCATGCAATACAGCTGGGAGAATTCTGTTTCCTTGACAACACACGTTGCCTCTTTATTTTCCATTTGCCTTTATATATTCTCAGCACCCCTTGAAGAAACAGTGACAGTGAAGTCACACCTTGGGAGGGGAGGTTGCCGCAGGACCCGCCCCTTGGTCCTTGGGTAGCCTGGGGAGGCCCGGCTACCGTCCCGTCCTGTTGCCAGCACAGCACACAATTAGGCTTTCCAGAAGATTTAACAGCGCCTGCTGAGATCTCTGCAGAATGAATCGCCAGACGCTTTCACACACACGTGTACATCCCATGCTCAAAACACAGCTGTTTCGGGGCCGGTGCTGGTGTGGGCCAGGACAGGGACCTCGTGGAGGACCTGTGCTGTCCCTAAGACTGTGCTGTCCACTGTGGCTGCCCAAGGTGCCCCCTAAGGCTTGTTCCTTCTCTCCTGAGTCCCGCCACCCCACCGCCCGGCACCGTAGGGCCCACCCAGCATCCCTGCAGATGGCGTCTGCTCACCTCCCCCTCTGGAGATCATTCTCCCTTTCTAATGCAGAATTCAGTCAGAACCATTGGACCATTCACAGGGATTTACATCAACTAAGGAATGCGAGCTACTTTCCTCTCTGTCTGGATCTGCTCCTAACGTCACACAGATACAATTAACAAACAGCACAGTACGATGCATAGATCTCACCGCTCCACTTAATCGTCTGGGACACTGCGTCGGGAGATCCAGAGCGCTGGCTCCACCCACCTGGAAAGAACTGTCCTGTCTCTTCCTGCCCAGCTGCCTGCCCCCAGGGACAGGCAATCAGAACGGATCAGATTTCAACCCACGAGGCTGCTTCACCAGCCCACGAGACCATGCAGTCAGTCCCTTCCCATCTGGGCTGTTGTGCTGGGCGTGGTGTTGGAATTCGTCTGCCCCGCTGCAAGAATCGGTCCTCACTCCTTATTCCAGCTACGGGCACATCACGGTTTACTTCTGTATTCGCTGGTACTGAGTATGCTGGAGGTTCCTAAATTTTGGCTGCCTTGAAAACACTGAAGTGGTCATTTAACTGGTGCTCATAGAGCTCCCACTCCATTGCTTTCTGCTCGCAGTCTGGCTGCAGGATACTAGTAAAGTTGATATTTTAAAACCATGTACACTGATTTTCCAGTGTTGTTTCTTTTCACTGAGACAAGCAATCCTAAACCCTCATGCTGCCCAGGGCCACGTGGCCTGGGTTTCAGTGAGTGTGGAGTGGCTTGCTTCCCTGGTCTGCACCCAGCTCACTCTGTGCCCACCACACTCATGTTTCTGCCCCATGCCTGTGCCCACACAGGTCTTCCGCCTTTGCCTGGCACGCGCCTTTTACACCCAGCCTCGGAACTCAGCCCCTCAAACCAGACCTCACTTGCAAGCTTCCTGACCACTCAACCTAACATAGAGGCAGTTTCAGCCACCTTGTTCATTGCTGAGACAAAATGCTGGGGACCCACAACTTAAAGGCTTGTGTGAGCTCATAGCGACAGCCCCTGGTTGCAGCTCTGAGGCTGAAATGGCACCAGGAAAGGGCCTGGCGGAGAAAAGCTGCTTGTGCCACGGCAGCCAGGAAGCAGAGAGAAGAGAGGAGAGGAGACAGATCCTCCCAGGTCATCCCAATGACTGCCTCCAACCAACCCTTCCTCCTAACACACTCTCAGCAGCTGAGCTCACTGGAAGATGAATCCACAAGGGGGTTTAACACCCACACGATCCAATCAACTTCCCAAAGCCTTGCCTCTGCATGCGTACAGCTTTGGGGGAAACTCTAGATCTAACCCGTCGCAGGTATCACTTCCCTCCTCTTCGGATCTGTGCTGCCAACAAAGGACTCACCAGCCATGGCTAATGTGAAACACAACTGCACTTACCAGCTGGCTACAGAATTCATAAACTCCAGCCTACACTACATGACGTGTGGCTACCGGTTCCCACACTGAACAATGCAGATTAAAGAACATTCCTATTATTAAAAAGCTCTATCAGAGAGCAGTGCTCTCAGTGTTTACCTTGTCTGATTGACTTTTTACTGTTATCATCACCCACCAAATTAAATACAGTGTATGTGTATTAGTCCCTTTCCCTTCACTGGGACTAAATACTCAACACCCACAACTCAGAGGAGGAGAGAGCTATTTGGCTTACGGTTTCCAGTGGGTTCAGTCCATGGTTGGTTGGCTCCAAGGCAGAGCATCGTGGAGGAAGGGCTGGGTACAGGAGAGCTGCTCACTCCTTGGCAGCCAGGAAGCAGCAAGACAGGGAGGAGTCAGGGACAACTACACCCTTCCAGCTCACACCCCAGTGATCACCTCCAACCAGACCCCACCTCCTCACAGCACATTTACCCATGATCCAGTCACCTTCCACATGCATGAGACATCTGAAGGATATTGTAGATCCCAGTCAGTACAGTATGTGTTTGCCATTTGCTCCAAGCGCTGGAAGACACTCCACGCAAATGGAAGAAACTTTGTGTGTGGTACCTAAGACGTAGAAGGTTCTTAATATTTATTGGATAAAAATTGAACATTTCCAAATGAAACAAGAAACGCGTAGCTGAAAAGCTTTTGCAAATAAAATTCTTTCTTTCCAACTCTTATCCTGGTGCTGCTCACCCCAGCACTTGCTCGTGCCCCATTGGTGAAGGTTGCAGCTCTTCACGCCATGTGGCTTTTCATTCACACATGTTACACAGGGCTCTTCTGGGCTGTTATTTCAGGGTACTTGGGAGAGTCCCAGATAGCCCAGTCCTTGGAAAGACTGAGGCACTGGAACAGCATGACTGGTCCCAAGACAGTGAGAAGCAGATGTCCCAGCCCCTCTGTCCTCCGCCGACTCCTCCCCCATCCTCTGTCACCAACCGGGGTCCTCCAGGAGTGATTTCCCTGGGGGTGCAGAGTGAGGTGAGTCCATGTGTCCTCAATCCCTGCCCCCTGCTCTTGCTACAGGAAGGGGAAGACCAGAGTTAGGGAGCAGGAGAAAAAACAGAATAGAAGCTGGAGAGGACCTGGTCCCTTAGCTTGTCCTGCCCTGATGGCAAGGGGGTGCTTTCTCCACCAGGAGGTCTGGGAAGGGGACACTGAGCTGTGGCATTATGGGGGGTCAGAGTTAAAGAGAAGTGTGCCTCCTCCAGATATGTGCACCTGTGAGATTTCATTTTCACTAGCCTTCGCCTACTAAAGGGCCACCATGGGAGCAGTACAGTAACCTGGAATTTTTAGCACCCTGAAATGTGTTGGCTAATTTTTTCCAGTGTGTGCTTATGACACACAGTGACTGTGTCCAGTTTGATTCATGAACATATTACATCTTGGTGATTTTCACTCCCCCGTCCCCCCAATCCACTCTCTCCTTCCCTGCCCAAATCCCCTCCCATCTCTGCAGAATCTACTTCTTTATTTCTTAACATAGCTCTTTTATCTTTCTGTTTGAATTATTTACATGTTGAGTCTCTCATATTAGAGAAACCATGCAGTATTTAACCTTCTGTGGCTGACTTATTTTCCTTAGTAGTATGGTCTCAAGCTTCAAATGAGTAACCTGTGTTCTCCTTTATGGCTCAGACAGCTAAATACTGGAAGTGGCCTCTCTGCCCACCCACAGCGGAATGGGTAAAGACACTGTGGTATATCACACAAGGGGAGGTGTTTTTCAAACAAATAATCAGAAGAACCAAGAAGCTCCTGTTCATCCATGCATATGCCATGAGTTTGCAGAGGCCATGAACCCAGAAAACCTGAGAGCCTCTGCTAATGACCTGTGTATTTGTATTCTAGTTGCACCTTTAGAATGTAATTCAGAACAAATTCCAATTAAGGGGACTAAGTGTGGAGCAGTAGGAATCAATGGAGGTTAATGGAGGAGGTAATTTGGGAATGAAGGTTCTTTTTCACCCTCTCTTAGTGAAGACTCAGTTCCCTGAATTAAGCATCTACGGAAGACGCTAAGGTTGGAGCCACATGCTTTGTACTGACTGCAGGGCCAGCTCTGCTCACAGGTGTGACTCCAGGTCATGCTGGTGCATAGCATTTAGTGTAGGAGCTGGCCTGGCTTGGGGATGATGAGGACCCCACAGCTCTCAGCCTCTCACCTTGCCCCAAAGCTGTCCCGGGTGCCCGGAGAACATGACGAGGTGAGAGCAGGTCTCTGTCTACCCACCAGCTCACTCCGCTCCCTGCACATTGAAAGCGTGGCTCTGTGGGAGGGGCCGCGCCTCTGTGGAAGCAGATTCAGGCAGGAAAAGCACCTGGAGGCTCGTGACAGTCGATCAGAGAGAGTGCCGAGGCTGCAACATGGGTCATGGGGAGCTCTCACCTCAGGTTCTCCACACCGAGTCCCGGTAGCTGCTTTAATGTTGGTGCACTTACGTATCCCTTCTAATTAACAAGCCAACCCTGGAACACAAAGTTCGAGCAGTGGGTTGGAAGAGTACAGACGATGAACCAGGGGAATGTGTTTGAGGGCCTGGCCGTGGCCCTTTGTGGGGTGTCGTCCCAGAACAGGCCCTGCATCCTCAACACCAGAGCTTTCTCTGTGTCACGATGTTTTAGAGGCTGGTCTCTCTCTCCCACGGGATACATGCTGACTGTCATGCCAGTTCTTTGCCAACTGTTCTACATTGGGTACTGCCTAACTCATTCAGACCTTAGCCACTGCAGTCCTTTTAGCTAGCATATCGGTCTTTTGGATGCGAAAACCAAGGCTTAGTTCTAAGAGATTCATCCACACAGTCAGGAAGGACCAGAGTATAGACTCCAGCTCGGCGTTGTCTGATGCCAAAGACCAAACTCCTGACCGCTGAGCTCTTTAGGGTGGGGCAGGTAGACAGTGGATGTAGAGGAGCTCTGGGGGTAGACAAACCAGCAGGACCGCCAAAAGGACATTGGACAGTAACTGGCACTTACTGTCAACTGTGAAGAGCAGGAACTGGGGCTAAGGGCATAACCGGGTCAGATGCAGTGAACCAGCTCGCTGGGTGGAGCCTCCACTCCCCCTGAAACACAGTGACTTCTGGGCTGATGCCTTGGGCTGCAGTCGGATGGTTCGCACACATTGACAAGCTCGGAATCACCAGCTGATTCAGCCCGCAGGGACCCGCCTCAGTCAGCACCGAGCCCGCGCACTTCCCGGCAGCGGCAGCTGGTGTGCCGTGGGCAAGGAGCAATGGGAGATCAGAGGGGTCTGCCCTCTCTTTGGCTCCGCTCAGAATCTGACGCATCGCAACGCACTCCACAGGGGTTGTGGGTGCTGGAGGAAATTGCCTGACACCACTCAGGGTTTTCACGCTGTCCTCGAGAGTCCCTAACCCAAGCAGTGCCTGCTGTGCCAGACGCTGGCCCTCAAGCCTGCCCGTGAGCTCACTGGCTGTGCAGCATTCGCCTCTTGTCTCCCGGGCTCCTCTGAGTGGCGCTGTCGGGTTCTGGGTTGAGGACCTTCCAGCCTCACCAGCTCCTCCCGCCCCCAGCTCTGCCCGCACGGTGCTTGCGCCGGGCATCTGCTGCAGCTCAGGGGCTGCCATTTCTCTCCTCAGGCTGTCTGAGATGGACTCCTCTGGACCAGTCTTACACAATCTGCCTCACCCACCTCATGGACTTTGGGCTCACGCATGAGGATCTCAACTTCTATGAAATCCAGTTTTGAAAAGTTTCCATTTTGCTAAAGCTGAGCTTGACCCTACATTCGCTAAGCACTGAAGGTTCTGTATGCATTGCTCACAGCTTTCTACAAAGGATGTTTGTCCCCACGCCGTCCAGCCAACACTGGCCTAGAGGTCCAGCAGAGCCAGGCAGGCAGGAGAAGGAAGCGAAAGACATGCAGATCACAGAGGAAGGAATAAAACGATCTCCAAGCTCAGGTTCTATGATGTCACTTATAAAGATCTCTAAGAAATCAGTTGAAAAATGACCAGAGCCATGAAAGTGTTCAGCAAGTTTACAGGATCAACATAACAAAGCAGAAGCAGACAAAAATTATATTTCTGTACAGAGTAATGAACATTGGAAAGTGGAATTTTAAAAATTCCATTTATAATAGCATCAAAAAGAATAAAGTAAGAACAAATTTATCACAGGATGTGCAAGACTTGCACCCTAAAAACTGCAAAATATCATTGCAAGCCACAAGAAGTCCTGACTGGGCCGAAAGCCCCTGCGTCCTAAGACTGGGAAACGTCGTACAGCTAAGACGGCAAGACTCCACACAGACCTGCAGGCGCAGTCCACGCCCATCAACATCCCAGCTGCCGCTTTGGCAGAAATTGCAAAGCTGATTTAAAACCTCACCTAGACAGGCTTGGAGCGGGACTCCATGGTAGAGTATCTGCCCGGCACGCATGAGGACCTGGGCTCCATCCTCAGCCCTCGATGAAAAACAGCCGAAACATAACGTTGAAAAAGAACAAATATAAGCCTCCTGATTTCAAAGCTTACTACAAATCCACAGGAATCAGGACTGCATGGTACTGGCTTGAAAACACATTGACATGAAACAGGAATATAAACAGATCAGAAACAGTGACATCGATTTTTAAAAATAAACCTATTAATTTAAGATTAATTACATTTCAACAAGGGAGAATATCAAGGAAATTCAGTGGGGAAAATCTTTTCCTTTTCAGCAGATCATTTTGGGACAACTGGTTTTCCTCAAGCAGAAGACCGAAGTTGGCTCTCTACATCAAACCACCTATGAAAATTAACTCTAACGAGTCAAAACCCTGTGTGGAGGAGCTACAGCAAAAACACGGAGGAGGACACAGGTGTGCATGACTGCAGATGAAGCAGCAGTCTCTGAGCCGTCACTCTACGCTCACAAACAACGGGAGAAATAAACGGTGTGGTTTCTCTTATACAAGAAGCCCAGAGTCTAAATAAATTAAAGAGCAGAAAGAAAGGTAGACAGCAGGAAACAGGCAGATTGATCTTTTGGGAATAGGCAAAGGTACCAAGGGATGGAGCGGAGGGAAAGGAAGCGGGGGAAGTAGCGCGTGGTAGGCACACGTCTCTGGGACCTGAATGCGTGTGTTCCTTGTGCGCTGCAAACTTGAACAAGAAAGGAAAGAAAAAAAACAGTTGAAAATTTTTGTATGTCAAAGAACTCTATTTAAACTAGAAAATGCAAGCTAGAGAATGGGAGAAAATATCTGCGTGTGGTTTCCTGATGAGTAGCTGGGGTCAAGAGTATGTAATTATCACAACTCAACAATAAAAAGACAAATCACTCCATTTAAAAAAGCAGACAAAGGGTATGAGTGGGCATGCCTCCGAAGGCGACACTCAAGTGGCTAATCAGACGTGAGGAGGCGCCAACTTAATGTGCCACTAGGAAAATGCAAACCAAGTGCACGGTGAGACGCCCCTGCCCGTTCTGGAGGTGACCAGGGTCAGAAGAGAGGAGACCCAAGCGAGGGGAACAGATGCTCGTGCTGGTGGAGAGAATGTAAAAATCTCGTACGATGCTTTGGAAAGCACTTCGGCAGTTCCTCCGAAAGCTAAGCAGACTTCTCAGATGGCCCAGTAATTCCACGCTGAGAAGGACACCCAAGATGACTCAAAATACGAGGTGAGATCAGGAAATATGGTGTTTAAGTGAAAAACACCTATTACAGTAAAAGACACATTGCCTTTAGTGTCCTCCTCCTCACTTCAAACACTTTGTCTGCAGGTGCTGTGCCGTCCTGCCTTGTATGCCTCCCTGAATCAGTTCAAAACATTTACCTCCCTTGTTTGTTTTGCCTTTGGGGGAGACCCGGATGTCACAGGGTGCCAGAGCCGGTGATGAGGTGGAGGAGGACACGCTGTTGTGTTTGTACAAGCCGCCTCCCCACTGGATGACACCTGGTAGCAACATTCACCAAGTTTTTATCACAAGTCATAAAGACACAAGAGAGGACTCCAGAACTACTTCATAAAGTGACAAGGACAATGGGATAAATGTGCTCAAAGCCAGGGGAAGTATTGTGAGGGAAATAAATGGCAATGTGTCTTTTACTGTAATAATTTTTTAAGCATTCACTGTATCTTTCAGTCACCTCTTGTTTATACCTTTACCAAAACTTGCACATGGGTGCCCATGGTAATACTGTTCAGAATAGCCAAGAAGTGCAAACAACCCAACTGTCTGCCAATGAATGAATGGATGAGCAAAATGTGGAACAGCCAAACAGTGGAGTACTACTCAGCCATAAAAATGAAAGACATACAACCTTGATTAAACCTTGCTAACATGCTCAGTGATGGCGGTGGGACACAGAAACCAAAGCACTGTATGATTTCTCACCTGCCTTTTCACACCTTTGCTTCCCAGTTCCCTCCCACTAGAACTGGTAACTCCAGGACTGAAAATCTTATTCCATTGTACCACACAGGGAGCTCTGCTTCCCTGAAGGGACCTGGACACAGATATCCATGCTTCTTTTTTAAGTGACTTATTTGCCTTTTTATTAGTACATATTTGAGATTCAGAAGGAACATATCCACCGTGGGTATTGGTGCACGTACATATCATACCTCGGTCCTTCAGCATCTTTGGACCACTCCGGGTCCATCTGGGAAGCTCTGAGTCCCCTTGGTGGACATCATGCCCTGGGCCTGGCACTGCATCTTCACACCTGGGGCATCTGTCTTTCCTCCATCCACCAGGCTCCCATGTGACTCTGAACGCCAGCCCGTAACTCAGGCTGTTGTGTCTCCCAGGGAAGGGCCAGGTGCAGGGCTGACCTTAGCCGTGACACCACTTGAGAGTACAGAAACCACTGTGTGCTAAGCGGACACACGGAAATGCCGTCTGCCCTTGAGGACCAACAGGAGGGACCAGAGTCTCCTGGAGCCCAGGGCCTCCAGATGCCCTGGCTTCAGTATGTGGAGCTAAGTGCTGTGTCTTGGGCAGCAAGCTCAGGACCCAGCCTCCCAGCGTGACAGCAAACTGAACCCCAAAACAGAACCAGAAGCATGAGTCTTTCTCTGCCGTAGTGCAGGCCCAGGTGGATTTGTTACAAGGCCAGCAGTTGGTTGTGTGTCAGGGGAAGGAGCAGGTCAAACACAAGGCCGTGCTCCTCAGCCACTGCGTCTCAGCCGGGTGCCACTCGCTAAGCTGGCGGCTGAGCGACCACAGTAAAACTCTGCCTGAAATTACACTTATTTGCTGTTCTATTTTTTAGTGCATGTTGTGATACGTAGCGATTACACTCGTCCTGGGGAGTTGGTACGTGACATAGCACATCTTACTTCCTTTTACAGCCAACGCCCATCCCCCGTCACTTGGTTCCCTTCTTATTTGCAAAAGATCTGTCTCCCTAAAAAAATGTTTTAAAAAGATCTGTCTTCCTGTTTCCTAGTCCCGATCTTGTGTTTTGCTCTTTCATTCATATGTGCTTCCCCCACGCTATATTTCAGCGTCTGTCTGATTTATTTCACTTAGCACTATGGTATCCAGATCCATCTACTTTCCTACAAATGCCTCTGTGTTCCCTCCTTTATAGCAGAGTAGCGCTCCGGTGTGGAAGCAGTGCGGAGAGTCCTCAGAAAACTAAAACTAGAAATTCCACTGGACCCAGCTGGGCCCCTTCTAGGTGGCTTCCTTCCCCAAAGAGTTGAAGACATTCTATCACAGAAATCCCTGCACACCCGTGTTCATAGCAGTGGGACTCACAGTATTACCTCTTGCAAGCAGCCGATACGTCCATCAACTGTAGAATGCATAAAGAAAGTGTGAAAATAATTTGCTACTCTTGAGTGCAATCTTGCTCTGGCTAATTTTAAGAGTTACTACCTCTTACACGTGCTGAGCTCCACCGGTGACAGGCAAGGAGCTCTCCCCATGACTCCAGCGTGTGACTAGGCTGGCAGCGACTGGACAGCACCTGGGACGCATCGGCTGTGTGCCCAGCATCGTGCCTGGGGTATACAGAGACAAGGGCTGCTGCTGCCCTGAGGAGCTTGTCCCCCAGAGGGGGCAGACCTGGGGCCCAGGGAAGCCTTGAGAGGTGACATTCTTGGCGAGTGTGGGCCCGGCAGACAGGGAAGGCAGAACGAGAGTGTGGGGGTCCACAGGAGCAGGGAGGAAAAGCTCTGGACCACAGAGGCCTCCTGGGACAGTGGACGCCTGCGCGCCTCCTCCCTCACTTGGGGAGGCTCTGACTTCCTGGCTATTTCAACACCATGCTAGCAGAAGCATTTACCTTCTGGCACCATGGGGAGCGGGTGCCACAGGGGCAGGGGCGTGTGCGGTGTGGCCAGCTGGCCCACCCCTGGAGCCCTGGCTGCTGCTGCCCCAGAGTAGGGAGAGGATGAACACAGGTAAGGAGAGCTCGGTGGCAGCCTCTGGGCTTGGCCTTGACCTGGCCAAAGTGACAGGTGGTCTGTGACTACCCTCCCTCGTCAGGGGCGGTGCTGGCCCAGTGCAGGGGGCCCCGGACCCTGAGCCACGGACCAGCAGCAGGTAAGCCGGGGATGACCCTCTGCCTGCCCAACTGTGCCCCATCGCTGCGCCATCGCCCGAGCTGGTGTGCAGTCAGATCTGCAGCCAGCCTGGATTCTCACGGGGGCTCGAGCCCTGCCGTGCACCGCACACGTGAGGAAAGCAGGCCACACGCTCCTTAGGAGAACCTAGCGCCGAAACCACCTCCCACCCATCTGTGGAAAAGCGGTCTTCCACGAAACCATTCCCTGGTGCTAAACAGGGTGGGGACCACTGGTCTAATGGGCGACCCTGACCTATGACCCCATGATGGTGGTGGAAACCGGGGTGACTCAGCACCTTAGTGAGACCCTGTCTCAAGATAACACAGCAGCACAAGCGAGAGGACAGTGGAGGGTGTGACTCGGTGTGCAGGCCTGGGTTCCATCCCTAGCACTGCAAAGAAAAGAAAAGCGAGAGAACACTCCTGGATGCACTTTCCTTCTGCTCCATCCTCCCGGCGTCTCTCACTCGCCCTACTTAACCAGGCGCGCAGCACTTTAGAAGCTGTGTCAATTGGAGGCTGGGATAATAGCTCTGTCATTACCTGGAGCATTGTGGGAACTTGAAGGGCAAAGAGCGTCGCATTATTCAGGCTTTCAGAAGCGATGGCATCGCGCCAAAATGGCCCCATTAACTCTGGGGGCAGCTCTGGAGTTCCCCGCCTTTAGATGATAATGTCTTCACGGGACGCGCAGAGAAGTCGAAGCCCTCACCGGCCGACGTGCGGCGGGGTCGCCTGCACTGGGTGCCGCGTTATCTATGCATGAGGCTTTCAGGGCGCATCTCCCGAGACTAGATGTCAGTTTTCAAGTCAAGCAAATCTCCCAGCTTTGATTCAAAACAATGAGGCATTAATTCGGAAGGCAGCAGGGAGCAGAGCGGGTCTGGTGGGGAGTCCCCGGGTGGCACCTTCTGCGGCTCGGCTCTGCAAGGGTCTTGTCTGCGGAGCGCGTTTCACATCCCTGGGTCTCAGTGTGTTTGTCCGTCAAGTGGAGAAAGGGCCAGGCCTCCAGTGGGTCTCTCTTTGACTTCTGTGTCTCCAACAGCGTCACGTTGGCCTCATCGTAGCTTGTTTCACTTCAACAACAAAAACGGCCCCCGGGTCGCAGGGTGAGAATCATGAGCTGCCCGTGGCCTTTCCTTCACTGTCCCCTTCAGGGTAGCAAGACCAGTTCCGTCCCCTTCCCCCTCTCACAGAGGAGGCCAGCCAGCCTGGTGGACCCAGCCTCCGCCCGCGATCACATGGCCAATAACCGTCAGACCGACCTCGAATCCAGGTCTAGCAATGGAGCTCTGGCTGCTCTGGATTTCTTGTGCCGGTTATAGATCAGCCCCAAACCGCAGGGTCCAGGACAGCGACAGCGATTGTTTCATTCTCTCTCCTGGCTGCCGGGGGCCAGGAGCTTAGGGAGGGCTCGGCTGGGTGGTCACAAACCCTCATGATCGCAAACAAACAGCGGTAGCCGGACACAAGACGCCAGGGCGGGGTGAGCGTCTCTCGCTTCTCTCTGTCTCTCTGCCTCTTCCCCCGACACACACACCTTCCCAGTCAGCACACACCCTTTCCAAGGGCGCTTTCCTTGGGACCATTTCTGTGGCGGCTTCGGCCTCCGCAAGCAAGCGTGTTCCAGGCCAGTTAGGAGCTGGGCAGCCTGCTGTGCCTGAACCCCAGGAATCACTCACCACCACTCGGGTGACGTTTTATGTCCCAGCCCCAGAAGCAGCCCCATACTGCTTGAAGTAGCATACGCTTTCAGCCAAGGGAGCCCCCAACCCCACCCAGGCTCGGAGGGAGGTGATGCCCACTCCATCATCAAAGGGAAGAAGGTCAAGGTCATATCTTAAGAAGATGGTGTGCCGTGGAAGTCAGCACCGGGCAAGCTCTGGGAAACACAGTCTGCCGCCGTTCCCGTCTTCACTGGTGCAGAGACAGGAGGCTGAGGCAGTACACGGCTACTTTCCAACAGCTCTGAAGCTGCTGGGGAGGGGGCCACTGGCCAATGTGGAAGCCCTACGGGAGTCTCCCTCATGGAGTGAGGGTGGGGTCTGTGGGCTCCAGGGACACGGGCAGCTGTGTGCCTGCTGGTAGTGCCCCCTCCACTCTCCGTCCCCGCATCACAAATCTTTTGTCTGCACCACCAGACTATAATCGGGGCTCATGAGGCAGATGCAGGCACCAAGGCGGCTCCCTCCCTCCGCCGCAGTCTTGGCCTCCAGAATGTGCTTTGCCCTGAGCCAGAGCAATTCAGAGGCACGCTGACGTGGTCCAGATGTGCTGGTCAGACACTGTTTGGGGACTAGGTGGAAACTGGCAGTGGCCACATTTGCTAGGAGCATGGGGAGCTCTGAATACAAAGCTCCCAGAGAGGGGGCTGGGAATTTAGCTCAGCGGCACAGCGCCTGCCTGGAGAGCACAAGGTCGTGAGTTCAGTTCCCGGTACCGGAAAAAAACAAACAAACAAAAAAAAGCTCCCAGAGAGAGCTGGGCCCAGGAGGAAGGAAACGCTGCCCACCAAGGGTGCCCAGTGCCCGGGGACCCACACTGATCGGTTTTTCCTTCCTTTACAACAACCTTCACCTGCAGACCTAGCTGTACTTGGGAAATCTGGGACCACAGTGGGGAGGGATGTGACTGAGATTGTAGGATGGAGAGAGAAGAAACGGACATCCTTGTGTTTGCGTGTAAGGGAATTTAAAGGCTGCTTTCTTTCATAAGAGCGAATCATCTCCAACTTAGGCTTCTAGAGCAGAATTCAAGGACAGGATTCCTCCGAGGTGCTGCCTGTGTGCTTCATTCTCTGACTGGTAGGAAAAGCTCCAGAAATGTTGGGGTGGGATCAGGGGAGTCTTTGCAAAATCTGGGGCTCCCCCAGCCGACAGAAAGCTACTTCGGGCTTCCCTGTGGGGCTGCCACCAGCAAGCCTAAGACAGCAAAGAATCTGAGCACTTTCTGTGCCTGGAAAGGTGTGAAGGCTTTCTCCCCTCACGGGTGCCGTGAGCCAGCCCACTCTCCCCACAGTGTGTGTCAGAGGAGAAGGGGACTGCCAGGACTGCAGAATGTCTCCGTGGGCCATTGCACTGCACTGGGGACAGGAAGTGAGTGGAGCGGGAGCTCAAGGGTCATTCCTGTCCTCAGAGGTGGCACAAATCCACTCTGACAGAGCTCTGGCCAGTTTGGTACATGCAGGTAGTGACCCACTCACTCTGCTGTGGAAGCTGCTGTTAACCAGCCTGGATGTGGCTCTGTTACACAGGCAGTCCGGGTCACCTTGGCAACGGGGCATGGACAGTGGAGCACCCGGTGGACTCCCATGTCCTGTGATGGTCCCGGGGGGAGGAAATGACAAATGTTCTGCGGGGAAGAGGCTGGCTTGGTTACCTTTCTCTCACTGCTGAGACAAAATACCCACCGCTCAAAATTCAGGAAGGAAAGGTTTATTGAGCTCACAGTCTGGGGAGGTGTCAGTCCATAATCGGCTGGCTCCAAGGCAGGGGCATATGGCAGAGGGCAGCAGTTCATGGCAGCGGAAGGCAGCAAGAGGAGCAAGAGCAAAAGAGGGGAGCAGCAGCAAGCAGCCTCTTTCCCTCCCTTACACTGTTTGCAGGCTGCCCGCCCCAGGGCAGGTGTGGTACTCACACCCATAATCCCAGCATTGGAGCATGGATCAATCAAAAGCTCTAGAAACTCCCCCCCATGACTGCATGAGGCTTTGTGGGGGCATCCAAACACAAGCCATGACAGAGGCCCAGAGCGAAGTGGCTGCCTGTGCAGATAGATCCCCAGCTACACACCACCCCCACCCAAATCCTGCATGGGCTGCAATTTCCTTCTCAAATACTTTCCAGGTGCTTATGTCATTTTTATAAGTCTCTTGCTGAAACAACGCACAGGCAGAAAAGGCGGGTCTATACCTGCAGGGCACGGCGGTGTTGGTGTTCATCAGTGGACACCTGGGACCAGCACCCGGGGCCAGGAGCGGAAGGGAGCGATGCAAGGACCTGGGCCAGGAGGGAGCTCAGGCCTCTGTGGGGAGCCGGCTGGTCTGTGCACAGTGGACGCGGGTGTGGGGGGATCTCTCCATGCTGCACCCCATTAAAGGCTCAACAGCGCCTGGGAAAGAGTCGCGCTTTGTCCTGACAGCATGTCACGTCGATGGCCAGTCCCCAGTGACTCTGGCTGTCTACGTCCTCACTTGGTCCTCGCTGATGAGGAAACAGACTCGGGGGAGAAGCGGGCAGAGGCCGAGCACAGCTGGGAAACGATCGCTGCGGCTCCCAGCAGCACTCGCGGCGGCTCCGCGCAGAGCCAAGGAGCTGGGAGCGCAGCCGCGCAGGTGTCAGCCGGGTCGGAGGTTTCTCTGCGCCTTCTGGCGTGCAGACCGCAGGGCAGCCGCATCTTCGCGTGCTGTTGTCAGCTGTTTTTGTTGACGGATCGCAAAACCAACTTCCTGTGCGACCTTTCCAGGCGCCCAACTGGCAAGGAAGAAGTCCTGCACACTGGCCATCGTAAATGGCCTGGCCTTAGTGACCAGCTTTGCCAAGAGGGATGATGTTCTGTTACTTTTTTTAACTAATACAGAACGCTAATGTCGAGTGACCTGTCTCCGGGTCCTGCCTCTTTCACTCCCAGGCTGTCTCTCAGGCTCTCTCCCAGCCTGCTTTCCGGGGACCACCTCACCCCCTGCGCCCCATAACTGCGGGTCGCCTGTCGTCCAGAAGGCCCTGTGCACCTGTTCTGCGCGGCCCACGTCACTGGCAGCTCCTCCGCGGCCCCCCGGCTCTGCTCCACGTCCTCTGATGCAGTGAACCTGGTAAACGGGTTCCCACCAAGCCACCAGAGGGGCACAAGCCAAAATCGTGTTCTGTCCCCAAGGTCTGCCCAAGCAGGGGCAAGGGTGCTTGCCGGGTGTGGAGGTGCTGAGCAGGAGAGAACCCTGGCTGGGCACCCGTGCCCACCACGCACCCGTGCCCACCACGCATCCTCATCCAGCCCTGACACACTCGCCGCCGCCGCCGTAGCTCCCCACCCTGCAGAGGGCTTGGAGCAGACCCGTCTGTCATGCACACCAGCCACCCCCTGGAGCTTGGGCGCTGGCGTCTCTGGCTATGCTTCTGAGAGTCTCCTACAGCCCCAGCCTCCGCGCAAGCACAGAGTGGGAGAGCCGAGAGTGCTGGGAGCGCTGCGAGCAGGGGCGGGGGTGTTGCTGGCATAGCGCCTGGCCCGGCTTCTGCCGACCAGCAGGTGCAGTGAGCAGCACACAGCCGGAGCACTGCAAGGCAGGTCGGAGCCCTCTGCACCACCTGAAGCCCCACTATGGGAAATTAGTCCCTAAGAGGAGGGCAAGCGCTGACCGGAAGGAAGATAGGTATGGGAAGGAGAAGTGAGAGGTGGGTGCCCGGCTGGCAGGGCACACCTGTAATCCCAGGCCTTGGGAGGCTGAGGCAGGAAGATGGCCTCTTGGGCTGCACCAAGGCCAGCCTGGGCTACACAGTGAGACCCTGTCTCAAAGAGCAAAACAAAGCAAAGGCAAAAGCTAAATGAAAGGAATGAGGAGAGGAGAGGAGAGGAGAGGAGAGGAGAGGAGAGGAGAGGAGGGGAGAGAGGGGAGAGGAAAAGAAAAGCCATATGCCCCAGAGATCACAAACAGGTGAACAAAACAGTCAGACGGGCAAAGGGCTGCAGGTGGTTCTGGGTCCCTGCAGAACAAAACACAGGGAACAACTCACCAGGGGCAGAGCCACACCTCGGGGTCCACCCTGCTGAGACAGAGTTTGCATGTGGTGCTGCCAGGCTGTGTCAGTCTTATCATGTAGGCAACTTGATCCTAGCATGATGGACGAGTTCTTGATTAAGATCAGGTAAACTGTCATGGTAGACTTCATTGGTTAGCTGACTGACAACCACTACCAATCATTTTTCTCTCACGTGCTAAAAGTAGCCAAGGAATCCATTCCTGCCCCCTACATACACTAAGGCCTTATAGAATATGGCCAAGGAGAGAGCTAGAAGCAGAAAGCTCTCCTGCATTGCCAGATCTGCACCCCAGCTACCTGCGTTTACACTTCATAATGTGAAGATCAGACAGCAGGAGCAGTGGCAGCCCTGTTGAGAACAGAGGATGAGGACTTAGAAGACCCTCTCTCAGAATTAAACATAAGAAATACTGGCTTCAATAAAATGAAAGGGCTGAATCCACCTCTGTTTTTATCACAACTGTTGGAAGAACTCAGGGTGAGATTACCTACACTTGGGCTTCTATCAATGTTGTAGCTATCTTTGATTCTGTGATACCTGCAGGTGAAAGTATCTTTGATACATTTTTATTTCTTTTTATTTTTTTTTTAGTTGTTGGTTTTTTTTCTGGTACCAGGAATCAAACTCACGACCTTGCGCTTACCAGGCAGGCGCTGTGCCGCTGAGCTAAATCCCCAGCCCTTTGATACACTTTTAAATCAAGCACAGCCCATGAAGACATTAAGACGGCCTCAAAAACTTGATAAAATGTTCGTAAAATGTATTCCTCAGAGGGGGTTCTCGGGAGCAGTGCTCCAAGCAGTGGGTGCGAGCGGGGCCATCTCAGATGTGCGGGGAGCAGGCTGTGCCCGGCCGTGCTCTGCCCTCCGCCCTGCAAATGCAGCTTGCTGAGCCAGGCACTGAGCTGTCCACTCGTGCTGACCGCCCGGATGCACCCTCGGGGGGACAGCGCTGTTCTGCCTCCTCCGCGTGCCCCTCCCTCCCTTCCCTCTTCTCTTGGGTCTTGTTTCCTTCTTTGGGTGAATTAAGTGTGAATTTCAACTCCAGCACTCCTCACTGATGCCGCACGTGAGTGATGGCTCTGGTTCCTTCCTGCTCCTCCTGGCAGCCAGGTGGGAGTCAGAGTCAGCGCCCTGGACCTGCATGTCACATGTCCTCGGTCTCTTTCTGCCCTTGCTGGGGCTCACCTCTGCCTTCCAGGGCTGTGGAGGGACCACTGCCCTTCCTTGCCTGGGGTCAGTGAGGGAGGACACAGCAGCCCAGAGCTCACTGCTACTCTCAAGGATTCATTCCTTTCTGCTGTCCGTCTTCCGTCCTGGCTATGGGAGGCTTTTCCCTCATACCTGTGTCCTCATGGTCCCAATGTGGCTGCTTTAGCTCTGTGCACCAAATCTTCACAACTATTCCTTGCTTGTGCCTTTTGAAGTCAGTGAAATTGTTCTCATGCATGTTGGGGTCCTGCAGACAAAGCCTCCCCTGTCTTCTTGCTTCCTACAGCCATGCAGAGCTTTTGAATCTTAGCTGTGAACAGGACTACCCAGAATAAAGACAGCACCTCCCTTTTAATGGATATGAGACCGAGGGACACGTGCTGTTTTCAGGTCATATCCTCACAAGGTGTGCGTTTGTGGACTTTCTGCTCTTCCACTGGCTGGAATGCAGATGCAATAACAGGTGCTGGAGCAGCCATCTTAGACCCAGGAATGGAAGATGTGTGTTCCACAGGGGGTTTTAAACTCAGAACTTGACATTTTGGAGCAAGACCATTCTTTGCTTGCAGCGGATGTGGTGTGTATCATAGATATTTAGCAGCAACTTTAGCCTCTGCCCACTCCATGCCAGGAACATGAGCCTTGGTGGATCATCAAAAACTGGCTCTGAACTTCACCATGTGTTCTCTGAAAGGCAAAACTTTCCCAAGTCTCAGAGTTGGAGAGCTGTCTTCAAACGGGCTATCTTTGTCCAAAGAGGTGGAAAGAAACACATGTTTCGTTCAAGTGCATATTTTTAAATGGCTTTATTACTGCAGCAGAGGCATCTGTACCCTAAGAGTATGCCTGCCATTCCTAGCCGTTTTCTTCTGATCAGCGGGACGGATAGCTTACTCAATGCCAGAGAGAAACACGGCCTGATCTCAGTGGAGACAAGCCAGGCCGACCCCAGACTGCAGTGAAAGCCCAGCTAGATTTCTCTGGTTCTGTGCAAATCTGCAGTCTGTCGGGGCAGAGGCAGAGGCTACGAGCTGTGCCCTAGAGTAGGGTCTGACACACGGACATGTTTTGCCTTTATGGCTTTTTAAAACATTTAAAACCCCTGCAGATTTTTAAAATGATAGCATTCCATTTCTTAAAAGCCCAAATTGATGGCTTGTGTTAAAAAATCATGTGCAAAACCACTGCCATGTGGCCAGGGGGTGTGGGCTGCCGTGGAAATGCACGACCTGACGTGTGGCCTGATGCCAGGGGAGGCTCCAAGCTCCCATCTCAGGACTAGCAATGCACACAGCTCCATGCCTGAGGTGTGAGAGTATCGGGATTCACACAGTCCCACTTGGGAAGTGGCTGAGGTGTCTAAATCTGCTCAGGGCAAAACCAGACTTGTGTTCGGCCTCCTCCAGGATGCCCTCCTGGATTGCTGTCCCCCAAGCAGAGCTGACCTCGATCCACACCACCAGCTCCTTTGTGTGGCTTGTTGTCTGCCTCTCTCTGACTGTCATCACTCAGTGTGTGACTGTGTTTTGCTCCTCAGTGGATTGCAGACTCAGTGCAAGGAGCTGTCATTGTCACTGGCTGGGACAGACTTGCCCTTGCCACACTTGTGTGGAGATAGCTTGTTTCCAGCCTCCTTGGTGTATAGAGTGCTCAGGGCTGGTTGGGATTATTGTGTCTGTCAGAGATGAGTGCTGCGCTGTGTCACGGGGTCATGCACTCCACAGATAAGCGCTGTGCTGAAGGAAATAAGCCATCCCAAAGCAAAAACACTGCCCGACCCCACTGAGGAAAGACCCTGGAGTAATCACAGCCGGAGCAGACAGGAGCACACTGCTGGTCAGGGCTGGAGGGAGAGAGGAACTGGGAGTCAGCGCTTGACGGGCGCGGAGCTTTAGTTTGGTGAAATGAAAAAGCTCTGGAGGTAGATGGGGTGAAAGCCGCACCCCTGAGACTGAATTTAACATTCCCGAACTGCACACTTAAAAATGCTCCAGGGCTGGGATGCAGCTCAGGGGTACAGCACCTGCCCAGCCTGGGGAAGACCCCGGGCTCAATTCCTAGCACCATGCAATTTTTAAAATTCAGATGCTAACTTTTTTAAAAGTTTCATTTTAAGGAGAAAAAACAAACAAAATTTCAAGACAAGATAATAGGAGAGTAACAGTAGTTAATACATTGCATATTGTTATCTTTAAAGTAGTTAGAGTATAAGATATAAGCATGAAAACCTGTCCAAACAATACTAGCACAAAAGTTTCTTTTCAGTGAACTGAGAGAAACTAGTACTATAACTATCATAACTATTTTGTGTGTATATATTGTTTCCTTTTCTCTTCCTTCTTTTCCCCTTTCTCTCATCCCAGTTTCTCTTTCCTTTGGAACAGTTTCTTCCCATCTCACAAATCTCTTGCACATTTCAGGAGACAATACGATGCTTACACATGTGAGTCTGGTTTGTTTCACCTATGTTATGCATATTTGATGGCGCATTTACTTCCAAGTCTGGAGGTAGCGCCGGGCTCGAGCAGGGCTGGCCTCAGCATCCAGTGGGATTCTGAGTCAGCCTTCCTCTTCACGGCTGCGGAAATTCCCACAAGATGTGGCAGTGGCCACCAGCAGCCTCAGCTCCCAGCCTTCAGTTTAAGGACCCTGGGAAGGGGCCACGCACCTCAGCTCCTGGCCAGAAACCTTGCTAGAGAATAAAGATCTCATAGCAGCAACACCGGCATCCTGGTGCATTCCTGAGCTGGTGGCCAGGACCAGGAGGGTCAGTGCTTGGGATGGGCACAAACCCAGCGGCATGGAGTGACCCAGAGTGGGGTCCGGGCATACAGTGGGTCTTTGTCGTCAGAAGGGAGGGAGTTCTTGCAAAGCTGAGGCGATGGCGTCTTTGATCTGCTGGGGACATTCTGGGAAAAGCTGGGCGATGTGTAGAGCACCACCTGGTCCCCGTGTGGCCGCACGGCATTGGCGGTGTCGCTGTGGCACCCGTGGTGTTGGGAGCGCTCTCCCAGGACACAGGGCTGTCATCCGACCTGCAGGAGCCTACAGAGCCGCCCACTGCCTGCTGTCGGCTGCCTGCGCCTGACACAGCTCACGCTCGTGCTGTCCTCCGCGCCTCTGGACACCCTCGCTCTTGCTCTCCTTTTCTCACCCAAGAGCAGAACTCTAACCCCGGGAGGAGAACTGCAGAGTCGAATTCCTCACAAAGAAGCTGCAAACAGTGATCTGTGGATCGGAGACGACAGGCCACACATTATGCATGGCCCTCGGCAGTTTCGCGTACACGACTGGGTGAAATATCCTCCAAACAGGCTTGAGCGCCGGGGGTCCCTCCCCTTGTTTTCCCTCCTTCTCACAGAAAGGGCATGTGTGGCAGCCACAGGGTCCCCGTAGGTATCATGTCAGCGCTCTATAAATACATGGGCTGCGGGGGTAAATGCCAGCTGCCGTGCACCCAGATGAGAAATGCTGCTTGTCGGGGGCTCGGGGAAGCATGTTCATCCCTGCTGTGCCCGCAGAGCTCTGCAAGTCAGGGACAACCCTTCCTGGGGGAGCGGGGCCTCACCCGCCTGCAGGAGCAGTCACCATCATGGCCCCATCCGGAGGCGGGGCCAGGCCCACCCTGCAGGAGCCCCTTCTCGCCCAGGAGAGGAGACAGTGCCTGATGGCGGGCAGAGGGGCCCTGACCCCAGGATGGCAGAGCCTGCTCAGGACACAGCAGGCGTGGCAGCTGACCTCAAACCCGGGCCCAGCCAGTGGTCCCTTTGCATTCCCATTTCCTGCCAGGGCTGCTGTGAACCCCGAGACCTAACGAGAAGTCCGCCCAGCGCATCTCGGGCACAGAGCCCTCCGGAGAGGCATGCTTGGCCACCGTGCATCCTGCTCCTTCTTTTTCAGCCCCTTTTCCAGCCTGCTTCGGGTTAAAGCAATTTTGTGGTGAAGGAATTTCGTGTTAACAGCTGTGACGACTCTGAGCGGCATCCCCAGCCCTTTTGTATTTTTTACCTTGGTACAAGGTCTTGGTAAGTCGCCAAGTTGCCTGGGCTGACTCACACTTTCAACCCTCCTGCATCTGCCTCCCAGAGTGCTGGGATTATGAGTATATGCCGCCCTGCACGGCTTTAAGCAGTGCTTTTAATCCCACGCCCCAATGCCTGACTTCCCGGAAGCTGGGAGAAGCCTCACAGTCCGGCACCTTCGGGCACTCCAGGATGGCTCTGCTGCAGCTGACAAAGTGGCCGCACAGTTGGTGCAGGGCCGGGAAGGCGGCAGCGGAGGTGGCCGTGTCCTGAAATGCACAGCAGCACAATGAAGGGAGGGTGCGCTCCTGGGGCACCCGGAGCCCGGATCGTGGCGCGATGCCATGCTGGCCCAGCCGGTGCGGGCCGATTGTACCTGTGCGCGCAGGGATTAGAAAGAAGTCTGCACAGCCCTGCCGGGGAGAGCGCACAGGAAGACACTCAGGACGCCCTTGTGGCCGGGCAGGTCGGCCTCGTCAATATTGATGCCCGGCTGCCGAGCCGGCCTCCTCCGGCCCGAGCAGAGGCGTCTCCCAAGGCGGCACTCGGCCTGGTAGAAGTTACTTAGGGCAGCATTAGGCGCAGGCTGCTTGGGCTGCGCCCCGTGTGCTGCCTATTATTAATGCATTCCCGGCACCATGGCTCCTGACTGGAGGGCGGCCTGGCTGTTCATCAAGTCAGCAGCGGTGTGTGCGCGTGTTTGTGTGACTCCGTCAGAGGGCCCTCCCGACTGTCCTCGGAGAAGCCTGGCACTGGGAAGAGCATTTCCCCACCGACACTCACTCCTGGACCAGCTGTCTCTTCACCGGCCACCAGGAGGGATGAGCGGTTGCAACTCTGCAGCCAGACCACATGGGCCAGCCACGCACCGCCGCTCCCTGGGTGCCCCTGAGCGACCCTCTTGGCCTCCTCTGCCCTTGCTTCTGGTCATCTGCTTAGGAAAGAGATCTACCCAATGGGGCTGTTAGAAGATTCCAAAACAAACAAGTGCCCAGAGCTCTGAGTGGAGAGCCTGAGATGCCACTGGCCACGTGGGGAGTGGACGTGGACGTGGACTGCGGCCACTGCTGGAGCCACCACAGGGGACGTGCACACAGCCGGGTCCCTGAGTCATCCCCACTGTCACAAGAGCCTCGCAGATTAGGGCAGCTGCAGAGGCCGAGCTGTGATCCCCATGGGCCGCATCTGCCCAGGCGGGGCGGGGGGCATCACGGGGGGGGGGGTGCTGTGTCCCCCTCATCGTCTCGCTCTCTTCCTGCACTGCCCCGCAGCCTCTGATGACATCATCCCCACAGCTGCATTCACACTGCCCCAGGACCCTTGGCATAGACTGGCCGACCACACACCGCCTTCCACCTGCACCCTTGGGCCCACTGATGCAGGGACAGGGCCTGGGGAGCGTACTGGTGCCATCCTGGGAATGACACAGCGGCTCCTCCTGCAGGCCAGGCCAGCGAGGCTGCCTGTGAGTGGCAGCTTCTTGGCCTGGGTCCTGCTGACATTTGGGGCCACATAGGAGGGGGCGCTGTCGTAGCATCACCCCAGCCTCCACCCCCGACATGCTGGCATCGTCCCGTCTCCTCATGCAGCTGAAATATCTCCAGACATTCCCAAAGGTCCCCTGGAGAGCAGGCGAGTCACCCCCACGTAGGAACGGACAGACACGCCATGTGACCAGGCCTGGACAGATGAGTTTCCCTGCGCAGCGAGCGTGAGTGCTGGAACTCCCCGGGGCTTCAGTTCCTGGACCGATGGGTGAGTCACTGCACACGTGGGCCCTTCCCGAGGCTGACATCCTCTCGCAGCCACTCCAAACAGGGGTCGAGCACTGTCCCCCTCACCCTGGGCAGAGCTCCTCAGTCCCGCACTGTGGTCTCAGGAACAGTCTGCAGGGGACCGTGGTGGCCCAGAACAACTCAGACTGCACTCCTCACGTGCAGAGCCCTCACTGCCGCAGGAAGCGCTGAGCTCATCTCCCCACGGTTCTGGGTTCAGGCCAGCTGAAAGGAGGCACTGGGCAAGGAAGAAGAAATGCAACTCAAGGCCATGAGCAGACCAGCCCACATCACAGATGTTCTGTGAGGCCAGGGATTTAGTATCTCGAAAACTTAGTGAGGTTCCATCGTAAAGTAAAAAAGACTAAGGTTGCAGCTCACGGTGGCGTGTGCCTGGGTCCAGTCCCCAGCACACCAGAAATCAGTTCTGTTAAAAAGGGGGAGATATTTTGAATAGAAAGAAAAGATAGCTGTGAGCCTCTACCACCCACATGCTACGTGTGAACCTTGCCTGGATTCTGGTGAGTTCAGACCAACTCTGCCAACGCTGTCCCTGCAGTAACCAGGGACATCCTCCCGCTAGGAGACTGGTGATTGTGCCGGGTGTGGTAGTGGCGGAATGATCGTGCTTTGGACACCTCTCCCGCTGGCCTGCATCTGGGACTTGTCCAGCTGCTCTGCACGGGGAAGGGTGTCGAGCTGCTCTGTGTTTGGAGGTCAGATGCCAGGCACATGGTGCAGCAGACAGAGGGCAGGGGGTGGGTCAGAGGGTCTGGGATGCGCAGAACATTCGTGATGCACAGCGAGACTCTGCATCCAGACTGATCGTGATTTGCAGAGGACAGAGCGACATCTACCAGGCATGATCCTGGGGACATTTTTCTGTGCCGGTCGCCCCGTAGCACCGTCCTGGGGAGCCCTTGACAGGGGTGTCCCGGGGAATGCTCTGGGGAAAGCCCTGACTGGTTGCCCTGCCAGCAGTTGGAGTGTGGACGCCCACACCATAGTCAAGATCCACTGCCAAAACGGTGTCCCAACGCAGAGCTGGGAGCAGGCATCCGGAGCCCTCCCTCCAGCGGCACTGTCCACACACACACAGACACGGGATGCTCAGGAGCCTGGATCATCGTGAACTGTGATGAAATAACCAGGAAACGATGCGTTCTGTGCATTCGTTGTGTACACGTATTTGTTCCTTATATAGATCATGCAATTGTAAGTGGGTATGATTTATATGAGAATAGTTGCAGTGTTTAAGTAGCTTGCAAAATCCCAAACACCTAACTTCCCACACTCTACTGAACAGGGTGGGTCAGCCTGAACTCACCAGGCAAGAGATCAGTGGGGCCCGGAAACAGGGGAGACCGCAGGTGCACAGCTGGGAGCGTGAAGCCTTGGTGTTTGTCTTATGCATGAGGGTCCTTCCTGCTGAGATTTGAGTGGCGGATGCAGCACACTGCTGGGGACCAGAGAGAGAAAATGGAGGGCGGCTTGGGGCAGCAACAGCGCTCAGGAAGCCCCACTGCCCCCCAGCACCAGCCTGGGCCTGATGAGTGCCGACCACAGGGTTGTCACAAGCACCCGAGAGTGAGACAGACTTGAGGTGGCAGCAGGTAGCAGGCAAACGGGGCCGTGTCTGATGAGCTACACCGAAGGTGAAAAAGGCGCTGCGGTGGGAAAGCGTCTGGCTGCACCCAGCTGTTCTCACAGCTTCCATGGAGGAAGTGCGGTCCATCCCCGTGTGTACCCGCATGCACACGTGTGCACATGCATGCACACGTATGCACACAACAGGTTCGCGCACAGGGCTTCTTCCTGGAAACCGCAGCGGCGATCCCATAACCTTTCTCATGATCTTGCAATCAATCTGCACCCCCTTAATTCCTGGGGTTTCCTTGACCATCAAGAGAGCCAGGAAATCTCCCCTCAGGAAATGTGGGAGGAGACCGGTCCTGGTCTGGAAAAGGACATGAGCCCGGCGGCTTGGTGCGGCCCAGCTCTGGAAGTCCCTGGTGGAGCAGGTGACGTGCAGAAGGGGCTCCGGTGGGAGAGGGGGAGCTGGGAAGCCGCTCCATCGCCGGGGCGTTTTCTGTACTGTGACCAGAGCGTCCCTGCACGCTGTGACTTTCCTCCGCGTTTTGAAGAGTGTGGACACGAAGGTAAATGTGTAGAGGAAACCGCGCTCCTAGATCATGCGCACATTCTCCTTGCAGCGCGGTGTGCACGCTGGCAGCCCGAGATGTCATCTTACGAGATCTGTCAACGAGTTTTTCTTAATGTGCTGTCACATTTATTTCAATGCTCATCTGGAGGAGAAAGGTGTGTTTTTCATTATTGCATCCATAATCACATAGTTCCTTTTTGGAACAACTTTTCTATGAGAAGCAGAGAAAGGGGTAGGCCACTTGAAGAACAAACACCAGATAAATGATATTGGGGTAAGAGTGTGGACAGGCCAGCAATTTGGGGTGGAAGTTGAGTGGCTAAGCATGGGGGACCCACGCGAACATTTCGTACATATCTGACCTCCAGGAAGCCCCCAAAGCCCATGGCGGCCAGGATTATTTACCAAGACTGTGAGCGCAACAACACCTCTGCATTCAGTTCACTTGTGCACGCTGACCCGCTAGCACCCGCGGCCGCTCCGGGCCACGCCAGCCCACCGACCTCTGCGGGCTGCGGGGACACGTGGCTAGGACCTCACTGACCCTGCCTTGAGGAGCGGCTTCGTGACAGCGCAGCCTTGTGGAATCCACTGCTCAGCAGCAGGCGCCCTCCCAGTGGGTTTTCCTGGTGCAGCCCCCAGCGCTGAGCTGGTAGAGAGCCCTGGGCTGACAGGCTCGGAGCCACAGGTGCGAATCTGTGTGTTCTGCTTTGTGCAGGTTTTGCTCGGTGGCAGCTGCTCCCGGGCCCGGGCTGGTGGGGCCTCTTTCTTTAACCTTGGCCACTGTACCCATTTGCCAGTGCTGCTGTAGCAATGGAGCGCAGCCTGGGTGGCTTCAACACAATGGGAATGGGTTGTCTCTCTGTTCTGGGCTGGGAAGTGAGGTCAAATCACTGGCAGGGATTCTCCCTGGGGCTGAGAGGGAGAGGCCCTCCGAGACCCTGGTTCTCGCTTGTGCATGGCACTTCACCCTCCTGCTCCCCGATAGCCTCGTGACCACAGCGTCGCCCCTTTGGGTCCACAATCAGAGCCCGCATGTGGCTCACTCTTGGCCCATACAGGGTTTTTCAAGTCGGAGTCTCTGTTTGGCAACTGTCGAGCAAAGTTACAAACCCTGAGCAGACTTCTTTCAAACTCTGCTGTTTGGGGAGTGGGAAGTCGAGCTTGGAGTCGCTCAGCAACCCAGATATCACCGTGTACGTTCTTCTTTTTGCATCACAAATGCAAAAATTAAAAACTGGTTAAAATCAGAATTAAAAGGTGATTTGTGTTTATTCTTTATCTTGTTTTTCTCTGCATTTAGAGCTGGTTCCTTCCCCAGCTTTGCCCTGCTTGTGTGAAGCTCCTCACAAAACACCCCCTCCCATCATATTTTTCTGGAAAACCTCGGCTTCCTGGAGCAGCCTCTGCCAGAACCTTCTCTGGTCAGGTCCCCGCATCCCTTGCAGGCTCTCTGGCTGGCTGGAGGGGCCATGTCCCCAGGGCGTCCCCAGGCAGGAAGTACATGTGTGGAGAACACACCTCTGAGGAAACACTGAATTTGTAATTGGGCTGGGTACAAGACCCAAGATTGGAAATCGCAGTACACAGCACTTACCTTCAGCGTGGGGC
>NW_004955482.1:2465183-2468592 GCF_000276665.1 Chinchilla lanigera | reverse complement strand
TATCCTTCTTTATGGCAGAGTAGTACTCCAGGGTGTGTACATTTTCTTTATCCATTCATCTGTTGATGGACATAGAGGCTGCTTCCAAGATTTGGGTATTGTGAGTCATGCTGCTATAAACATGGGTGTGCATGGATCACTGTGATACGATGTCTTTAACTCTTTCAGGAAGACACCTAGTAGAGGGGAATAGGTGGGTCGAATGAAATTTAGGTGTTTTTTTTAGTTTTTCATCAAGAAATCAAATAACAACAAATGCTGGTGAGGTTATGGGAGAAAAGGGCCCTTCCTCATTATTGGTGGGAATGTGACCTAGTACAACCCCTGCGGTGGATTGACAACTGGTGGGCAACTTGTAACCCCCAGCTGAGCTGAGTGAGCGTGGTGCTGGGCATGGGAGGCCCACCTGAGGACTGTTGCCAGCAGCATAAGAGGCACAACTGGAGAAGAAGGAGGCTGTTGGGAGCTGGTAGAAGCTATTGGGAGCCTGTTGGAAGCAGAGAGAAGATGTAAGGAGCTGTTGGTTCTGTTGAAGGAGCTTGTCATGCTGGCTTTCCTGATGAACTTGGCTGTTTTCATCCTCCAGGGAGCTCAGGACTTTGTTATTGCTGAGAATTGCTGTGGTTCACTTTGGGGGAGCTCTGGTCCTCACTTTGCGCATCGCTTCCTGGCTCTGGAGGGGCACTGCACTGCTCAGTCTCCTGGAGAAGCTTGTCAAGTTGGCTTTCCTGACGGGAACTCGGCTTTCTTCCTTATCGAGGAGCTTGGGACCTCACTGTCACTGAGGATGGCTAGAGTACTTTTCTGGGGAGCTCTAGTTCTTACTTTGAAGATCGCCTCCTGGCTCCAGTGCAGATCCCTCAGCCTGGTAGCACAAATCCTTCATCTCCCTGGCACAGACTTTCTAGATTCCACCACTGACCTTTGGGCCTTCCCAGCGCAGATCTGTGAAAGAGGCCTGCACGAGACATTGTCATGGGCTCTAGGCCTCCAGCTGGACTCGTGGGAGGCATTGTTATGGGCTCTAGGTTTTCAGCTAAACTCATGTAGGACACTATTGTGGGATCCAGGCTCTCAGCTGGATTCTTTGGTCTTTAGTGTGTGGACAGATTTTCTGTACTCTCTTATATATGACACTTTGGGTGACTGTTATAAATAATCTTAGAAAATATGTGTCCTGTATGTTATTGTTCCCCCTTGCAAAACCCCAAGCCAGGACAACCCCTGTGGAAATCAGTGTGGAGATTCCTCAGGACACGTTTCCTACTCTTCTTGTTTCCACACGGCTGGAGGGAGCTGACACGTGGTCCGTTTCCCTTTCCGAAACATGAGGAAATCACTTCTGCATGTCACATGGCCACACACAGGCAATTCGCTGTGGGCCCGTTCATCCCAGCCTGCTGACAAGTTCCTCTGTCTTCCAGTCTGAAAACACAAGCCCTTTAATTTGAGAAAATGTCCTTGAAATACTTCAAGAATGACTCCTCTTCTCTCTTTCCATGGATTTCCTGCTTTTCACACATGGAGCTTTGAGCTTCTCTCCCGGCTCATCTTGCGTCTATCATCCAGCTCGTTCTCCCCTCATGGGAGCTTCCTCATCTTCATCAGCCTCCTGCCCCCCGCTCCCCACATCTGCGATACTAGGGTTTTTTCCCCAAGGGCTCGTTTTCCCCTTCTGAGTGTTCCTTGTGAAAACGCTCTGTTCTTACTTCACAACCGCTCTTCCCTCTCTCTGAAGGTTCAGCGCATGTCCTCCTTGAGATAATGTTTTCCTGCACGGCCTCTATGTTCTACACCTCTTCATTTGCTTTGTTCTCTATGTCATGTGGAGACTTCTCTCAGTGTCCCTGCTCAGTCTCGTTTGTCTGCTGTCTGGTGCGAAATTAAAAGCTGCTCGAAACTCACGTCCCTGATGAGGTCAGGATGACCGCAGTCTCGGTGAGAGGAAGTCTGCCCGGCTTTCCAGCGCCTCGGCGTCATTGCTTCCGATTTTGCTTTTGGGACAGTAGAACCAAGGAATGTGATATTTGTGGAAGGCATAGGAGTCATCTCCCGTCACCGTGACAAGGTGCTTGAGAAAATCCATTTTTTTGTTTGTTTGTTTTTGTTTTTGTTTGGTTTTTTTTCCGGTACTGGGAATAGAACTCACGACCTCGTACTTGCCAGGCAGGCGCTGCGCCTCTGAGCTAAATCCCCAGCCCTGAGAAAATCCATTTAAAGAGAGAAACGTTCATGTTGGCTCATGGCGTCAGAGGGTTCAGCCCATGGACATGTGGCTCCTTGTTTTGGGGCCAGTGGTGAGGGTGGACCCCGTGGTCAGGAGCAGAGGGTGGGCAAATGCACTCATGTCATGGAGGCTTGGAAGCAGAAAGAATGGGCAAGGTGTCAGGGTCCCAAGATGCCCTCGCAGGCACACCCCCAGTGAGCTACTCTGCCAGCTAAGCTCCACCTCCTAAAGTTCTGTCATCCCGAACAGTGCCACTGGTTGAGAATCCAGCCTTGCACACAGGGGCTTGCAGAAGATACTTTCACCTTCATCATAGAGAATTTGGACCAGTATGTGATATAACTTGATTCTTTTTTCCCATTCCCCTCCCCTCCCTTGAATCCCTTTTCCCCCTTATTTACAAAAGCTTTGTTTCCATTTTTTCCTTCTTTTCTCATTTTTTTCTTTTCCCTTCCTTCCTTCCCCACTCCAGTTCCCATTCCCATTTTTATATTTTCTTCCTGCCGGGCATGGTGGCACACACCTGTAATCCCAGCACTCGGGAGGCTGAGGCAGAAGGGTCACTGTGAGTTCAAGACCAGCCGGGGCTACAAAGTGAGCTTCAGGCCAGCTGAACTACGTAGCAAGAGCCTGCTTCAAAAAGACAAAAAAAAAAATTGTTCTTATATTTTTTTCCTATTTCACAATATCTATTAAACATTTTGGTCCTTATTTACATTTTCAGTTTCTCACATCTCACAGAGAAACAATGCAATATTTACACATATGTGTCCAATTTATTTCACTATGGTCACAAGGTGCATCCATTCACCTAAAAAATGTCTCAAGTTTGTCCTTCTTTATGGCTGAGTAGTACTCTATTGTGTAAAAGAACACATCTTCTTTATCCATTCATTGGTTGATGGGCATTTGGGTTGTTTCCAAGGTTTAGCTATTACAAACTGTGCTACTATAAACATGGGTGTGCATTTATTGCTCTGGTATGATGTTTTTAATTCTTTCAGGAAAATACCAAGAAAGGGAATAGTTGGATCAAATGGAACCTCTAGTCCTACTTTTTTGAGGAATTTCCACACTGATTTCCATGTGGTTGCACCAGTCTACACTTCCACCAACAGTGGAGAAGGATTCCTTTTTCCCCACAGCCCTGCCAACATTTGTTATGGGTTGATTTCTTGATAA
>NW_004955482.1:2446636-2465083 GCF_000276665.1 Chinchilla lanigera | reverse complement strand
GGCACACCCCCAGTGAGCTACTCTGCCAGCTAAGCTCCACCTCCTAACGTTCTGTCATCCCCAACAGTGCCACTGGTGGAGAATCCAGCCTTGCACACAGGGGCTTGCAGAAGATACTTTCACCTTCATCATAGAGAATTTGGACCTGTATGTGATATAACTTGATTCTTTTTTCCCATTCCCCTCCCCTCCCTTGAATCCCTTCTCCCCCTTATTTACAAAAGCTTTGTTTCCATTTTTTCCTTCTTTTCTCATTTTTTTCTTTTCCCTTCCTTCCTTCCCCACCCCAGTTCCCATTCCCATTTTTACATTTTCTTCCTGCCGGGCGTGGTGGCACACGCCTGTAATCCCAGCACTCGGGAGGCTGAGGCAGAAGGGTCACTGTGAGTTCGAGACCAGCCGGGGCTACAAAGTGAGCTTCAGGCCAGCTGAACTACGTAGCAAGAGCCTGTCTCAAAAAGACAAAAAAAAATTGTTCTTATATTTTTTTCCTATTTCCAATATCTATTAAACATTTTGGTCCTTATTTACATTTTCAGTTTCTCACATCTCACAGAGAAACAATGCAATATTTACACATATGTCTCCAGTTTTTTTCACTATGGTCACAAAGTGCATCCATTCACCTAAAAAATGTCTCAAGTTTGTCCTTCTTTATGGCTGAGTAGTACTCTATTGTGTAAAAGAACACATCTTCTTTACCCATTCGTTGGTTGATGGGCATTTGGGTTGTTTCCAAGGTTTAGCTATTACAAACTGTGCTGCTATAAACATGGGTGTGCATTTATTGCTCTGGTATGATGCTTTTAATTCTTTCAGGAAAATACCAAGAAAGGGAATAGTTGGATCAAATGGAAACTCTAATCCTACTTTTTTGAGGAATCTCCACACTGATTTCCATGTGGTTGCACCAGTCTACACTTCCACCAACAGTGGAGAAGGATTCCTTTTTCCCCACAGCCCTGCCAACATTTGTTATGGGTTGATTTCTTGATAATAGCCATTCTTTCTGGGGTGAGATGGAATCTCAGCATTGTTTTAATTTGCATCTGTCCAATGACCAGTGATGTTGAACATATATTTATTAGCAGTTTCTACTTCTTCATCTGAGAAGTGCCTATTCATTTTAGATGCCCAGTTTTGGATTGTGACTTTAAATTTGGGCAGTCTGATTTGTTTCAGTTCTTCATATATTCTAGATAGTAGTCCTTTGTCTGAAGAACAGCTGACAAAAAATTTTCCCCACACTGTGGGTTGTCTTTTCACTCTTGGTGATTTTTCTTGCTGTACAAAAGCTTTTTCATAAGATGAGATTCCAGTTGTTCATTCTTTGAGGTGTTCGTATGTGTTCATATTTCCTGTGCAACTGATGTTTAGTTCACAGTCTTTACCTACACCAATGTCGTCAAGAGCTTGTAGATGATATGTTAGATCTAAGCTGTAACATTTCACACCTAGACCCAAAGGCTCATATCCATCTCACAGGACAAAGTGCATTGAGTCCTTCTCCAAGAATCACCAAAGTCTTCACGATTGCAGCATTGCTCAAAAGTCCAAGTCCAAAGTCCCCTCTGAGACTCAAGATGAGTCTTAGCTTTGAGCTCTTATAAAACTGAGGAAAAATGTTGTATACTTTCAACATACATAGAGTAAACATTCCTATTCCAGAAGGGAGAAGTAGAGAGCTAGAAAGGAAAGACCACACCAAAGCAAAACCAAAACTCAGCAGGATAAATATTAAATCCTGAAGATCCCTGTCTGGCACCCAAGGCACACTGTTGAGATGTGAGCTCAAAAGGGTTCAGGCAGCCCCACTCCAGTGGCCTTGCCAGTTACAGCCCACATGGCTGCTCTCTTAGGCTAGCTCTGCTCACCACCTGCAGCTTTCCTGGGCAAACATTCCACATTCCTGGCATCTGTAACTTCCTATGGTCTCCACTGCAACTTTGGCTTTCCTCTTCACAGCTGCATGGATTGTCCTATCACTTTCTCTAAGGTCTCTGACCCTGTCACACACTGCCTGGCCTCACAGGCCTTTTTAAAAAATCTAGGTGGAAGCCCTAATGACCCTAAAATTCTTATATTCTGCATGGCTATAATACCAGCAACACCAAAGTCTGCCACCAGCTTGAGCAGTAGCCAGGCCCCCTTGAGTCATGGTGGTGGTGACTGCTGGATGGCTGAGCACAATGAAACCAATCCCGGATAAATAACTTCCTAGGCAGGCCTGTGCAAGCGTGGTGCCCAGGCACTATTTCCTCAAAGCAAAGTCTTTAAAAGAGGGCCAAGGCTTCTATCTGGATATCTGCCTCATCAAAGCCTTGTACACTCACATGAGGGGCTTTTGGGAAGTGATTATTAGATCATGAGTGTGTGATACTGGATTAGTTCACCAGTGAGCTGATAGCTGTGTGTGATGTTGGCAAGTGAAGCCAGATGGAAAAGGGCATGGATGTGGCCTGGACTGGTATATAGCTCTTCACCTCCCTGATCATGTGCTGCTTCCTGCCTGCCCTGCCATGGACTGTTTCTCCTCTGCGATGCCCCTCTGCATGCTGCCCTGCCTTGGAACCAATTGACTATAGACTGAAAGCTCTGCAAACTGTGAGCTAAAATACATCTTTCCTTCTTTAATGTGTGGGTATCAGTTATTGTCTTGTCCCAACAACAAGTAGCTATGACAAGGAGTTCCCACTTTAATACCATGGGGCCCACAACAAGTGGAGCCTGGCCAGTTCCTGAGATGCCCTCAGAGCATCTTTCTGATTGCCCAGGTGCAAAGTACTTGATTTCTTTTTAATAGCATGAGTCTCCTCAGCAACAAAGCCTTCCCTAACCTGTGCTTTACAGGAGATCTATTTCTGGTGAAACAGCAATATTTCAATTCCTTCTCTGCTTTTTGTTCCAGTTCTTATTCTAAATCTGGCTAAAAGCATACGGCCTGAATGCTTATGGCATTGAAATTTCCTCCACTAGATAAACTAGCCATCTGTCACCTTAAACTCAGCCTCACATAGCCTCAGACATGAACAAAGCATAGACACATTCTTTACCAGGTTGTAACACACATGACCTCTCAGCAAATCCTACTAGTGTCCTCATTGCTATCTGAAACCTCCTGAGCCTGGTCTTTACTGTCTGCATTCCAATCATCATTCTGGTCTTCCAGGATCTGACCAGAACTGCTATTAAGCTCCTCTTACAGAATTCTGGATCTTCTCATCCTGAGTCTATAACCTTTTCTATGCCCCTCCTGCAGCCCAATTCCAAAGGTTCCTTCACCACATTGTCAGGTACAGTCATAGCAGTGACCCCATTAACAGTGTCTGTGTTAGTCAGTTTTCTGTTACTGTGACAAAACATCTGAGGAAATAAACGGGAAGGTAAAAGGCTTATTTCATCTCCTGGATTCAGATGTTTCAGGCCATGGTCACTAGGCTCCATTGTTTCTCAGCTTGTGTGAGGCAGACATCATAGCATGGAGGACATGGTGAGCTGTCCCTGGGGCTCACGATAAAGACATGGCTCCCAGCTGGTGGTACTGCTGGGAGAGGTGAGGCTTTTAAGAGATGAGGTCTCGTTAGAGGAAGTGGGTCACTGGGGTCATAACTTCAAAGGTTATATGCGCCCCCCCCCCGCCCCGCTTCTTTCTCTCCTCCTCTGTTTACTGGCCACTATGAGGTAGCAGCTTTCTCCACCACGCCTTCTGCCATAGCATTCTGCCTCAGCACTGGCCTGAAAGCAACACAGCCAAGTGACCATGACTGAAACCAGGGCCCAAAATAAATATGTCCCCTCTTAAATTGACTTTCCCAGGTATTTTGTCATCATGACAGAAAGCTAACACAGAAAACTAACACAGAAAAAGAAGATCTAGCCTAAAGGACAAAGACCTAGGAATCCCCATGTTAAGTCCACATATGCCATGGAGCCTTTATGTTCCAGTTCTGTACCCCCATTCTCAACTCTTCCTGGTACCTCAGGCAGAGCATGGGTCCAGGCTGCCCCCCTCTTGTGTAGAGAAAGGAACAGTGTCCTCATCTGGCTGCTACATCCACAGACCTAGCTCTGATCCTCTTCACCTTAATCCTCACCCACTTTCAGAGGCACCTGGCACCCCCACTCCTGAGAAGAAAGACTCGATGTATAAATCATCCTGCTTCAGCTTTTCTGGGTGACAGCTTATGCAGCAGTGTGAAGTTCTGTGGATTCATTTTCCCACAATGCGCCTGCTCTCCAGTGGCCCAGATCTGTTGCTGCCACGGTGCTGATGTCTTTGGAAATGGCCCCTCCGCTCGTGTAAGGAGCACTAGGAGAGAGGATCCCTTTATGCTCTTCCCACCGTGCTCGTCCTCAGCTGCTTGATGAGCACACTCAGGTCCAGAGGAGCCAGGTGTGAGGGAGCAAGAGGTCTAAGAGGGGGCTCTACGCCTTCCGCTGATGCCCTTGACCTGACCCACCTTGGCAGACTGGGTCAGGTCCATGGTACAGAGCAGGCTGGGCACTGCCCAGTGGGAGTGTGCTGTACGCCTGATGCTGTTCTAATGCCTTTGTCAATCTGTTTAACCATCTCTGTGGCTTTATAAAAGGGTCGTTATTATCCTTTCATTTCACAAAGGAGGAAAGGGATGCACAGGGAGGCTATAAGTTATCTGAAGTCACACAGCTAGAAAGTAGTATAGGCTCTAGGCTATAAACCTAGACCAGGCTTTCTCAACCCTGGCACTGCTGATGCTTCAGACTGGGTGTCTGTTATGTGGGGTGTCTACTTCATCCCTGGCCTGCATCCAGTAGAGGTCTGCACCCTCCTCCAGGTGTGACAGTCAAATTTGTCTGCAGACACAGCCAAACCTCCCTGCAAGACCCCAATGTCTCGGCTGAGGACGATGAACCAGGCGCTTGGCGACACTACCTCTTGGCCTCAGGAAGGTCCCCAGGCCCCTTCCCTCGGGCTGGAACTGGACGACAAGGCACCGACCCCTGGCCTTGGCAGGTCCAGCTCCTCCTCCCCGCCCCTCCTCTCCACAGCCCCCGATCGCCCACCATCCTATGCACGGATCTGTCTGGGTGGCCGCGGCGCCCTCGGGGAGATCTCACCTAACGTCGTGTCTCTCCCCACCTCCCCGCAGAGCCAAGGTGAAGAAGGGGGTGAACATCCTGAGCGCTCGGACCAGCGAGCCAAGGCTGTGGGACGTGAAGCAGGAGGTGGGCAATGGTGGGAAGCACGCCACAACCACGGTGGCCTGCCAGCGCCTGGGCCTGGGCGCACGCAACAGGTAAGCGGCTCCAGCACCTCCTCGGGCACCGGTCGTGCGTCCCGGGCCTGTGCCCAAATCCTGCCTCGAAGCCCTGCTCAGCCTTGCCCCTCCCACTGCTGGCAGAGCTATTGATGAGCTCAGGTGAGTCCCCCGGAGGTGGCCAGCGGGACTGCAGCACTGTCCCCCTGCACAGCCCGCAGCTCTGCCCAGGTTTCTCCCGGGTGCGATCTGCTGTGGGGGCAGGGTGATGTCACCCCACTGCGCCTGGGCTGACGCCTCTGTCCCCCAACTCTTCCTCTCAGGCTGTCCCTCTCTGGTGAGTCAAAGACACTTTGTCACGAGCTGCTGGTTTCTATACAAGAGTCAGGTCCGTCTCTTGTGAGAAGAAATTTGAAGACAGGTGCTGACAGTAGGCAGTGATGATAAAAATAAGGCGTGCTGCATGAGCTTCTCCTTGGGCTTCGTGGACTGTCATTTAAAATCCTGGTGTCCCGGTTGTACAAGCACATGTGTCTGGGAAACTCAGTTTCATGAGACAAAGAGAAGCACATACCAGCTCCTTCTTCCCCAGGATATTCCACGGGCAACAGGCTGGCTGTTCCCTTCCAGTGTGGCACACGTATCTAACCTCTGTGTGTGCAGGAGGTACATCAGGTTTACCTTGCAAACGGGGACTCGTAACAGACAGATGGATTGTAAGATGTCCTCGTTTTCATATTTCCACTTATACTGGCAATGTTTCCTCTTCTCTATCAGCGTTACTTAAAAACAGTGTGAATGCCCACACCAAGGTCCACCCTGTGCACAGGATGTAATGGGATATGTGGTATTTCTGAGCGTTAAGGCTGCTCCCATGTTCCGGGCTTATACATGATGTGGGGCGTGACACTGCCCTCCTCAGAAATCTTTCTCCACTTCACTTGGAAAAAGAAAATGAAAGCAGCCTTTCTTTATAGCAAATATTATGTCTAATTCTGTTGTGGTGATAGAAGGATTTTCTTTGCTTATTACGCAAATCCACCTGGAAATGATACTGGGACGTGGGACTTTCTGGCCAGGCAGTAACAGAGATGAAAAGCAAGCCTGGAAGAGCAAGTGGACTCCAATCGAGCACTGTGGGGGAGGGGGTGACCTCCGGGGTGACAGGCAGAAAGCACTGCCTGGCCCCTTAACATAGCAAAGGCCAGCTGCCCAGAGGTTGATGGGTTGGGGCAGGGTCTGGTTGATCATAATCTCCTCTCCAGTGCTACAAAGTGGCTGCAGTGAAGTCCTTATTGTGGGGAGGTGGTGACAACCCAGTTCCCCTGAGACCACTGCTCCCGAATGGCTGGGAGAGGGACAGCCCCGCTCCTGACTCGGGAAATTTGCTTCCACTGGGGGATGATGTCATCGTGGGGTGATCTGTCCTCGGGCTCTGCTGTTCCTGGAATCCAGGGAGCGGCAGGTTTGGGGCAGTGACAAGAGAGGACGGGGCTCCGCTCCAGGGCTCTGCAGTGAGACATCACAGAGACTGCCGCTGGGCGTCTCTGAGTCCTGGAAGTAACTGAGCTATTCTTATCTTGGTGACCTCAGACTTGCAGGGAGAAGAGCCAGGTGAGGGCTCAAGGGCTTGGGTGCTTGCCCGTCCTTTCCCGTACCAGACCAGGGATCAGACCTCAGGATTCTTCGTCTTCTGGCCCAAGGTTTCCCCTCTGTGTCTCAGCACCATCACCCTGAGCTGTGCGTCCCTTCTCAGCTGGGCTAACGGTGGCCTCCCATGAAGAGAGCCTCTTGCACCTTGGCTCAGGTTTAAATATTTCCAGAATACACATTCAGATTGGCATTCGGTGTTTTCTAAATGGAATAAAGCCTGTTCACTCCGTGTGTTAGTTTGGATACGATTCCTTAGTGAGGACAGGAAAATAATTTGCAAGCTGAATGACACAGCATTTCCTTATTATAAAAACTAGCTGTAAACCTCTAAATTTAGTATCCTCGCCATCGCTCTGAAACCTTCAAATTGTGAATAGCTTAATAAAACATAGACCCACAAAAACTGACAAGGGCATTTTCTCCTTAGTTGTTGAATTTCACAAGTTAAGTGAAATTCAGGATGATCTAAAACCAATAAGGCTGGTGCTTTCTAGGGTCTATGTTTCTTTCCAGTGTTGAGTAATAGCTATGAACTTCTCGTACGGATGGGGCTCCGTACGAGAGCCGTACGTGTAATGTTTTAATATATGCTATAGTTCCCGTGGTTGGATTCTTAAAATCAAAACGCATGATCATTTTTAAGGCTCTGGATACATTCTGTCATTGTGTGCTCCTGGTGCGATTAGGGCCGAGGGAAGAAATGATCGGCTGTTGGACACACTGTCTTAAGTGAATGTTGCAAAGCTGCCCTAAAGCAAGAGGAAGGAAGGAAGGAGGGAAGGAAGGGAAAAATCTTCTACCTCTCCACTTTGTTTGTAAACACCCTTGTTCTGTTAGCCACTGGGGCCCCTGGCAGGTGTTGTGCTTTAGATCTGAGTGTCCCCAAAAGCCTGATGTGTTTGGTGGTGATTGGATCACAGGGACGCCATACTGAACGCGCTGAACAAGCAGTTAGGAGGTGGGGCCTGGCTGGAGGTGGTCTCTGGAGTGTGAGTTTGAAGGGTGCATTCCTATTCCCACCTCCTCCCTGCTGTCTGCTTCCTGACCACCGTGAGGTGAGCGGCCTTCCTCCGCCACAGCCTCCTACCTAGCTATTTCTGTCCTGGAGCGGGCTAACTATGACTGAATTCTCTAAGTATCCTGAGCACAAACCAGCCTGTCCCCCTTTAAACTGTGGGTGTCAGGTATTTTAACCCACCAGAGAAAGTAGCTAAGTTAGCCAGACTCGCTGAGGGTGAAACCAGGAAAAGCACTTGGCATCCTGGACAATTTCAGATCGCAGCACCTGCTGTCCCCTTCGTGACCCCAAGGAGGAGTTTTAGTACATCTGGGGGTGCAATCAGTCAGGAGGTGGTCACAAGGCCTCTGGCCAGGTGAAAACTTGACCAGAAGGATTGTGTGCCTGCCGGGTCCCTTATACACGGGAGTTTAGAGGCCAGATTCAACCTCCTGAACATCGACTGTGCATAAAGTCTAATTAGCCCACAAGATTAGTGCTGATTACACAAATGAAAGCAAACCTGTTAATTAGCAGGCAGTGAGCCTGTGTATGTAAATAGTTCTTCATGTCAGGAACAGATGAGAACCCAGGAGAGTGCAATCCACCGCTCCTTGGGGAGGAAGCCCTGTTTGTCCTGTCTCTGAATCTCAGCAAAGCGTTGACTTCTAGGATTGGCTCCCTTCCCAATTACAGGCTGGTCACTGCCCCGGGGTCAGACCCAAGCTGGGCACAGCAGGGCGGCTGCAGGTGCCCTGGTGCTCTCTATGCACAAAGCAATGTCTCAGGAGGGGTAACTCTGCCCTTTCAGAAGAGTCATTGGGGCGACACTGTTGCCATGGTGTGCTGAGCAAACCTCACAATGGCTTGTGAGAGCTGGGTGCGTCTGCCCCTCGGGGACCGGCAGCCACACAACCCAGTGTGATTGTTTTGGTGAGCTGGCTATCAGCTCAACCCCATCAGTGCCCCCTGGGCACCCATCTTCCCCCAACCTTGAGAAAGAGCAGATGGCGACACGCTCTGCCCGTGCCTGGGGCCCATCCATCGGGTCAAAGCCAGACAGGCTACCACCGCTCAAATCAGGACGACAGTGACACAGAAGGCTGCAGGGCCACCTTCTCCCTCTGGGGTGCAGGTCGGGTGGGCGTGTTACCTTCCACTGTGTGACACATGACCCCAAAACTAGAAGCTCAAAACAGCCGTATTTATGACCTCACTGTGTGTATAGGTCAGGGACCCTGGCCCATCTTACCAGAACCCTCACTTTGAGGCCTCAGGAGGCTGTGATGAAGGTATGGGCCAGGGTCTGACTGAGGAAGGGTCCCTGCTCACTTGAGGGCTGTAGGTCCAACACTGTTCCTGGGCAGGTGTAAATCTTTGTCAGGGCGACCCTGGCAAGAGAGCTAGGCAGAGAAGGGGCGGGAGGAACTGGGAGGGAGAGAAACCCTTCCGGGTCATGCCCAGTGACCTCTTCACCCGGGCCCTGCCTCCTAGCAGCAAGTCAGTTACAAGCCCATAATCTGATCAGCGTCCCCAAAGCCTGTCTATGAGCACATGAGGCCTGTGGGGGACATCTAGATGTGAACCACGACACCCCCAGACCCAGGAGACAGCCTGAACCTGGTCCACACACACGCGATTGTGTCACGTTTGCCATCGGGGCCCAGGGATTAGCAGATCAGCAGTCCGAACATCTCAGCCTTGAGGCAAATCAGCTGGGTACGTACTAGAACCTGTATCCACTGAGAGTCTGTACTTCTACCTGCGGGCTCTGAGGCCAGCAGCGCAATTACTGTTCTGTCCGGAGGTCCTGCCGACTCTGAGTCCAGCACAGAGCAAAGCCCTCCCCGCTGCAGCGAAGGAGGATGAAAGCCCACAGGCCAGGGGTGCAGGTCTGGCCCTTTCGGCTTCCACTCCTGAGGGAGCATCTTCTGTGCGTCCTCTTGTCCCCCTTGCCCGGTCTGAGTCTTTGTGTCAGGACTTGTCGGAGCGGCTGGAGCTCAATTAGGCACGTGGCTGCTAAAGCTCGTGCGGCAGACCTCAATGGGGCAGAGAGTAAGAGCTGACCTGGCTGCCTGGATGTGAAGGATGTACCTTGATCCAGCGAGAGATTCTGCTCCGGGCGCCCTCTGGGCTTCTCTGAGTTCTTCCCTTCAGGGGAAATGCCAAAGGCTGGTGAGTTTACTGGGGGCTCTGGACTGGGAATGCAGTGCCGCAGGCGAGCACAGAGCCGGCTTTCCCGCAGGTGCACACCTGGGCTGCTCTGTATACCTTTACTTAAAGCATTTCCCCTCTGCATTTTACATTTTTCTTTTAGGGTTTATTATTAAAACATTCCTGTGAAAATTTCTTTTGGGAGCAAGTACGGCATCTTAAACGTAGAAACTCAAATAACAGAAATATTCTGCACATTTCGTAGCGCTTGACAGCATGCTGATTAGCACTCTGTATATTTTGCAGCACGCCTGGCATTTCACAAAATGCTTTGGGTGCCTCTGTGTCAGTAAATCTTTCTGACAGCCTCGTGAACCGAGGAGTCACACGGTCAGGCAGGTGAGGGAAAGAATCAAGACGCTCAGAGGGAGGAAGCACCCAGCTGAACACAATGCAAATGATTCAAAACCGTTTTCCTTTAAAACTTAGCTCTAACGTCTCCAAGTCAATGGAAGAAACTCCTATGTGTAGCACAAATTAGAAGCGATCATACAAATACAATTGAAACATAAGGCTCCTTTTGAAGTCGAGCTTGCTAGCATTAGCAGCAGAGGCGTCCTGCTCGTGCGGGGAGAGAGATTAGCAAATGTCAGGGCAGAATTAAAGATAGACCAGCCCCAAACAGACTCTCTGGCTTCTTTATCTTTTCATTGCACTTTCTTCCTTCCATGCCGTCTTTACTTTCATCACTATGCTGATTTATGGGGCTTAGGTGGGCTGCTTCAGAGGTGCTGGGGACACTTGATTCCAAGTCCATGGCCTTCCCAGTCTTGCTGTGTCCACACAGCCGGCATAAAAGTGAGAAACAAGGCTCACAAGGCGCCAGGGAGGGGCCTGGGAGCCAGGAATGCTGGGCTGGGGGAGGACAGGAGGCCACAGGCCCCACCCTCTGTCCCCACATGCAGCTGTGGGGTGCGGGTGCCCAGGACTGGCTTCAGGACCGTCAACAGACTCCCTTTCTAACTAATCATAAAGTTGTGGAAGAGTCTGGAATGGATTTTCCACACTTCAGGCACACTTACTGTGGTGTTCCAGGGGCTCCCTGAAATTGCTACTACTGGCTAGCAGAAGCTGCAGAATTGGGGGTCCCCCCAAGGGCGGCAAGCTAAGAGGGTTTGGATATAGCAGAACCCAAGCAGAGGTGTCCAAGTGAGCTTCAGAATTCTAGGCGGGAACCACAAAGGCCCCAGCACAGGCAGCCAAGGCAGGGGCGGGTAGGGTGCACCTGCTCCCCAACCATGAGTGCCTGGCGGGAGACGGGCCACCCCCACATACAGCCAGTCCATTCTGCCCTCTCTGTGGGAACCTGAGTCCTGTGCCTCAGACTGCTGGATTTTCCTAGAACCATATCATATGAAATCTCCCAATTTGTAAACATGTGTTCTGAGTCTTCAAATCACCATGCAGATCCAAGTAAAGGATTATTGTCCGGGAAAATTGTTCGCCATTATGTAAATGCTGTGCACCAGTGGCCAGTTTCAGCCCAAAGAAAGCCCATTTCCTGCAGGAGGTCGATTGCCTGGACCCTGCAGGAATGGGGCTTGCAGAAAAGAGCCTCTTTCCCAGGGCAGATGTGCGAATGCGGCTGGCCTGCTGCTCAGAGACGCCCAGCACTCATTTTCACCCCACGGTCTCCGCTAAGCAGACCGAATCACACAGGCGCGCCTGCATTTCCAGCAGTCTTGTATAAATCTGCATCAGAACCCTGGTCGCTCATCCCCATCCACCCACAGTCTCACAGAGTGCAGCCCTGCCCAAGGCTGCGTGTGGCACCGTGTGCCCTCCTGCTGCCCTCCTCAGGGTGCAGGGTAGACCAGTGAACATTTTCCAGGTGTTCCCAGAGCACTTTCTGTGGTCTGTGTGCTTCCTCGAGACACCAAGCAATGCCGGTCCCATTCTGCACCCTCCCTGGAATGGAAGCAGCTGCGGCAGCCTCCAGCTCCCTTAATTCAAGAGCGCCAGGCCTTGGGGACCCTCGGCTGCTCGAGCAGGAGGTAAATCAGTCAGGTAATAAAATTAGAAGGGCTTTTCAGAAAGCAAAATTCATTGAAAATGGTAAATAAAATGCCCATTAGTATTCATTTAAGCAGTCTCAATTGCATACTCTATAATGTACTCAGCTATTGGGTTTTGAAGAATTCTGGAATATGACTGTTCTCATAGCTGCTTAGGGTAGACAGTGGCGGCAGAGCGAGGCAGCGTCCTCCTGATGAGATGTACCGGAAGATAGCAAACAGCCACACATTAAAACCTCACGATCGGTGGCATTGGCTTGGGATACCCTGGGTTCTCAGAGAAAGGATTTTGTGGATTGACAAATGTTGTGGCAAATGGTGACCGTATGATTTCTTCACCCACATCCAGCCGGGGCTGTGAGATCCCGGGTGCCATGGAGGTTGTTGGCAAAGGTGGAGGCCCAAGGTGGGTGAGGCCGTGGTCTTCTCTGTCCCTCACAGAAGCTGCAGGCAGGAGGGTGAGTGGGGTCACAGGGAGAGGCAGGAAGGAGACCCAGAGAAAATATTCCAGGTCAGGCGTCTCAGAGCTGGAGCTGATGTCGGAGCTAGCAGCAGTGCTTTCACTGCTCATCCATGCTAGCGGGGCATCGTCCCAGGAGCGCTGCTCTGCTGTCCCAAGGAAACCAATACTTCTAGGAACAAGGAAGAGATGCCAGGCCCTGAAGCCGCCCCTTGAGCATGGCCCCGGGGGATCTTCCAATGCGGGATGCTTTGTATGTGTCGTCAGCTCTTCTCTTCGGTGCTGTGCAGCGTGTCAGTGTGATCCGGTTCCAAATGACAACACTGCGTGTGACAGGTTGTACATCCCTAAAGATATTTCCAGCAGGTCTCAGGCTCCTCTGCCGTCTCACCCTTCCCCACTTAAGGGGTGGCAGCTTTGTCTCTCCCTGCAAACTGAGTGGGCTTTTGTGACTGCGTGACTGATATCACTCAGCAGGAGTGACATTATGTGACGTCCAAAGCTAGGTCAGGAAGGCCCTGAGTGAACATCTAAGCCCTCCTGCAGCTCTGAGGCCGCCATGTTGTGAGGAAGCCCAGTACCCACTGTGGAAGACCCAGGAGAACCCAGAGTCAAGGTTCCCAGCAGCCCCTCACTGCTCCGGCCGCCTTCCACCTCTGGCTACTTTTGACAGTGACAGAATGGGCAGCCCTGGCTGAAACCACCCAGCCATGCTCTTCCAGAAATCTTGATACACTAAAACCACACAAAAAACACAGTGACATTTTTGCTTTATACCACCAAATTTGGGGAGATTTGCACATTGTAGCAGATAACTGTGGTGCTGGGAACTCAGAGGGGTTCAATGCTTGCCAAGATCCCAGGGCTGCTAAGAACCACTGTCACCATTAACCCTTGCCTACCCAGTTCTCAGTGCTTCTCCTGCTCCAACATGGAGAAGGAGACCCCTGAGTGAGGGGATGTGGGGTCCAGCCCCATGAGGTGCCCTGCCCAGCTCGTGGCCCCAGGTCACCTTGGAAGCTCACTTCTTTGCCCATGGACCCAGCCTTGGATGAGCCTTCTCCTTGCCAGAGCAGGCAAGTTCTGTGTTCATTCCCACCTTCGTCTGGCAGATTGTCCCCAGGGACAACTGAGAATGTATAAAGTAAATGCATCTCACGGAATGACATATTGTACCACGTTAACAAGTCTCACATGCCTTTGCCAAGCCAATAAATGACTTTCATGAAAGACTTCAGAGCCCGTGTTCTGGCCTCCAGCCTGGGCCAGATGCTGAACTGGGACCTCGCCCTGGAGATACTGGCTCCTCAGGGACACAGGGACAGCCCTCCAGTACTGGCGTCTTTACTGGTGCCAAAGCAGCACCTCTGGTAACTGGCAATCCCAGGTGCCAGCCCACAGCAAGTCTCCGTGCACTTCAGCAGATGGGCCGGAATCACCCTGGCCACCATGAAATACTGGTTTGATCCCTTCTGTCTAAATTCTCTAAATTGCAGGGACTCCTACTGAGACTGTGGCTTCTTCTCATACCTGGCAGACAGCATTAGAAATTAGCTATTTCAGTCTTTTAACCCTGAAGAGTATTTTTCCTACCTCACATGTGCAGCTATTACTCACGTGACACCGGCATCCCAGAGTCCTCCGAAAAGCAGTATGGCACCATAGATGGAAACAGGGCGACTTGGGCAAGTCTCAGCTCTTCTACATGGAAGCTGTGTGGCTCATGACTCTTTGGGGGCCTCACACGAAAATAAGGTGATCAACAATAGGGTCTTGGTTGCAGAGCCCTTGTGAGAACTGCTTAGGATCCATAGAGGGCTGCATAGTGTCATCCAATTTTCCAGGGCACGAGGCCTCCTGGGGCTCTTCCTGGAGCTTTCTATGCAGTTGCCCAGAACTCCTTGCAATGTAGTTGTGGCAGAGGGGCAGCACTCTTTGTCGCTGGCAGCACATGCATCCCCTGAGCCAGGCTGCCCTGCAGATGGGCTCCATCCCAGCGCTCCGCTGGAAGCTCTGTTCTGCTCTGCTAGTGCTACCTCCCCCCGCAAAGAGCCGCCTAACTCTTGCTTCTGTGCAGCCTCACAGTCACTCTGCCCTTTGCTCCCTCCCTCAGGGGAACGTGAGGATGTGAGCGACCAGGCACCAGCCACATCTGAGGAAGGCGGGAGCCTGTGGGTGCCCGTGGATCGAGTGTCCATTACTTTGACTATTTATGCCCCAACCCCAAGCTCCAAGGTTTGTTGCAGTTTGTCACTTGGCCAAGGACGTTCATTTTCGCTCTTTGCTTTCATTATTTTTCATCTTAATTTATTGGGCTAGCAGGTAACATATTCATACACTTCCAAATTCAAAAAGTCTACAAACTTAGATGCAAGTGTCTATCCCTGTCATTCACCCAGTCTTTTTCTCCTCCTGAAGGATCGCCAGTGTTTGCTGCTTACCATGGACCCTTCCTAAGATGCTTGCACATATGCAGACACACCTGCACATGCACACACACCTGCACATGCACACACACCTGTGCATACACACCTCCTCCTCGCCCCAACTTCAGACAGCATTGCTTGTTTATTATTCATCTAACAAAAGATCTTGCAATTTTCCATATCCGTACATAAGGCTCTTACTCTTAATTTTTACACATCTGCATAATTTCAGACACAGCATGATGTGTCTAAACTAGCTGCCTGTGAACTGGCGTGCACGGAAGATCCATTTTGGATAACTTTGTCCAAATGCCACTCTGCACTTTGGTAATTTTATCTGCAAAATAAATTTTAGAAGTGGGGAAGGTGGCATGGACATTTATAAATTTTATAGATATTGGTGTGTTACACTGTGCAGTCTGTTATAGCACTGCCACCCACGACTGCACATTACTAACAAGCTACAGGCTCCATTGCAACTCTGGTGACATTTGCTCAGAAATGACTTGCCTGTCAAGTGGCCTGACGTTATCCCAGGCCATGGGAATTGTGCTATGAAATGTTGATATCCCTTGAGGAGCTCTGGGATGGTGTTTGTGGTCCTTGAGCACCTCTTTGGGGGCTGCTTCAATGATAGGTACTATCCATGAGTAAAAACTGTAGTTTTGCTACAGTAAAAGACATATTGGCATGAATCCCGGTCAGAACACCCCCCTCACTTTTCCCATCCCTCCTGCCACTTTCTGCAGCAGTTCCGGAATCTTCTTTCAGGGGTGTCTTTAATTCCACTGTCCTGGCTGCCTCAAGGTCCCGAATTGATTCAGATGTTTCCCTTTCATGATCACTTTGACTTTGCAGAGGAACAAGAAATCACCCGGTGCCAGATGTGGTGAATAAGATGGATATGATTGCCCTGTGATGTTCCCCAGCCCTCCGAGGACATGTGTGGCCACCCACATCCGTCACCTGCCCTGTGATGTTCCTCAGCCTTCCAAATGGCTGCAATGTTCTCTTTCACACACAGGTCAAGTCACCAAATTCCCTGGGGCTCAGTCCTCCAGGGACTGCCCTCACAGGAGGATTACCCAGCGCCCAGCCCTTGGCCTTGGCCTCCACCTCCTTGCCCTTCCTTCACACCTTCCTCTCTGGCCCCTCTTCCCCCAGGCTGGACTCCTGCAGGTGTGTCCTTCATGAGCCCAGTGTGGCACTGCCCTAGGGCCTTCATACCTACCCTTTTCCCTAATGGACTTGGCATGAACTCATCGTTCTAAGTTTAATGTCTTAGCTCAGAGATCATCACTCCAGAAAGGACATGTGTGGCCATCACCTGGTTCGTTTTCTTTCTAGAGCTTCATAAAATTAAGTTATCTAGTTGATTTGTTTCCCATCTGTATCCCCACCAAACTGTGGGCTTTGTGCAGGCAGGAATCTGCCTGTTGTCCTTACCTGGGTGTTGTTAGTGCCAAGATCAGATCCTGGCGTGGGAAAAGGGACTGGAAGCACTTGCAGAGTGAAGAAGCATCAACTACCGAGCGACCCTGTCTCCAGTGTGCAGGCTCAGACCAGCATCAAGGGTCCTTGAGTTGAGAGTGTGAAGAGCCGTCGCTGAATGACCAGATATGAAGTGGTGCTTGGCATGCTGCGGTAGAGCCTGCTGTCCTGCCCACAGATGGACGAGGCACTCGGGGCAGCTGCAGGTGCTGCAGAGGGGCATCCTCAGAGCCAGTGCTGGGCACCCAGTGCTTTGATGGAGCCTCATGAGTGGAACCCAAACCCCTTCCCCACTCGGCGCTGTCCTGCCTGCCCAGACCCCTCCCCAATCCACACGCTCTTGGCGTCCCTGCCAAAGGAAAGGGAGATGCATCATTCATTCTTCAAGGAATTTATGGAGCCCTTTTTATGCCAGTGTTGTGCTGAGCTTTGCTGAACATCTAGACGTTTTCTCAAGGTGCCATTCCAGCTGGTAGGAGCCTCGCAGCTCTGCCAAGCTGGTCATGAGGAAATAGGTTTCTTCATCTACACTCACGCCATCTGCCACCTGGGGCACAGACGCCTGCAAGGGGCAGTAAGGGTGAGCTGTCTGCCGAGAGCTTGGGAACTAGAGAGCTTTGAGCATCACATTTTGAACACCGGTTAAACCCTCACAGCAAAGCACCTTCTTTGAATGGAAAAAAAAGCTTGATTTGAAGGTCTTCAAGTAAAACCTGGGTCTTTGGTTCTGTAGCCATTAATCAAATAATCACTGAGGGCCTGCCAAGCACTTGGAATATTACAGTTAACGAGACAACTGTGCACCCAGACCTCATGGAATCCACTGACCTCTACGAAAGATGGGAAATAATCACATGAGCCACCAAGAATATTCACTTGAAACTCTGCTCAGTGCTGTGAGGAAGAGACGTGCGGTATTACAGGAGCAAGCGTGGTACTTAAGGGACGGGTCAATGGTTGGTGGAAGAGGCCTGTTTCAAGTGTATAAAGTAGAGAAAATGCGATGCTACCATGGAACAGACCCAAGGGACTTCGTGGCTGTCCAAAAGGTCATCAGAAACCCGGGCTTCTGGTCTCCTGTGCTCCTCCCAGAGGACTGCCTTGCTGACAAGATCCAATATGGCGCCCAAGCATGGAATCCAGCAATGGGAAAGTGGGCGGGAAGAAAGGGCCAGACACAGAGAAGTGTTCCTGTCTTTATCCTAAGAGCAAGACACTTTTCACAGATGTTAAATCCAGGCCTGGCAGTGCACACCTATACTCTAACACTCTGGGGTTCTGAGGTGTGTGCCACCACACCCAGAGATATTTCTAGGTTTCTTTGAGTTTTAAGCAATAGCTGCAGATTTCCATCAGTGTTTAAAATGTCATGAATTCATACTGAGTCATTTTGAAGTAGAGTATTACTTTCCTTTTTTGCATCACTTCTTATCCTCAGATCTGAAAGCTGATTTGATTTTATTCTTTTGCATGATTTTCTCTGGGTTCAGCTCTAGTTCCTTTCCCAGCTTTTCGCCAGTTGTCTACAGCTCCTCACAAAACATCTGCTCCCATCATATTTATTTGGAAATCCTCAGCTCGGTGTGGAGGCTCTGGGTTCAGTCCCACCCACTAGTGAAAAATGAAAGATGCTAAGCAGGGCGGTGAATAATCACACTGGGGTAGGAAATGCTACCGGCGAATGTGTGGAGAGCACACTGGAAGACACAGTCCCAAGAGACACAGGCCACCAGCCAGCCTGCTGCAAACCAAGTGGGCGTGCATCCTACTTTCTCTTCACTGCCTCCCCCATCCCAGGCACTCTCCCCTGTCACCTTGCACGCTGCCCCGGCTCCTGGTCCTAACTGTTCTGAAATGACACACAGACTCTCTGAGCTGGCAAAATACTTGAAATTTATGCTCAGGAGAAAGTGTAAAGTAAAAAGAAGAAGAAGTGGGGGGAGAAAATGAAAAG
>NW_004955482.1:2414333-2446434 GCF_000276665.1 Chinchilla lanigera | reverse complement strand
GAAAGGAAAGGAAAGGAAAGGAAAGGAAAGGAAAGGAAAGGAAAGGAAAGGAAAGGGATGGTCTTTTAACAGAGAGTATTTTAATAACTTCAAATTGACCTTTCAGACCTTGCACTCTCATCTCACAGGCAAAGAGACCAGTCTTTCTGCAGAGCTGTCTTCCATGCTGTCCCTGGGTAGCTTGATAACTTCTTCCTGCTGTTTTCAGCATGACGTTGTCTTCCCAAGTGGTCCTTCTCATTCCCTATTCACTCCCTCTGGAGTGCAGCACTCACTAACAGCAGTGTGTATGTTGGGCTGGCTCCATGTAAAGACACGCCATCCATCCTGCCTCTAACTCCCCACCTTGGGAGGAAACACCACCAAGGCTGGAGTTAGGGATAAAAGCAAGTCACCAAGCCACTGCATTCCTTCCCTGGCTGCTCTGGCTGAGGGTCTCTGCTCCACACACCTGCAGCCACTACTGGGAAACCATGGTGGCCGCCATATTGATCCATAAATAGGTTAGGAGAAAGTTGATTCACTGAGTCAGCAAGGTGCAAGTTGCCTTCTCTATCTTGGTTGAGTGTTTGTGTTCATGTACCAACTCCATTCTGCAAGGACATCAGCTGCCCAGACTGCTGCCTGCTGGTTGCTCCACATTCCAAAATGTCACTGTGGTCAACATAGCCCAAGATGTCTCACCACCTTCTAAATTCTAGCCAGATGGGAGTGAGGGTGAGGAAGCTGGAAGCCTGCCTCTTCCTGTTAGAGGTCCTTCCAGAATTTGCACCTGTCATTTCTCACTGGTATGGCATCCATAAATGGCCACACCTAGCTGAAGGGAGGCTGGGAAGCACTAGCTTCTATCCTAGATCAACATATGGCAAGTCAGAAGAGCACAGCAGAAGGAGAGAACATTAAGAAAGCCAAGTTTGGGGTCTGTGCAGGTCACTTGTTATGGTTTCAAACTGAAGGGCTCCCCAAAGACTTGTGTGTGGAGGCACTGATCCCCCGTGCAGCAGTGTGCAGAGCTGGGGCACAGGGAGGAGACTGAATCATGAGGACATTAACCCCATTGGCAGATTAAGCCATTGATGATTTCAACTGAATGGTGCAGGGCACCGTTCAGGGAAATAGGTTACAAGGGGCGTGTGGATTTGAAGAGCGTGTCTTGTCCCCAGCTTCATTCTTTCCAAATCCTTCCTGCTTTCTCTGCTTCCTCTGCCTTCCTATTTGTGCCTTGGAGCCGAGTGGCCATGGGCTAAACCATCTGAAACCATTAGCCACAATAAATCTTTTCTACTTTGAGTTGTGTGTGTCAGAGACCTTATCACAGTGATGAAAAGCTGACTGAAACCTTCAGTGTGACCCTGCTTCCCCAGCCCAGTACCCACACCTTCCCACTTGACCTTCACGCGAGACCCTTGCCCCTGACACCTTGCCCTCAGCCTGTGAGAGACCCTAAAACGGAGGACAGAGCTCAGTCTTGCAGAACCCATGACCCATAGGACCTCCGAGATGCTGGTGCTGGTGGTGGTGCTGGGCCACAAGTTCAGGGTTAGTTTCCTACAAGGCACAGGTGAACGCATGCAAGGTTCTTAGGGTGCTATGCTTATGGAAAACTCCACACAGAATAGGTAAATGCAAGGCAGGAAAATCCTCCAGGTCTTTGGGGAACTTTATAATTTTTGAAAGTGTCTCCATGGACATGATTTCTTGTCCTCCTCACAGAGAACCTTTAAGACTGTGTCAGGGTGGTGGCAGTGAGACAGTGAAAGTCAGGGACAGAGGGGCTGGGGATTTAGCTCAGTGGCAAAGTGCCTGCCTGGCAAGTGCAAGGTCTTGAGTTCAATTCCTGGTACCGGAAGAAAAACGTAAAAAAAAAAAAAAAAGTCAGGGACAGATCGCCAGCCACCTCCCAGGGTAAAGCAAGTCCATGGAATTCCATCTCCAAATCCTGTGCTTTTTCCGAGAGATGCACCACCTATCTGGGAATTCCTCTTTGTAAAACTCAGAATGTGTATCTTTTGCCACAGCTTGACCCTTTAGCTCCAGGTACAGTTCAGTGATACACTGTAATCTAAATAGAAAAAAAAAATTAGCAAACCATTCTCCACCTCTGATCTGTCAGATCCCCTCACGGTCTGGATTTAACGTTAAATAAGGACTGCATGAGTTAGCGCATGAGTCCCAGTCAGGAGAAAAATAATCGACGCTATTTGAGGGATGGTTTCCCTAAGGAAATGACTGACTTTACAAACCTGAAAGCATTGTGTCTTCACCTGCTTCATTTCAGTGGATCAGACTGGTTCGATCATTATCTAAAGACCTGGAGCATCGCTGTTGGCCATGCACTGACCATGTCCATGCAATTAGGTCTGGGGGTCATGTTCAATTTGCTCCTCCCAACCTCCGATAAAAGCTCTGGTGGTGAAGGGAAGAGAAAGGTCGCTCTTCTGTGTGGCTGATCTCTGAGGCCTGGCTCCTCTTCATGCGGGACATCTCGTGGCTGGGGCTCAGGGACACACTGAATAGACCCCAGCATGTTGAATTTCTGACTGCGCTTTGGCGAGTTCCCAACTTCCCCCTGCCCAGGTTTCTTCCTGGATCGTGACAATAACCATAGTGTTTAAAGTGCTTGTTAAAGTGCCTGGAACAGGAAGTACTCGGCATTGGTGTGGATGTTTTTGTGAGTGGCTTGGAGGGCTTGTACTCCTTGACACAGGGAAAGATGCCAGGTGACGGTGTGCTATTCAAGAGCAGACTGGAGGGAGGGCAGGAAAGCGGAAGGCAAAGAATGAAGATGCGGTTTGTGTGTACGCCAACCGCCCACGATGAGTATATTCGTCAGGTACTGCAAACGTGAGCTAATGCATATTTAAAACCTTTTTTTAGAAAGGGCTGGTCCAGTCCCACCTTGCAGGTCCCCTCAAGGAGGACTGGTCCTCCAAGACCCTGTCCCCAAACGACAGCATTATAATGCCTCCTCAGGGGCTGTTCTACACCTGTCTTCATCCAGAAAGGCGAGTTCAGTGCAGGAGAATAAGGACCCCACCCTTGACTGGGTGGGGGAACAGGGAGAGAGCGAGGAGAGAACCTGACTTCCCCCTGGGGCTGCGTGGAGGGTTAGGCTGCCCTCCCGAGATGCTGTGGCTTCTCTGCCACCCTGCACTGGCGTCACTCACGCCTTGCATGACGGCACTGTGGCCAGATCACTGCCCACCCACCTCACGCCTTGCATGCTCCCTCCAGCAGGCGAGAAGGAAGCTGCACAGACGGTGCCAGGGCCGGCATGGTGGGAGGGGCCTAGCTGCGACTCATGAAGCCTGTGGAACAAAAGCTAGGCCATCGCCCAACAAGAGGGACAAGAGGCTCCTAAGCGGGGGACCTGGGAGCAAGGGTCGAGGTCCCCGTGCAAGGGTGCATTGCCCCTCCCCAGCCTGCAGGGCCCGCGGCACGAGGAGAGGCCTGTGATACGACACAGGGGCTCTAGGGTGTGTTTCTAGCAGTGAGGCTGCTTTGCTCTTTTGCAAACATCCCTGTTCCCCAGGCAAAGCCATCTGAGAGCAGCGAAGGGGACGAGGAGCTGTTTCCTGGTGACTTCAGAGCTGCTTTGCTCAGGGGGGCCCAAGTGACAAAGCCCTTCGGTAGGAGGTGACCCAGGGGGCCAAGGTGTCCAGTGGGAAAGGAAAGCGCAGGTGCCCGAGGCAGCGAGCGTGCACTGCCCCAGCACCCTGTCCTACAGCGTACAGACACTTCTCAGCAGCGTCCAGTGCGGCCGGAGCACATCTTCAGTCAGTATGGCAGCACGTGCTGGCTGTGCTTGCCACATGCGGGCTTGTCCTGAGCACTGTGAGTGTGAAGACGCAGACCTGTGGACGCTGGCCACCCCGCAGGGCACGTACTGTGTCGCTCCTGGCTTACACGTGAGAAAAGGGACGCACAGAGAGGCTGAGACTGCCTAAGCTCATCCCGCTGGCAGGGCTTCAGCGAGGATGTCGGCCCAGGCAGTGCAGCCTGGAGTCTCATCCTGCTGACAAGAGGGACACGAGGGGAAGACATGAGTCAGGCCAGGGACAAGGGATGCACAAGACCAGAGCCACGGAAGTTGGGCCCTGGGTCCCGCGGTAGCCAGCACTTCCTGCTGCCCTGGTAAATGGAGCGGCGCTCCCGGAAGTACAGGTGGGGGTGGGGCAGGCAGATGGGCGCCGTCTCCCGTGGTTCCTTGTACCTTTTGGATCTCACTCATCCCGGGACACTGGACCTGTGTGCGCAGCGTCCGCCATGACCCTCTGCCCGCTCAAGGTCTGGAGAGGACAGAGGGGTGGATAGGGAGATGAGCACAGGTGACAGGTGCTGTCTGCTGAAGATAAACACAGAAGCAGGGCGGGGAGGGTGCTCAGCCTTCGCTTGGATGGGGGCCGTGTGTGCCTGGCAGCGTGAGTCTGCGGGAGGGCGCTGCAGGCTGAGGGGACAGTGGCCTGGCTTAGGGACCCACGGTGCCAGTGTTTGAGCTCGGCCGCCAGGGAGACTGCAGGAGGACACGGTGAGGGTCAGGCTGGGGAGAAAAGCAGAGGCCACCACAGGTTCTATCTGCATCTCAGGGCTCAGAGACCTGGTTCTTCCCAGTCGTTTTTTTTCTGCTGCAAAAATCAGGCGCAAGTATGTTCTTCACTCTGCCTCTTACAAAAGCAGGTGTGAAAAGCACTAATGAGCTCTTAAACAGTGAAACAGGAAAATGCTTTCACCCACTGCACCAAAGGGAGACAGAGTACCTAAAACATATCAGAGTGCAGGACAGAGATTTTCCAGCCCAGCGGCAAAGAGCAGAGGAAAGGCAGTTAGAGGTGGGGAAAAAGTAAAGCATGATTTTCATCTCCATTTCTGCCATCAGCTTTTTATAAACCCAGGGCCACGAAAACAGAGCTCATGCTAGCTAGGTGCTGCTCGTGGAGGGAGCAGTAAAACCCGACAGCCAATTTGGTAAATCAAGACAGTCAGCAAACATCTGCAGAGGATGATAATATTCAAGGGCTTTCATTGTTTCTCTGAAAACTTAGTCACCCCGGCTCAGATTAATTTTTCATTGTCCCTAGTTAAACGGGGATTGCTTACACAGCTGCCTCAAATAGAACCTTGATTGCGTTCTGTCTTTTGCCAAAATCATAAAAGGCAGAGAGGGGGGAAAAAGAAGTTAAATAAAATCAAAAACCAACTTCAGATGCCTCAGAATCGGCTCTGCCCTCCCCACCCCTCAGTGCCGGCTTTCTGCTCTGTTTTCTTTGATCGGTTTTGATGCTCTTTTGTTATCTCGCTGTTCACGTGAGCCCTGAGAGGGCAGAGGAAGAATAAACTCCGGCCGTATCAGGAAAGATATGACACAGCACGCAAATGCCCAGAGTAGATCCAGCTGGGGTTGTTTTCTTGCAAAGCCCCTTAGTGCCAAAAAGAGTGGAAATGTGGAAGAGAGAAAGTGCAGAAATGGAAAAGATCTCCCCCCACCCACAAGCTGCAGTCACACCCCGAGGAGACGCAAAGATACTTTCCGACGTTCAACTGGATCCAAGCCACGTGGGGTGTGCTTTCTGTTGTCAATTTCCTTTCCAAATAATTAACAACACTTGAGCGCATTCGCGGGCCTTCACAAATCTTGTTTTGACATGTGTGTCAAGGAAAAACTGCTCTGATGAATGGGTCTTGGGTTAGACTTCGTTCCAGAATTCACTGGGCTTTCTCTTCCTTTCCTTTGCATTCACTGTCCAAATGAATGTTCCTGCAGATGCCAGACCGCAGTGGTCTAATCAGATAGGCTTTTCTCTTGTCCTCTGCCCCAGCCTGAAGCTTAGAGGCTGGGAGGAGGACCGCCAGGGACTCAGGCTCCTTTCCTCCTCCTGCTCTTCCATCTCTGCAGTGGAGTGCCCTTTCTGTTGTTCATAGGATGGAGGCTGTGCCTACAGTCACCTTGTCTGGGTCCCAGGCCGGAGAAGGAGCATGGCTGAAGGCAGTGGTGATGGCTGCTGTGTCTGTCTCCCTGGCCTTCTTGGAAGCACAGCCAGAAGACCTGTGCTTGTGTCCCACCGCAGCATGAAGTGTGGCCACTTGGAGCAGCAGGGAGCGTGGGGAGGCGGCTATTTTCACACAGGCACATAACTGCTCCCAGCTATTCAGGGCTCCATGAATTAGGGAGCAGACAAATTGGGGTGGGGCAGCAACCCAGCTGCACAGGACGTTAGCAGGGTACCTTCCTGCCAGCTTCAGGGTGTTACACAGCACTGTCATGGCAGAAGCTGCTTCAGCAACAGTGAGACACAAAGCCCAGTGCACTGGGGAGGCCAGAACCGAACCTTGGGAACCACCTGTGTCCCTGATGGTGGTGCTGATCCACCTAACCATGATGGACCAACGAACCACGATGTTAGAGCTGAACCAACCATGACGTTAGGTCAGAAATGGCCCCCAAGTCTCATGCACTTGGAGGAGGGGACTTTGGAAGGAATCTGAATTATGATGGCCCTAGACTTGTGGGTGGATTAGTTCACACACGAGCTCATAGCTAAGAGTACTATTAGACAGGAAAGGTGGGATGTGGTTGGAGGAAGTGAGTGATGACCTACAAGGGTGTATCTGTTTTCTCTCTCTTCCTCTTCCTTTTCCTCTTCCTCTCCCTTTCTCTCTCTCTGTTTCCTGGCGGCCATGGGTTGAGTAGCATTTTTCCACCAGGCCCTCTGCCCTGCCATTTCTGCTTGGAGCCAGTGACCATGGACTGGACCCTCTGGAGTCATGAACCAAAATAAACCTCACCTCCTTTAAGTTGTTCATGTCAGATCTTTTATCCCAACAGACATCTGACTCTGGACTTGTCTGCCACCTCGCTGCTTATTTAGTAGAAAGATATATCTCACTATCATTACTCCAGTCTGAGGTTGGGTTTTTGGAATGTTCCATGAAAATACTGTACTGGACACATACCTCCCATCTCCTGCTGTGAAGCCTATGGAAAGGAAAGTGGGTTTTCAATGGACTTTTTATTGTGGGAAATACGTATTATAAAAGTGATCATTTTAACTACATTTAAGTACAGTATATAGGTCAGTGGCATGGAATACAATCATACTACTGTATCATCAGCACCACCATCCATTCTCAGAGCACTTTCATCTTCCCAAATCAAAACTCTGGCCCCATTAAATGCTGACTCCCCACCGGACCCCAGACCAGCGCTCCACTGTTCACTTCTGTCTCTGTGGATGATACTGCCCTAGGGAGCGCTTGTGAGAGGGATCACACAGTATTTGTCCTTTAAAAAGTGTTTTGATGAGGACTTTGATGGTTTCAGAAGACGGAAAAATCCAACTGAAATTTGCAGAAGAAATAGAGCTCACTTTACTCCTGGTTGGATGCAGGGCAGGAGAGCTATTCCACTGAGATGAGCTCTGCTTCCTCATGGCTGTTTCCCTCTGGCTGGCTCCATTCACAGGCAGACCTTCCTATATGTGCCCCACCCTCTTAGGTACAAATCAGATGAAAAGGGAAACCACTATCACCTCTTCTCAGCTGTTCCCACAAACACCCCAGGACAGCTCATTGGCTTAGACTGAGTCACTTGTTTACCCTTGATCCAGTCATGCCTCCTCTACTCCTACTGGCCTCTGATTGGTCAGACCTGGATCACATGCCCACTTGTGGCTTGTGATGGTCTATGATTGGTCAAATCTAAGTCACATGCCCACTTTTGAACTGGGTGTTGACCTGGCCCCAGTCGAGACAGTAGAAGTAACAGTGGTGCAGATTTGACCCCACTCTAGAACCCCTAAGCACCAGAGAATAACAGAGAGGTTTCCCCAAGGAAAGTGGGCTGTTGTTACTGGAAAACAGAGACTGTGTCATGGACAGCAGGCTCACTAGAGGTCCATTCCAGAGGTCACTGCTGATCTAATCCAGGTGAGCACCTGGAGCCATCTGGGGCCCATGGTACCCTCCCCAGGACTTCACAAGACCTGTGTGTCCTAGCTCCCAAATGCTTCCATTTGCCTCGCTCCGCTGAACATTCTGCTCCTTCACCCTTGCTGTTCCCAAAGCATCTTGCCCCCAAGTGGTGCTGATCCATCCCTATTAGTTATGATGCCTTCTAATCTGTATAATGAGTGCCCTTGTCTCTTGAGCACCACCTGTATGTTGAGTTGTGGGTGAAGAACTTTGCCACTCCCATCTCATCCTTACTTCCTTACTTTCTTAGTCCATCTTCTGTTCCTCTCAACACCACAGGCTAGGTGACATATGAACAACACAGGTTTACTGAGCTCAGGGCTCTCAAGCTCAGGGATCCAAAAGCTCGTGCCAGCACCAGCCATGCCTCTGGTGGGAGACTCACACTATGTCACTGCATGCTTCACCCACAAGAGCAGAGCAAGTATGCACGGTGGGGTCTCTGGTCCTCTTGTTAGACAGCCCCTAATGCATCCTGGATGCCACCCTGAGGATGTCATCCAATCAGCTATGTCCAAATCCCACCAGCATAAGAGGCTGGGCATTCAATCTCCAACCCATTTTGGAGGACAACTCAAACCACAGCCAGTGGGGAAAGTTTGATCTCCTGTTACAATACGAAACCAGACTTAGGCAGGTGAAGTGGCTTCTGCGCATGACTCATTGAAACCTCCTGGATGAAGGCATCTCCCATCTGAAGTGATCAACCCAAAGCCCACGTTCCTCTGCATAAAGTTGTTCTGCCTCTTTGGGTTGTCTTCTCCAGTGGCCCTTCTTGAGGGAGGTGAGGACTTCATTTTGGTGCCTCAGTGAAAATGGATCTGGGCGCCTAGGTGGCTCTGAGCGACCAAGCCACCCCACCTAGAGGCCCTGGCCCTGTTCTCCTGCCCGTTATGGAAGGGGAACTGGTGCATGGCTTGTGTCTAGATATCCCCAACAGCTCAAGTGATCATAGGTAGAACCTCGAGAAGGTGGCTGTGTTATGGGGCCATCATAGCTGGTTAACTCTTGGGAGGTGGAGTCTGGCTGGAAGGGGTGGTCCCTTTGGGGACATGGCCTGGAAGATGTCAGCTCCCTCCCTGCCTCCTCCTTTCTCTCTGCTTCCTATCCACCATGCCCTGAGCAGCTCCCCTCCGCCATGCCATTCTGCCTGGGAGCTGGAAGACTGTGGACTGAAATGTGCACCCAAATCAACCTCTGCTCCTTTACATCGCAGGCAATGGATATTGTGTCTTGAGACAAGAAGGTGACTAAGACACAGAGCGTGGCCAACTTGGGCAAGGATGCACTCTCTAGGGCCCTCATGCTCCTGTTTCACGTGTGTCCTTGTGGACTTCTGTGGCAGGACCTCTAGCCGAGGGACCAGGAAGTGTGAGTCCATCCCCAGCAGAGGGACTGGGAATGGAATAAGACCCACGGGTCCCAGGAGGTCTGTCTGGATTCGCTCATCCATACACCACGAAGTTCCTCACTGCGGCTTTCTTGAACGTGGCTGGCTCTGCACTGCCCCAACTAAGCCATTTTACTGTGCCTCAGGGCAGCTTTCAGAAGTAACATCACAGCCAGAGCATGACCCTCTTACGGATATAAAGTGAGCATGTGCCAGCCATGTGGGTTAGTAACCACAGTGAGGGAAGCTATGAAAGGTCACAACCATCAAAGGAGAATCTATCAGGCAGACACATCTGTGGACCATGAAGCAGAGGCTGAGGAAGCGGGGACCTGCTTCTCCCCAGATGGGAGGAAGCACAGCCTCGTTTGTCTCTCTGGCCTGGGCAGGGCAACCTCCGTGGCATGGCTGGGCCACACGGACTATGTGGGGAGCGCCAGGGCTTCCTGCCTCCTTCCTACAGAAAAGAAACTGGGGGTGCACTGGTCTCAGGCTAGGACCAGGTCCGGGAGTCACAGTTTGGGCACTGTACCTGTGTGAATCCCTGTCCCCAATCCTTGGGAGCGGTCCCCTTTGAAATGCCCATAGGAGGCTGCGCTGCGCCAGGCCTCTGATGCCCGCTGTTCTTTCTAACCTGGCTCATGCTCCAGCCCTGCTCTCCTGAAGTGGTTGTTGATCGCTTGAAAATTTTACGACCCCATTTTGGGATGGCGAGGGGAATCATGGCCTCTCTGCCCCCTTGGAGTGTGCGATCAGTCTCCCTCCTCTCTCCCCGTCAGCCAGGTGTCTGGCTTTGTGAACAGGCGTCCAGGGCCGCTGTCCTGGGTGGAGGCTCCCCTGTGGCTTCGAGTGACAAATGTCCCCATCATGCTCGCCACGGCCACAGGTCACTGGTACTTGTGTCCGAGATTCAGCACTGTGTGCTAAGGTCAGCTGGTTCTTCTGTTTCTTAGTGAATTTACTTATGAAGAAACTTCTTGTCGTGATGGACATGCAAAGCCAGCGTCACTGGCCATAAATAGAGGCAGCCGTAAAAATAAACGCAATTAAGCGCTCAGCCCGCGGCTGCTGCTCTCCCAGCAATGGAGCTGAGCGCCCCTAAAAGCACCCTCCCTCCTCCCAAGTGCCCCATGGGGCCCATGTCTCGGTTCTCTTTGTGTGAGCAGAAGGATGCATTTGAGTTAGAATATAGGTCATGCCTCAAAGCCAGGCACGCTGCAAGCCCCCACCTCCCGCCCTGGGCCGAGCAGCTCACTGAGACCGCATCCTACGTGACACCCCATGGAGGGGACAGGTCCTCAGGCAGCGGGTGTGCACCTGACATTCAAGGTCCACCTCCAACGGCTGCAGATCCGCATCAACAGGAAAGTCTGAGCGAGCCTCTTTTTTTTTTTTACACGATACTGGCCGTGGCACTGAGCTACATCCCCAGACATTTCTATTTGTTATTGTTGTGAGACAGGAACTCACAAAGTTGCCCTGGTTGAGCTTGAACTTGTGAGCCTCCTGCCTCAGCCTCCCAGACCCAGGAACAACAGGCATTTGCCACTCCACTCAGCTGAGCAGTGCTGCCCTTCCCTGTGCCGGTGAGCTCTCCAGCTGTGACAAAATGCCTGGGATAAATCAGCCAAAGAAGGGAAGGGTTATCGGGACTCGTGAGCTCAGAGGTGGTTTAGGGCTGTAGTGAGGGGTGGTGGGTGATGAGGAAAGCTGCTTGCCTCCCACTGTCCAGCTTACGGCCCTCTTCCCCGAGACCCCCCACGTTGGTGGGCGTTCACGTTCCCACTCGACTTCCACCGCCAGCCACTGCAGCCCAGGGCCACGAATCCCTGGGGACAGCCGTGTGTTTGCAGGGTTTCACAGCAGTTCACCCCAGCATGACAACCAAAACTGTCCCCGGCCTGAAGCCCCCGGCGCACCCCATCCAGCCTCTGGCCCTGCAGATACCCAGGGCGCCGCGGGGGAGGGTGATTTGGGGGCCCGGGAGAGTCAGAGCAAAGTCCCCAGCAGCACTGGACAGACGCAAAGGAGGCGCATCCTCTCTGTGGGCACGGCTGGCTGCAGGGAGCTCGCACTCTACTGGCTGGGTTGGCGTCTCATTGCCAGAACCGTTTTCCTTTCTTTCCTTTTAAAGTGCGCACTCACAAGAGAAAGCTCACTTTGCAGATCCCAGGGAGCTCAGAACACAGCTGGCCACGGGCAGGTGTGGAGCATGTGTGGGTGGCCAGGCCCCTCGAGGACTCCGCCTCCGTCGGTGCAAGCAGAAACGCACTCCTCTCCCCTGGTGTAGCCGGCACGCGGCCTCGATGGGCTTAGCGATATTCCCAAGCTCCTTTGACTACACTTTGAAGAGGATCGATTCTCATCACAGCAGCTACAAAGGCCCCGACTCCTGCAGCAGGAACCTCCTCCAGTCTTTAAATGCAAAGTTTGCCATGCTAATGACCTGCCAGGACACGGGGACTCAGTGAGACCCAGCGGGAGAGCATTTCAGAGCCAGGCAGCTGAGGCCGATTTTCCCCACTCTCATCTCCTCTTTTATTGCGTTAGCTCAAGGGGAGGGCTCAGGCGATCCGCACGGCGCCCAGCCATAAAGGAGCGAAGTTCTGAGGAGATGGAGGAAGCGGGTGTTTCATTCACGTTCCCTGAAGAGATGAATCGGGGTGATGGACGGAGTGTGGCTGGCCGCCATTGAGGAAAGGCTGGTTGGGTGGCAGGCATGCAGAGGGGCGCGGGGCGCTGCCGGGCTCCAGCATGAAACCCCAACCTCACAGCCCTAGCAGATGCTGTTCCTGACCGTGCGGGAGGCTGGGAGCCGGGCCTGGGGCGGGCAGGAGTTACAGCAGTGGGGCCCCAGGCGGGGTAGACGTGTGCCTGCGCTGGGGTGACGGAGGAGACTGGGAGTCCTCACCACCTCCTCGGCAGGAAGTGAGAGTTTCCCAGAAGCCTGTGCGACGGTGAGCTTGCAAGTGCACATCAGAGCAGGGAGACACAGCTTCCCGTCCCCTGGACTGGTCAACGACTCAAGCCTTTGGTGCTGGCACGGGCTGTGGGGGGCGGGAGAAGCCGAGGCCCTTGTGCCCCGTGTGTGGACGGCACGTTGTGCAGGCACCCTGGGGAGCAATTAACCGGGAATCTCTGCGCGTAGTGGCTCTGCCAGGCAACACAGGAAAAGCCACAGCGGGACTCACTGTCAAGCCACTGATGAGAAAATAAGGAAAACAACACAAAGTTCGTCAGTAGGAAAACAGGGACCCAAATCTGTGTATACCGTGAGCACTTCTCATCTCCGTCCCTAACTCTGTCACTTTTGAGCTTGTGGTTCAGGGGATAGAAGTTCCCCGTGTCCTGAGATGAGCTCCTGGGCTGGCACACAGCACAACACATGTATAAGAGGTTTTCAAACATAAAATAGCAAGCAATAGACTGGGAGAAGTGTTTTGAAGATGAGATGTTGGGTTTCCGTAATGCAGAGAATTGAGCAGAAAAAAACTTTAAGGAAAAAATAAATAACAGCTTCACAACAAAAAGAATTTTGAGCTGAACACTGAGAAAGGAAGTTTTGCCCCCTGAGTGCAAAAGAGTGTCTGCTGGCTACACTCCACCACTGAAGAAGACAGCTGTGGGCACACGCGGGATTTTACACTGGGCGGATGCGGGTCCTGGTTGGTCCTTAACTCCACACTGATGGGGACTGCTGGGTCATGCCAAGGACCTCGGGGTGCTGGTGTGAGAAATAGCTCCTGCCTCCCTTGGGTTCTCAGCCTCCCGCACTCAAGCAGGTTTTCAGGAAATCTCCCGCCCTTACCAACATAAAGACGCATTCCTTGGAGACACAAAACCTCTGAGAATGAACTGGGAACTTCCTGGAACTTTCTGCTTGGCGGTTGCAGTAGCTTTCAAGGCCCAGATAAAAGCCACCTCTTCCAGGAAGCCATGCTTCAATGCCACCAAAGTCAGCTGTCCCCCTCCTCCTCAGCAACGACAAACAGTGTTTGCTTCCAGGTCTCTCCCTTCCTGACGCTGATGCTGCCTCAGCTGCCCACAGGCTGGGATTACAGGCAAATGTCACCACGCCCAGCCGTGCCCAGGTCTTTGGACTTTGTGTTTTTGACGCCAAGGGGCATAGTTTAGGATACTGCTTTTGGGTCTGTAATTTGGTGGCAACTCTGGACTGAATGTTGAAACCCCCAGACCTTTGGCCTGGCAGGTTGCCTCGTAGGGACACAGGCCACACTACACACTGATCACACACTGCCCACAACAGGCTGTGCGCGGTGGGTCAGATGGGTACTGGCCGCCCCCCTTTATGCAGGACAGAGAGAGCCATGAAGTGAGCTGTATCCGGGTCTGCTGACCTGGAGAACACCGGGAAGTAGGAAGCAAGAACAGAACAGGAGCGCGTCCTGCTGCCGCTTGAGAGGGGTCAGCACCCGGCGGAGTCTGATGCTTGCTCACGGTTGAGATGGAAATGTGCGTGTGATGTGTGTTCTACTGCAGCCGGTAGAATACACATTTTTTTTCAGAAAGGAGTAAAGCAGGAGGATGTACTTGCAGATTCACAGCAGATCTCTGAAAGGCTTCACCCTGGGAGGGGAGCTGGGAAATTAAACACTGAGAATGGAGAGAAACTCGATCTGCACACTGCTCTTAGGGGTAATATCCGACGTTTTTGTGACTGTGTACATGGGATACATTTTGAAGATGTCTTTTTTTAAATGTCAAGAAATGCTAAGTAATTGCAGTGGCTCAGGAGGCTCACTGTAGCAGTATATAATAAATACCTACTGCATGCTTACATGTAACTTAGAGTATATATTTATATTAATATACTGTGTTTTTCATCCTTATGCAATATATATTAGAAAGATATATTTAGCAATCTGTGACCTACTCTGGGAGACTAGAATTCTGCTCTGTTACAGTTAAAAAGATTATTAGCTGCAGGGGCAGAGGGATTTGGGCATGTGTTCTTCCACTATTACATAAGCAAATAAAACCACCAAACGGCCACCTTTACGTAAATACTCCTAATGACATGTGAGGCTTATCCTCAGCAGCTACCACGTTTCCCCGACTCTCAGGAAAAGACAGCCAGCCTTCTGTGGAAAGAAGTCACAGCAAACAAAACAGGCACTGAGCTAACGGGAGATGTCTCGCTCTTCGGTAAAACTTGCGAGCCCTGCGATCCCAAATGGAACAGGGGCACCCATGGCCGCACCCCTGGTCTGTGGCTTGCCTCTCCTCACATCCCTCACCCATAACCGGCCGCCCTGCAGATGCGCCTGGGCCAAGACCTGCAGGCCTTGCACAGGCCTGGCCCAGGCTTGGTGTTAGGGAGCCCTGACCACAGCGCCTCCTGGGGTGCAGAGGCCATGGGCAGCAGGGAGGCAGAGAACCAAGGGCCAGGGGACCAGAGCTGACTATGGCTCAACGCCTCACCGTGTGCTGGCAGACTCTGGGTCAGGAAGGAAGGGGAGGATGCAGGGAGAACTCATCGGGCTGGAGACGGGTCCTCAGTGGGGACAGGTCATTGGTGGGGACAGGTCATAGGTGGGGACAGGTCATGGGGGGGACAGGTCATCTGTGGGGACAGGTTGTCAGGTCATCAGTGGGGATGGGTCATCAGGTCTTCAGTGGGGACAGGTTGTCAGGTCTTTGGTGGGGACAGGTCATCCGTGACTTTGTTCAGAGACTGTGCCCTTGTGGTCCTTGTGCTGGCAACTGGTGTTGCCCAAAATTAACCACGAGAGCCTCACCACCCAAAGAACAATGGGAGATGATGCCTCAGTCCTTTCGGGACTGCTCTCAAAGTGCCGGACGCTGAGAGGCTTAGCAGAACAAAATGGATCCGTCACTTAGGGTTGTGAGGCTGCAAGTCCAAGGTCAAGGTCAAGGTCAAGGTCAAGGTCAAGGTGGCAGCCCACCCTGTGCCCAGCGAGGACTCCTTCCTCATGGGCAGAGGGCATCTTCCTCCCAACCTCTCTGAAAGGACAGTGAGCGGTTTCCTGGGGTCTCTACTTTCACAACCCATCCACCCCTAGAAGCCCCCTTCTGAGCTCATCACCTTGGGGTGAGGATTGCATCTCATGAACTAGGGGCTCAGACATGCAGACGGCTTTATTTGAGTGGGGTACACAACGGCACTAAATCCATCAAAGCCCAGAGCACATGCGAGCCCATCTGCTGTCTGCCAGGCTTTCTGATGAGCTCCCTCCAGCTACAAATCTAACGCTCGTCCCCGGGCACGCCTCGTGCAGGCTGAGTCTCGTGTCTGACTTGATGTATTGGTGTGAAATTCTCTGTGAAATAAATTCATGTACACTTAAGAAAGATGCGACACCATTTACAGAGGGGACCCAAAGTAAATCACAGAGCACGCCATCCCCTAATTTGACTGAACATGGTGAGTGTTCCGAGTCTGAAGTTTGGGGTCTTAAACCAAAGGTCGATGAGGAAATGATCCATATACCTACAGAATCAAAAATTAAAACTCAAATGAAGGCTAATGCATGGCTTTGAAGTCCCCCAAAAACGTCATACAGAGAGATCTGCCCATGTTCATTCATTCAGCCAGTCACCGGAGGGCTTTCATGGTGATCATCACGAGTTATGGGGCCCTATCCTCGCCCCAGTGCAGTGGACCGAATGTGTCCCCCAAATTCCTGTGTTGAAGTCTGATCACAGGGTGCTGGCATTAGGAGGTGGGCCGTTGCCACTACGAGTGTGTCATGAGGGTGGATCCTCGTGACTGGCCTGAGTGCTGTCCTCAGAGGGCAGAGTGCTGTGCCCCCAAGGGTGGCGGAGTCCCTTGGACTTGTGCGGCTATGGTGAGGAGGTGCTTCCCGCAAAACAGGAAGCAGGCGGCTCCAGAGCCCAGTTCCAACCCGATCCCGGGCCCAGCCTCAGCCCTGGGGTCGTCCCGGATACAGCCTTTGGCGCCTGGCTTTTTAACTGAGCCTCATCCACGTGTCACTACCTGCTCCCCTAAACGACCAAGACCCCTTGCTCACATAAACCATGTGTCACTCCATCGGAACTCCTTGCGCATGGAAGCTACTGGTGCTGAAAAGCGCTGCCACGCGCAGCCCTAGAGGACCTGAAGTGGAAGCAGTTTGCTGGGTTTTGCTTTTGTGGTGTGAGGAGGGAACCCAGGGTCCTGCACGCGCGTATTAGGCATCCTGCCCCCGAGGCCATGCCCAGCCCAAGAAGCGTGTGAGCCGGAGAGCATACACCTGGCATTTCTGGACAGGTCGTAACTATGTCTTTGACCTTTTGAAGGGTGAAGTAATCTTTCCCAGAGTGACAGCACCATCTTCATCTCCACCCAGCCTGCTCTATCTTGTTCTGGTTTAGTCCATAAAGGACTCTGTTCAATTCCAAGACTTAGCTAAAATCCAGATCCTCGGCCTCTCCAGAAGAGCTAAGGCCTGAGCAGCTGGTAGCTGCTCCTAGGCCATACCTGCTGCAGGTCATCTTCCCAGCACCGCTTCTACACGTGGTGCACACGGACCCTGGGTGCTGCTCCTTACTAAGTAGTGCCTGGGACCCTCTCTGGCTCCCACGTCCAATGCCCTGGGACCTCAGGCAGCTAAGTGTGGGATTCCTGTGGACTGGGGTGGGATGGGACGGAATATCCCACGTTGAGCATTTCAGACTCATCACACACCCTGCCATAGCCCTCACAGTATGTGCACAGAAATATGTGTTCCATGAGTGAAAAAGTGGAAGGAAGAAAAGAGAAAGGGAGGGAGGGAAGGAGGAAGGGAAGGAAGGAAGGAAGGAAGGAAGGAAGGAAGGAAGGCAGGGAAGAAAGAAGGAAGGAAGGGAAGAAGGGAGGGAGGGAGGGAGGAGGGAGAGAAGGGATGGAAGAGGGAAATAAGAAAGCTCTTTGTGGTCTCCAGCAGCTGACCTGGCCAGGGCTGTAAGCTACAGCAAATTTTCACTCAATATCGAGAGAAATCTGCTGACATCAGGCTTCTCACAAATGGAATTAGCTTCCTCAGGAAGTACCGAGCTCCCTGTCACCCCTGGAAATGGCCAGCTGAGGCTGAGGGATCACCCGTCAGGGCAGCCGCACTGGGCACGCCCGCCCCAGGGCAGGGCAGGACAGACGGCTGAGCTCTGGGGTCCCCGCAGGGAGGGCTCCGGGACTCGCTGTGCTTTCCTTACGGGCCATTGGCCACCAAGGGCCTGGCTGCTGCTGTCCTTGTCGCGTCGGAGCCGGCCTGTCTGGGTGAGGCGCTGCTCCCGGCTGTGGGGACCGGGTCCTCTCGCAGCACTGCCTGCGCACTGGACACACGGAAGGCACCCGGGCCTGGCGGTCCCGAGGGCCGCGCCCTGTCTGCTCTCTCTGCCGGCCCGCTCCTCCTTCAGATCGTCTTCCATCTTCACTTGCTCGTTTCCCTCTTCTTCCTTCTCTTCCCCTCCTCGTCTCCCCGCTCCTGTCTCCTCCCTCCTCCTGTTTTTCTCTCTCTCTTTCCGTCTCTCTATCCTCCTGTCGCCCTTTTCTCCCCTCCTCCTCTCCATTTTCTCTCTTCCTGTGCTGCCCTCCCCCACTTTCCTCCCCCACCTGCCCCCCCCTTTGGAGAGATCTGCCGTCCGCAGAGCTGGGACCAGTCTCCGGGCTTTCCGGGGAGGTCTTCCAGGGACACGGCCCCGCTGCCCTCCTGCAGACCCCGGGTAGAGACCTTTCCCAGCACTGCACAGTTCGTGCAGGGGCCCAACTCTCCGCGTTGCCCCTGATGCATGAACCAGGTGGACAGGGGTTTGGTCCTGTTTTACAAGCTGAGTCTCTTGCGGGAGGCAGACTCTGCTCCTGCACAGCCAGAGGAAAGTAAGGGTGGCTCAGTGGGTGGCGGTCCCTGCAGAATCTGTGCGTGAGGACCGACTGGCGCGTCGCCAGCCCGCTGAGCCCACCAGCTCCCAGCCATGCAGACAAGACCGGCGACGTGCACGGCGCCAGTGCACACTGTGCGTCCTCCCCGGTGCCGGCCCCAGCGCTTCTGCCCACCTTTCCCGTGCCCCTCTCCCAGAACCAGCGTGGCACGTGCTGGCTGGTGCCTTAGGAGCCCATGGTCCTGCTGGCTGCAACATGATGTGACAAGGACAGCAGCAGCCAATGGCCCGTAAGGACAGCACAGTGAGTCCCGGAGCCCTCCCTGCGGCAGGGAGGATCATGGCTAGGCAGGATACTGGCTCCTTTCTGCACCCCTAACATAAGGCTTATTCTGAGCCCGCAGCTAGGGAAGCCAGCAGACAAAGCCCTCCAACCAGGAGAGGAACAGCGTCAGAGCCTTCGGGCCGTGCAGTGTCTGCAAACCCCCATCTGCCCAGGGTGGGGCCGGTGCGGTTCTGTCAGTCACACCTCCTGGGCTCCACCTCCAGCTACTGCCCCTGCAGCCTTTGTCCTTTGCTCGGGGTCTCCCCGCCTCCTCCCCACGTAGATACAGGAGTAAAAGCTCCATGAGGAACAGGTTCTTTGCATGCCTGCCCACCCTCCAGCTCCTCCAAACCTGCAGGTGCGGGGTAGATATTTCCGGAGCGGTTGCTTGTTGTGGGGCGGGGTGCAAGGACGGTGAGTGAGGGACTTCGTAGCCCGCGTTCCCCCCAAGCAGGGCTGGGACCGAGGGACGGGAAAGCGCAGCTGTCACAGTTGCTTTGTGGCACTTCACCTCCAGGAGGGCTCTGGGGCCTGGACCATTTTTCAGCAGGACGAGGTTTCCATTTCCAGCGTGAACACAGTATTAGTCAATTCCCCGCAGCCCTCAGCCCGAGAGTCCCCTAAACGGAGTCTGCTCAGAGATGAAATCACAGCCTTTAAACTGATTTCTCTAAGGATGCAGTTCATTTCAGCATCTTTACTCTATTTGGGCTGCTTGCAAGACACCTAAGAATGGCTTTTTCTAAATTGGAGGTCCCCTCGGATGGCCTCAGCGAAGCAGCTCCGCTTCCTCCGTGCTTTGCATCTGAAGGATGCCCCTGAGCCTCCCTTGCAGATGCTCCAGACACACGTCCTGCTATCAGCAGGTGCATCCTTCACAGGTGCAGAGGGGATGAAGTGGCCAGAGCGGGTAGGAGGACAACACCGCTCCCCGGGGTACAGTGCCGAAAGATCGCTGTGATCCTGCACTTATTTTTCTATCCCCTGAATTTCTTCCTGGTATTTCGTTCCCTTGTTGTTCCCAGTCATGGCTCACAGTGGTGACATTTCTTAGTGCCACCTGCCACCTCTGAAGCCAGGTGGCCTTGGTGTTAGAACACGGGGAACTGTGCAGAGGTGGCCGAGGGCGACAGAGGAAAGCAGGGATGTCTTTGGAAGCTGCCTTCCCCAGGCTTCGGTTTCCCGCAGTGCTGATGTCAGGCATGAGAGAAATGCTGTCATCACCCAGAGAGTGAAAGCATAGCTCTGAGGCTACCTGGTGTCCTTCATCCACCTCTCACAAAAGGGGAAACTGAGGCCGGGACAGTGCAGGAGTAAGGGCCAAACAAGTGTATTTGTCAGTATTGCTGGTTGTAAGGCCACCAAAACTAAATCCAGCTAAATTAAGCCAAAAGCAGTGCAGGAAGTGAAGAGACAGCAGATCACAGGGACATCTGAGGCCCAGGGACAGGCTCAGGAGTGAGCAGGGGCTGAGGCAGCCAGAAGACAAGGTGACAGTCTCCATGGCCACCCTCCAGGTGGGTGGGTCAGCTGTGGCCATGACTGCACCTGGCCATTTCCTCCTTTCCTTCTCTGCAACACTCGTTGACGAGGACCCAGAAAGGCCAGCCACCTGCATCGGGTTACTATTATCCCTTAGTTATTACAGACTGATCAGGTCTGCAATCTCCCAAACAAGTGAATGGAGAAGGCTTAAATAAAAGAGTCAAGTGGTTTGAATTTTGGGCTCCAGGAGGATCAAAACCCTCTCACAGAACTCAAGATTCTCCGGGGTTAAGACAAAGACCTTCCCTGGGGGCCTGTATTTATTTAGTTATCAAAACAAGGCTGGGAATACTGAAGAAATGCGGGACTCTGCCTTGAATGGAGGACCATCCAAGGACCTTGGAAGTCTGTTCAAGGGCTTCTCCAAATTAGCATAAGACATTATGTTAATTTAAGAGAACTATGTTATCCCCAGGAAAGTTTCCACCCAAGAGTGAGATGCCTGCAGCTACAGTCTTTATCTAGTTAATAGAAGTTGGAGCCAGGTGTCCTTAGCTGTGGCCTTGTCTTGTCCTTTGAGGTGTCATGGCTTCACCCACCATTACAGGCCTCAGTAGGGACCAGTGACTCACAAGTAAACACAGAAAGCCAATTGGTTAATTTAAGTCCTGCTCAGAGCTGCTTTGTAGTGGTCTCCATCACACCACACTGTAGCCATGGAGATCTTCCCATCCAACTACAGGTCATAGGAGAAGGCAGTCCCTCTGAGGAAATCTGCCATGTGGCTGTGCAGCTCCAGCACATGATGCTGGGAAGTTCTGTAAAGAGAAATCTCTATCCCAGGTCTGCATCCCCACCCAATCTCCTCCAGCGCTGTGCCTGCATGCTGGGTCCTGGGAGAAGGGAAGGAGAGGCTGAAGCATCTGCCCTCCCCCTACACATAGCGTGACAGCCCCATCAGACTGGGACACACCACTCAAATCTGAGCACTGGCATTCATTCAGTCCTGGGCTTTGTCATCTTGTAGTCAAGCTATCAGGATGATGGAAGGCTCTGCTCTCCAGCATGGAGCCAGTTCTCTTCGGCTCATCCATTTTCTGTCAGGGATGATTTCAAGGCACTTCACAATGGCCTTTCCTGAACTGGAGATGCTAAATGGTGCAAACACACTCAGGTGATTTGAGAGAGGGATAGCGTGGCAAGGACATTTGGCCTGTGCCTATCTTTGGGATGCCAAGGGACCTCTGGGAATCAACTGCAGATCTATAAGGCCATGCTAGGCTACTCTCCACTCTGGCAGCATTTAACTTCCTGTTGAGCATCATTTAACTTCCTGTTGAGCAGCACTTGACTTCCTGTTGAATAACACTTGACTTCCTGTTGAGCAGCACTTGACTTCCTGTTGAGCAGCACTTGACTTCCTGTTGAGCAGCATTTGACTTCCTGTTGAGCAGCATTTGACTTCCTACTGAGCAGCATTTGACTTCCTGTTGAGCAATGACAAGCAGCAGGTTCTTCAAGATGTACTGTGCTGGGCATTTCAGTAACCCTCCCCAGAGCGGAGTTTTCCTCTCCCGACCCTCCTTCTGCTTACCTCTGCCTCCACAGTATCTGTGGAGCCACTCGGATGTGCCTTTCTGTGATGACACCTGTCAGTGTTGCAGGAAAGGAACCAGAGGTGTGTTTGCAGGAGAGCTAGCTGGTGAGCACACAGCAGCCCCAGGAAAATGAAGCTAGAGGCTGCAATGAAAGAACTAGACACATTCTTGTAACTAATTCCAGAATAGTCATCTCCTCCAGTCCCAAGCATCTGCTGAACCCCAGGGCACCACAGCAACCAAGATAAAGGTTCTCCTATTAAGGAATACCCCTTGGGATCTGCCACAGGGCTCAGTGAGACCATGGCAATCTATCCATGGGGAGTTTCAGGAGCTGGGGCATGGGCAGGTGTCTATTTGGGTGTTTAGGTGTTTGAAGGTGACAGTGACAAGATAGAGCCAGCTGTGCAAACAGCAACCAGAGGGACAGCAGATACAAAGTCCAGGTGAGTGTGTTATGTTGGTAGAGCATGCAAGAGCCCCAGTGTGGCAGAGTGACAGGGTGCAGGAGGCAGAGGATGGAATGGGAGGGGGAGATGCCCCCCAGGAACCAGGGGAGGACCCAGGGTGGTATTCTAGGAAGTCAGGAAACTGTTAAGAATGAAAATTACCTAGGAGTTGGATGGTACCGGAAGACTTCTCCAGATCCTGGACAGAGAACAGATCTTAGTGACAAGAGTGGAGTGTGGGATGACAGGCAGCCACAGTTCTAGGAGGGAGAGGAAAAGGGCTTGGGTAAACAGGCCACAGGGAAGACAGACAGGAGCAAGCAGATCCCAGCTCAGTTGGAGGCTGCACCAGCAGGACGAGCAAAAGGGCGTGAGTGGGTGGTGCGTGGAGTGGCTCATGTGGAAAGGAGCTGCCCACCACGACACTCCCTGGTCAGGCTCGAGGGTGATGGTGCCACTGGCCCCACTGAGAAGATGACGATGCTTGCAGCTCAGTTTGAGCAGTCTGGCACCTCACGCCCCATTTTCCCACCAGCATTTCGGAGTCTGAAATCGAATCCCCTCTGCAGAATTCCTGGTACTGGCTCTGGCTCAGAGCAGAGCAGAAACAGCACCCAGAACCTGAACTCTTCTGCGGTGCTGGCAGTCGGGCCACCTCCAGCACCAGGATGTCCAGGGCAGGGGTCACAAGGTGCATGACCTGCCAGGCCATTTCCACCCACGTGAGGCCCCCGTCTTACAGCCGCTGGCTTGTGCAGGATTGAGACCCCTGCGTTTGAGTTTGTCCCCTGAAAAAGACAAGAACACAGCTCCTTCTACTCTGCTTGCCTGTGGGGTGCCTGCGGGAGCTGTACTGAAAAGAAGAGCTTCCCCAGGCCACCGCAGAGCCCTTGAGTCTGGGAGGAGTGGGGATAGTGGCCTTCTAGAGCTCACCAAGCTCCTCACTCATGCAGTGGGGGTTGCAGACTTTATAACCAGGTGCAGGTCCAGGATGAGTACGATGTGCACCCCAGTTACAACAGGAAGTGGCACAGCAAGACCCAGACAGCTCCTCCACACTAGTGGATACCGGCCTGCTTAGAAAATGTCACTGCAGCTGGGTGCCTAAGGAGGGGGCTCAGGGACAATAGCAGGGAAGTCTCAAGACGTGGTGATCTATATCCCCCTAGACAGCAGGTGTCGTGGAACCCCTTGGGGCAGCCCCAGGTCCTCCAGGACCACAGCGATTCCCCTGTGCACCTCCCTACACCAGGTGCAGCCCTGTACCCTGGAAGCGCCTGACGGGTGGGTGGTGTATGCCCGGGTGGGATGCTGGGTAGAGGAAGCCTCTGTTTCCAAAGTAAAACTTTCCGTATCCTCTTTAGGGCCTTTCCGTCTTGGCAGTTAGTGCAACGCAGAGAGCAGCAACTCATCAATTACAAACATTAACTGTAAATTACACTTTTGCATAGTTAATTCAGCCTCCTCATTATGTATTTAGTAGAGCTTAGCCGGCATAAAATTCAACAGTGGGCTCTGGAGCGCATCCAGCCTGTGTCTCCAGTGATATTTGGAAAACGTGAAGTTTTAGTGGTGGACTCGGAGCACGCCTTCACTGGAAAGTCTCCAGCAGGTTCTGCTTTGGGCTTTGCTCTTGGAATGGGTTCAACCCTTCTGGAAAAGTTGATAGCTTCGCAGGGTGCGCCTGCCTGCCTTTCCCACAAGCCAGAGATTCTGACTCCCCTCCTGGGCAGGAATTAATATTAACCTGACTAGTGGAAGGAAAGGAAAGTGTGAATATCAGAGGGCTCAGCTCCGGGAAATCACCCACTCTTCACTCCTTCGACAAATGTTTGCTGAGCGCCTCGTGTGGGTCACTGCGGTGTGACACATGGAGGTGACGGAAGGGCGCAGGGCCCCGCTGCTGCGGAGCTCACACTTGAGCAAGAGGAGGCTGGTGCTGAGTCACAACAAGGGGTGATCCCAGTGTGTGGAGAGTGCTTAAGTTAACATCCCGGGTCACAGTAAACGACATTTTGCCATGAATCCCCCTCAAAATCCTCCTCCTCACTTATCCCATCGCTCCGGCCACTTTCTGCAGCTGTTGCGGAGTCCTCGGTCCTAAGTGTCCTCACATGCTGCGATCAAAAACTCAGTGAATGCCACTGCCATCCAACACAAAGGGAGACCCAGAAAAACAAGACGCTGTGTTCTTATCCATCTTGGTCACCAGATCTGGCACCATGTGACTTCTGGCTCTTCCCCAAGATCAAAATGACCATGAAAGGGAATCATTTTGTATCGGTTAAGGACAGCAAGGCAGCGACAACAGCGCAACTAAAGACCCTCGGGAAGAGGACTCCAGAGCTGCTGCAGGAAGTGGCAAGAATGGTGGGATGAGCATGTCTGAAGCAAGGGGATTATTTTGAGAAGGATTCGTGAAAATGTTCCTTTACTTTGCTTTTCTAAAATTGAAACATTCATCCTATTTTGGATCCCTCTGGTAAATGTTTCAAGTGTCATGTGGTCGTGTAACTGAGGCAGCCAGGTGAGGCCTGGGCAGCAGGGGGCGATGTCCAGCCCGAGTGAGCAGGGGCCAGCGGGGTGTGCAGAGGGATGAGCCTGGCAGCTGCAGTGGGTATTTAAGGCATGCAAAGGGCCAGAGCAGAATGACTGGGGGGAAATGGTAAAAGAGACTGGGAACACAGCAGAGGAGGGGAGCCCCTGTGCCAGGACTTGGGAGATGAAAATACTATGGATCCCATGCTCAGATGGTTACTAATGAGCTCTTGTTAAACCGTGCTTCACTGGGGTATGTTTCCTAGCTACACTCTCTGGTTTGCAGACAGTTCATGCAATTCCCAGTCTGCAAGTGTCAGGGCTCCTGGTGGCCCTCACACCCCACTGTACCCACAGGCAGCAAGCCCAACCCGGTTCCTTCTGGGTTTGCTAAGGCATCTGTGGGTGCGACGCCATGGCTTTGCCTCATGTGGCTCTTCCAGCCTCTCTCCAGGCTCAGCCCAGGACAAAGGTCAAGCTGGCATTGGGCTGTGAGTGACACGTGGCCCTCGGGTATTCTGTCTCTTGTGGCTCACTTTTCAGGACGTCTCGTTCCTCCTAGCACTCGGTGTGGCATTGTCCAGCACTGACACTCTGGATGCTGTGTGTCCACTGTGGCTCCCACCCTCCCTCAGCCAGCTTCAGAAGGCTTCTCTGGACCTGGGCCAACACCACGGGGCTCTGTGCCATTCGGGCCTTGGGGCTGCAGAGTCAGGGTTCTCCTTGGCTCTTCTCTGCCCCTGATCCCAAGCTGCTCCTGTCCCACCTCCACCGTATCCTGCTGCCAAAGGACAGAGCACCCTTAGGAAGCAAGCGAAGGAATTGTGGTGGCCAGAGCACCATGTCCTGCTGCAGAACAAGTGGTCCTGAGCTACCTGCTGCTTCTCATCTGGAGCGACAATGGCCCAGTGCAATTGCTTGCCATGGGTGATGGGGCCTCCGCTCCATGAAACCCTGGGCATCAGTGTGCCATGCTGTCTCAGAGTAGTGATCACCCCTGGAGAGAAAGGCAGCACCCACATTACCCCAAAGCCTCAGAAGTCTCACAGCCTCACCCCACAACGTTCTGTGGGCCAAGGCGAGTCATAGAGTAGCATGGACTCTGGGTGCCGCCTCTTGATGGGCACAGCAAGGCCAAGGATGGTTAAATCCTGAGACTCCTCAGCAGTGGGCCACGGGTCTCCTGGGAGTCAGAGGCTGTTATGATAGTGGCACAGGGGCGCTGATGAAGGGAAACAGACGAGGGGAAGGGCGCCTGGCTGCCAGCATTCGTTTAATTTTCAGCAATCCAGAATGACTGTATTTTGTAAAGGGAAATACCACTACTAAACACAGAGTGCTATAAACAGGATGATGTCTTGTGCTCCCAAAGATTCCTGATATAGTAGGGCGATGTGAAAATAATAGTAAAGGCAAGTTATGTTGTGCCATGCTTTGTGAGTAAGATTAGAACTGTGTCTGTGTGTTATCCCGGGAAAACGCTACGACCACGAGCTCTGACAGCAAGTATTTGCAGGGCAAACTGGAAGTGGGCTTTAGACTGTCAGTGTCTGGTTCCACCACAGACTGTGGAAAGCAGCGGGGACCTGGAGGCTGTACTTGCATAAAGCCCTCAGCCGACCTCAGTGTGTCAGCAAGGTTGGAAGGTAAAGGGGTGGTTAACTCAGGTGTCCCAGGTCACCCTCCACTGAGTAGCAAAGCCATAGTTCGGACCTTAGTGTGTCTGCTTCCAGAGCCCTGGCTGGAACATCCACCCAGTTCTGTCTCTGTGCAGACCCTAGGAGTGAAGAGAAAGCCTGCTGTGTGCAGCAGTGACGCTAGGCCACGCCACACTCTAGCATCACCGAAGCTTGGAAACCCCTGTGTCTCCTCATCACCTCTGAACACTGACCGTTGGTGGCGAGTAACCAGGCATTGCTCATCCTCCTGGCAAGCTCCCAGGTGCCACAGTATGCAGCTGGCTTTGCCCCTGCTGTGCGGCACGCTCACGCACACACTTGGATTACTGCCGAGCCGTCGGCATCGATATGCCGTCAGCAGAGGGCTCTTTCTGCTCACTTGCTCATCTCCCACCTGTTCCTAGAGAATGTCAGCCTTTAGGGTCAGGGAAAGAGAAGTCAAATGTTGATCTTTTAAATCCGGACTCATAGCCCAATCCAAAGTGCGCTGGAAACAGGGCAGCCTCCCTGAACCTCGCTCCTCCTACTGCCCCGCAGGGTCCTGGGCCCGAATCTGTCCTGAGTGCTGGTTTCAGAGAGGAGGGAACAGCAGGAAAGACTCCCACCAGAAACAGCCAGGTCCTCCCTCGTTGCCCTCCGTATTGGCTGGCAGGGGAGGGGAGAAGTTGCTGGTGCAAGAATCAAGGACAGGGGGATGTGTGCCTTGGCGTGGGGACACTGCTCCCCTACAGCTGCTTTTGTCTGAGGCGCTAGCATTGTAGCCTCCTGGCTATTTTCTGTTTCCTTTTGTCCGCTCCTCCTGGTGATTCTGGGGCATTTGTTCAGTTCTCTTCTTGGTTAGTTTTCTGTCAGCTGCAATTTGCAGAGCAAGGCGATGCGATTCAGCACCGTGGAGAGCTCCACGGGCTCGGGGTGGAGACCGCGCGGAAGGCTGAGCCCGGGAGGTGAAAATCACGCGAGGTGGGAAGAACAAAGCAAAGCCGGGGTCAAACCACTCCGGTCCCTGGGAGCCGCTTCCCTATTATGAAGTTCATTCCCTGTGTCTCTCATTTCAGCAGGCGATGAGCTGTCCGCCGTGGCTGAGGATTCTGGCACTAAAAATCTCTCCCAGAGAGGGGCTGGGGAGGGGGATGTTAAAGTCCTTTTCAGCTGTTCAGCGCAGCCCTAAGCTCCATTCTCCTACCAGACAGAGTCCAGGAGACAAAGGATTTGTACATAAGGTTCCAGACTTTATTGTGGGAACCTATTTTTCTTTTCAGCGAGAGCTTTTGTGAAGCAAATTTTGAAAATTTCTTTCAAGAGTTACTGCAATAAATCCACACTCTTGACTTCAGCAAGTGTGGGTCTCGGGTGCTCTCTGGAGTCCCTTAAGCATTTAAATTATTACTCCTTGAGGCGAAATTTTTTCAAACATTTGGTCTGTGGGGAGGCGGGGGATGCTGGCCACAGACAGAATGGAACACAGATTCCTCCTTTGCTTGGTCCTCATCCGCCAGCCGTGTCTGCTTGAGGACACTGTCTGGCAGACGGGATCAGGGGAAATGTGAGGTGCACAGATCCGAATGTGTCCCGCTCCCAGCAGATGGCAGATGGCATGTCCTTGAGGGGGATTTACCAGCCAACCCTGCAGCCATTCGCTGTCATGCTGGGGAATCTCATCCAGCCTTCCAGAGCACAAGAAAAGCTAATATTTGTTGATGACTGCTGGTGACAGACGCTGTTCTAGGTGCCTCTGATGTGTTCACTCATTTAACCCTTGCATTCATGCTATGAATTGGGAAGGTTTAGTAAATAGGAAAAAGGGGGCAGAGTTGCTCACACTGATCCAGCCAGTAGTTGAGGAGGCCAGGATTTGACCTCAAGGAGTCTGTCTTACTTTTCTCATTGCTGGGACAAAATACCTGACACCTACAAATTAAAAGAGGAAAGGTTTATTTCTGCTCAGAGTTCATAGAGGTTTCAGTTCATAACTGGCTGGCTCTGAGGCAGGGCAGCATAGCAGAGGGGCCTTGCCAGGGAGAAGCAGTCCATGGCAGGGCAGTCAGGAAGCAGCAAGCAGTGAGCCCATGCAGGCTACACGCCTTCTGGTTGCTGCCACCCACACACAGGGTGGGGCTTCCCACTATCCACACCCAGAGCTCTGCTAATTCTAGTCCACAGACTGAGTTAGTACCACACACCCTGAATCCCAGTGATGCGGCAAGTGAGTTCAACAAGAGAGGCACTCACAAGAGACCAAAAAGGCAGGGACAAACAAAGCTTTATTGAGCCGGCTGACAGACAGTCTCTAACCAGGAGCCAGAGAAGGTGTCCACCCAGTCTGGGTCTCATCTTCAATTTAAGTACATATTAGGTTTCCATCGTAGCCATTACCTCATTTTTTGGAATCTCACAAGAATGTCACACAATTATCACAAAGTTTACTTCTCCCAGAAGCTGTCAGACAGCTGGATGCCAGATGACCACTGTGGGCTAACTTTTAGCCCAATTCCCAATCCGTCCTGTTTGTTCTGTTCCCACTTTATGACTGCGCTCCTTTAAGTGGGTCGATAACTAACCAAGGCGCAGGGTGAAGGGTGGGGTCAACTACAGTTTAAGTGAACTTAAGTGACTGCTCTTAATATGGAGTTAAAAAAGAAAATGCAGTCTCTCTTGCTCTATCAGCAGCGTCACACACCCTAGATCCAGCCAGCCCTCAAGAGCCCCACCTATGCATGTGTGAGGCTTCGGGGCTCATCCAGACACAGGCTGTCACAGGCTGTTTGAAAGCTCCCCACATGGGGAGCATTCGTGTGAGCTTGGATTTCTAAATTCTCTCCTCCCCCTCCCTTCCTCCTCGGCCTTCCTCTCCCGGCCTCTTCCCAGCCTTCCCTTCACACCTCCCTTTCTCCTCAATGCTTGGTAACCCCTCCTGGGGGCCTTGAGCCTCTCAGACCAGAGCTGCTCTTCTGTGGTGAGGGTGCAGGGTGGTGGGGGGGGACCCCAGCCCCCATTTATCGCTGCTGCACCCCTCAGACTGTTTGGGTGGTGGGGACCATGCCATGTCTTCTTTAGCACAGGCAGCATCCTCCTCAGGGTCACAGATTGTGTGAAGAGCCCCCCAGAGGATTAGAGGAAGCATCTTAGAGAGGCAGGAGGAGCTGCCAGGGGCAGGAGAGCTGCAGAACATGCCTTAAGCTACACCATGCCCCAAAGGTCAAGAGCTTTATATTTAAAAATCCAGGGGTATTATAAGAAACCCCAGATTCTCTAGGACCATCCCTCACCTCCCAAGATCAGAAATTCACTCTCACGATCTGCAGCCCACGGCTGGACAGTCCAGACCTTGCCTCCGTTTCCCCTCCCAGGAAGATATGGGGTGTCTCAGAAGCCATGGTCCTCTGGTCCCCCACCTCAGGCTCAGAGAACACCCAAGAAAGCTTCGTGCCCCTGGGCTGGGTTATTCCCGCCCCGCCCACAAGCATGCCGGAGCTGTGTGGTGAATATGTGCCTGCTCCTGAGAAAGCCCCAAGACTGCGGAGGCGCCCTGGCTGGTGATCACCCAGCAAAGGCAGGACTCCACTCCACTGTCCACGCCGGTACCAGCACATAGGAGGCTGTTTTTAAGCCTGAGAAACCTGCTTCGCTTTGCCTGGGAACAGGTAGCCTTCCTAGGAGAAGCCAGCCAGAGATGGGGCCGGCCAGAGACCCACTGCGCACAGTGGTCTTCGGCAGAGGCACAGAGGAGCACCCCGGGGGTCTCACCCGGGCCCTTGAGGCTCCTGGGACCCTGGCCCACCTTCCAAACCCAGCCTCAGGTCAACAGCACCGTCTGTCTCATTTCCCATCCGTTGTCCTGACAGCTGTACCAGGCCGGCTGCCTCCTGCTCTCTGCCCAGCAAATGCCAGTGACTTTGCCCACACAGGTCCGGAGAGGATCCTAGGACTTGCAGGCGACACGCTGCCTGGTACAATTACTCACGCTCTGGACCACAAAAGCAGCCGCAGAAAAAATGCAAATGAGCAGACAGGGCTGTGCCCTGATAAAATGTGACTTCCTGAAACAGGGGCTGCTGGGCCGAGCCAGAGGGCACGGCGCGCTGTCCGCGTGCTCTCGCGGGGCCTCGCGATGGGTGCTGTGCGGGCCTTTGCTCTGAGCGTGCAGGTGCTCCGCCTCGGGCAGCTCTCCCCTCACGAGCTGGGAGGCCACGAGCAGCCACTGTTCCTTCCTGGGGCTTCATTTCTTCATCGAAAAGCTGTAAAGTCTGGGTCATCCCTCATTCCCAAAGTCCACAGGGCTGAGCTTGCCGAACCTGGGTCCAGGAGCCCTGGGCTGTGTGGGGTTGGTCTGAGACTGGGCCCCACTCACTAAGGGTCCTGAGCGAAGAGCTCTCCTTGCAGGGCAGGAGGTGACACAGAATCTCAGAGACAGCTGCCGGACCGGGTGTAGGAACCTCCTGCCAGGGACAGTGCTCAGGGACAGGGTGGGTGTGAGAAGCGCTGAGCCTCTGCGGAAGGTGCTGGGGAGCCGCCCCACACATACACACACACGCCAGTTGCCTGGTACAAGGGCCTGATCCACAGGCAGCTGCCACCAACAACTAGGGTACTCATCTCGCTAGGAATCTCCCCAAACTCTTCACAGTGGCTGCCTCACACCCCCTGGCCCACCCCCACCTCTGTGGCCAGCCTGCATCTAGCTGCGTGGAAGGCTGGGGATGGGGTGCACACGCCTCAGCCCCCCAAGGAGAGGAGAGCAGCTAACAGGGTCACATGTAGCATCTGCCAACCCCTGTGAAGTTGAGCAGAGAATGGGTCCTCATAGTTCAAAGATCGGTCGGCCAGGTGCATGCTGTATCAGAAATTGGACGAAGGCACTGTCAGAAGAGCTAGTAAAGCTGGGCGCGGTGGTGCATGCTGGTAATCCTAGTACGCTGGGAGGCTGAGGCAGGAGAACTGCAAGTCCAAGCCCAACCCAGACAATTTAGCAACTTAGCAAGACTCTATCTCAAAACATAAAAATTAAAAACTTAAAAAGCAAAAAAGGAGCCGGGGATGTAGCTCAGTGAAAAAGCCATGGGTTCAGTCCCCAGTACAAGAAGAAAGGAAAAAAATAGAGGGGGAGGAGCAGGAGGAGGAGGAGCAGGGAGGTGACATAAACTCACCCGAGGGCCTCGTGAGGCCCACATGGTTAACATGCAGTGTTAAGACCCTGCCCAGATCCCTAACTTGTGGGAGCTGCGACCCAGCTGCTGCTCCCCAGCTGGCAGGTGGCGATGGTCCCAGGTGGTCTGCAGCCTGCAGCTCACCGAGAGGAGCCCCTCGGGCTGGCAGTGCGGGTTGGCTGTGGTCCAGCGTCTTTCTGAGCGGGGTCAGCTCAACGCCCTTTCCCATGGCGTCTTCCAGAAGCAGCGGTTTGTTCAGCGAGGTGGTGCAGATGAACTTCGAAATCTCCAGCTTCAGCAGCCTGTCGGGGACGCAGCCCATCGCGTGGCAGGTGGAGTACCCGCGGAGGGGCAGCTCCGACGTCGCCGTGTCCGAGATCTTCATCAGCCAGAAGGACCTGGTGGGCATCGTCCCCCTCGCGATGGTAAGGCGAGTCGTTGGCTGTCACCCTCTGCGACCCTCCCTTCTCCCAGACGTTTGCTGTGGCTGCTTTTCATAATTTTTGTTTTTCTTAGTCCACATCTACAGTCCTTTTTTTTTTTTTTGGTTTTTCTCCGGTACCAGGAACTGAACTCACGACCTTGTGCTTGTCAGGCAGGCGCTTTTGCCGCTGAGCTAAATCCCCAGCCCCTACAGTCCTTAAGGATCACAATCACTGCCCCTCCCTCCTCCTCCCCTTCCTCCCC